>NC_142591.1:65477609-65789484 GCF_965207765.1 Zootoca vivipara
AAAGCTGTGTGTGGACAAACGCCAGCTTCCTCGGCCTGAAGCGAGATGAGTGCCTCACCCTATAGTCAACTTTGACTGGAGTTATCCATCCAAGAGTCATTTACCTTTTAACCTTTTACATTTACACAGTTGGAAAAATGTTTTTTTGGTCTCCCTGAGATCTCTCCCCATATTAAATGTGAAACTGTTCTCACACCGGATTCCTAAAATGATTTTTCTTTCATAGTGGTAGTATACAGTGGTGCCTCACTAGACGAATTTAATCCATTCCACAGGTGAATTCTTATAACGAAAAATTCGTCTAGCGAATCCCATAGGAATGCATTGAATTTTTTTTTATAAAAAATTGCCCATAGGAACCTATTAATTGAATTTCAATGCATTCCTATGGGAAACTGCAATTCGCTAGACGAATTTTTCGTAAAACAAATTCATCTAGCGAGGCAACCTCCGCTCGAAAAATCCTTTCGTTAAGCGAAAAATTTGTCTTGCAGGGCGTTCGTTTGAGAGGCACTACTGTAATATAAATCAGTGTTCTTTGGCGATCACTCGTAGCCAAGTAAGATTGTCTCCCATAAACACGATTTTAACAATGGGTCCGTAAGTGACAGTGGAGGCCAATTCTGGATCCAGTATGAATCAGTATATTCATATTGGCACACAACTTTTCATAAAACTAATTGGTTGAATGATAGCATATTCTACTGCATTCCCTTTTTAGTTTGAGTTGCTTCCTTATTCTAAATCTATTTAGTTAGAAATGTGTCCTACTGATGTTTTTGCTGATTTTGTCTAATCCTCTTAAAGCCATTCAAATTGGTGGCCATCACTGCCTCTTTTGGGATTGAATTTCATAGTTTAATTTTATGCTGTGTGAAGAAGTATTTTCTATTGTCTGTCCTGAATCTTCCAACATGCAGCTTCACTGAATGCCCCCGAGCTTTACTACTGTGAGAAAGGGATAAAAATTCTGTATAATTTTACACGTTTATCATGTCTTTTCCTCCTCTAAACCAAAAAGCAACCAAACTTTGTAGCCTTTCCTAATAGGGCAGTTGCTACATCCCCTTTATTATTTTGGTTGCCCTTTTCTGAACCTTTTCCAGCTTTGCAATATCTCTTTTTCAGGTGAGGCGACTAGAACCGTGCACAATATTTCATGTACAGTTGCACCATAGATTTCTATAGCAGCATTATGATAGTGTTTTCAGTTGTTTTCTGAATACCCCTGGCATGGAATTTACCTTTTTCGCAGCTGCCGCATACTAGGTAGACATCTCAATCGAGCTATACATTACAATCCCAAGGTCTTGTTCCAGGTCAGACACTATTAGCTTCAGACCCCATGGGGGTATATGTGAAATTTATATAGTTTTGCCCCATTGCGTATCATATTACATTTCATTTCATTGAATTGCTTTTGCCATTTTCTTATTTCATTAAAAATGCTGCCCATTCACTCAATTTTGAGAGATCCTTTCAGAGCTCTTCACAATCTATTTTTGTTTTAACTACCGTATATGCTGGCGTATAAGGCGACTGGGCTTATAAGACGACCCCTTACTTTTCAAGTTAAAATATAGAATTTGGGATGTACTCCAGCCCTTTTTTGGCGGGGAGGGGAGGGGAGGCTGTCTTCTCCAGCACTCAAGTCTGCAGCCGGGGAAATGGTGGTTTGTTTGTTTGCTTGCTTGCTTAGTTATTGAGAGGGGGAAAGAAGCCAGAGAGAGGAGAGATAGAGAAGCAGAGACATCGATCAAAAGGAGGGAGAGGGAGAGGGAGGCAGAGACATCGAGCAAAAGGGGGGGGGAAGAAACCATAGAGAGGATAGCGATAGAGGGGCAGAGACATCGGAGGCTCACACAGCCAGCGAAAGACGCTGAGCAGCAGTGAAAGAGAGAGACAACGAGGCTGGCTCAGTGAGCAAGAGGGGAATAGAAGCCAGGGAGAGGGAGAGGGAGAGGGAGGCAGAGACATCGAGCAAAAGGGGGGGAAAGAAACCATAGAGGGGATAGCGATAGAGGGGCAGAGACATCGGAGGCTCACACAGCCAGCGAAAGACACTGAGCAGCAGTGAAAGAGAGAGCGGAGAGAGAGAGAGAGACGGAGAGATCCCTTTGCTTTGCGCTGACAAAAAGAGAAGAGGCAGCAGCTTGACACCAATGAAATACACAAAACTGTATCTCTGCGCTGATCCAGGTCACAAAGCCATGAGGGAGCCATTCTCCCTGGCGGGGAGCAGCCCCCTCCCGAGCGCGCTTCTTTGCGTTCATATGGTCACTGCATACAGTGGGGATGCGGCCGTTTTTGAGCTCCCCCCACCGTATGTGGTGACTGCAGATTCTTGGACCTGGCGTATAAGACGGGCCCCCAACTTTTGAAAAAAATTTCCTGGGTTCAAAAGCCGTGTAATACGCCAGTATATACGGTACTCCAAACAATTTGGTATCATAGGCAAACTTGTTTACCTTACTTCTCAGTCCTCACTCTAGATCATTAATAAACAAGTTAAAAAGCACAGGTTGCAATACTGATCCTTGAGGGACTCCACTTTCTACATCATAATAATATATAATAGATTTGAGAGCAAGAAGCAATAGCCCCTTTCATGAAATATCCATGTAGATTTTCAATTGTGGACATGTATTTTAGTTAACTTACCCATCAAGCTCCTCTAAGAGCCAATCCATATCAGTTCCCCATGAAACAGTATTAGAAATGGTGGTGTGCCTGCCTTTAACAGCAAGAAAAATATGTTGGGTAGTGTTCAGAATCATTTTCCCACCTTAAGTGTTTGTCTCCCTACAGCATCTCTGCCTGAATGCTTTTCTTCTTAGCCAGGCTAAGCTACTAAAATACTGGGCCTAAAGCATTTGGGATATTTGCTGTGGAATGAAATTGGCACTATGCATGGGAGGGTTCTCCACCCCTCTTTTACACATCCCTTCTGCTGTTAAAATTTGATCACTTCCTGCTTTTTCTATATTGTTGTTTGTTATTTAATCGTTTAGTCATGTCCGACTCTTAGCCTTTGCTAACCTGATGGCCTCCACATGTTTTGGACTACAGTTCCCATCAGCCCTAGCCAGCACAGTCTGGGACTAATGCAAGTTGTAATCCAAAACATTCAAAGGGCACCAGCTGGTGAAGGCTGTGCTGTATGGTTGGGGAAGTTCTTGGTTTAAATGAATTGAACTGTTACCACATCTAGTTTGGCACCATTCAGTAAGTATTATTGTGAACAAATATTTCATCTAGGGAGCACTGCACCCTTTCTCTTACAACAACACTACTACTAATAACAATACAATGTTATAGTTTTATTAATTGGCATTGGTATTTAATAGTTGGATCCTACATCAGACAATAATCAATCAATCAGTCTCCTTTATTGGCATAGGAAAAGGTGCATCACATACATGGATCAGTCTTTAATACTAATTTGTTACCCTGAATGAACAGATTTATATGGAAAGTAGATAAAAAAGTACACATATACATGTATATTTAATTTAAAGACATGGTGTTCTGTCCATTATTTCTATGTTACAAGATCATGAGCATGTTTCTTCTTGTAGCAAAAGAACCTGTTCACTAGTGATCCTTGAAAACTGTAAGCTACATGGTGTTTGAGAATGGTAGGGGAAATTGAGGTTGGATTTACAAAGTTAAGTGTGACATTCATATTCCAAAGTGTTGGTCTATCCATATGTGCTTGGGGATAAGTAAAAAATGGCAGACCTGCATATCACTCTTTATCATCACCACCGCTATCATTATTAAATTTAAATTAATATTACTTCAAAGGTGGCAAGGAAACAAACAGCCTTGTGATACACATTATTTGGCTGCTGACATGTATAACTGGTTGGTTGAATGAAGTTGGTGTTTTGACTAAATGATCAATACCACTATCAGTATACTTGCAAATATTTCTTTTTCCAAAGAGCTAAGCATGTTAAAAAACGTTTTAATCAATTGTGTAAGTGCCAACTGAAATGTATCCCTTAAAAAAAAAAAAGCAACAGCCCCCCCCCCAAAAAAAACTTGGCCCCAAGTCATCACTAGGTTCTAGTAGCAGGTTTCTGGTCTTGTGTTGGAAAAAATGAACTAATCTTATTTTACTGTACAGGATATGAGTAATAAAAAAAATTAATTTTTGGAAATACTTGGCAGGTTCCAGTCTTACATTTGGGGACTCTGTATAAACTTTTGGAGCCAGCTGTTCACTGCTATGTTCATTCAATCACTATGAGGTGTTGATTTTAAAGGAATGGGTTGCTGTTTCTAAAGGTACACATTGCTAATATTTCACAGCGAGCCTGTGGACTTGCATGGATTGGTTACATTAGTCCCTTCACATAGAGGGTCAATTCATTTTTACATTCAAGAACAGGGATTAGAATTGCTTTAGCAGTATGTCAGATTTATCTAAACTCTTTAAGGCAACTTGCATCAGGGTAAGCAAACTAGAGAGAAAAACAAAAGAATTCTAAAGTAATTCACTTAGGACAGAGTCTTTTTAAAAAGAAATTCCATGCCAAAGCATGGCAAACATTGTGTGTTCTTCTTTCCTTAAATTTATACTGGAAATGTTCCAACTTCAGCTTTAATGAGTGGCAGATTCCCTTAGCTCTACTAAGGTTTATTTCACCCTAAAGAATAATAATTGGATTGATAGTTTTTTAATCTGTTCTGCTAAATAGGCATATGTTGAAGGTCCATTTTTAAAGACAGAAGTTGTGAAACAGATGCTTTGTAGACAATAAATGGAAATACCTTATAAAATAATGTAGTGTTACAACAAATTCATAGCAAAACATTACCAAAACTTAAGATAAAAAGATGAGAGATCTGTTTGACATGATAATGATCATTCTTACATTCATTTGCATTTTACTCTGACTACAGGAAAATATTTTCAAAACTTTATATTTCAAAACAGTTATACAGTAATAAAATTATAAAATAGCTTTTCATCTAAAGGCAGCTTACAGAAAAATCCTTTCAGAAACATTTGCTGCACATATGGTACAGTAGAATGTACTGATTTTTTGTATGTGGCCTGCTTTTGAGAGTGTAATATTTTCTTTAAGTTCTTCCCATTCACTGAAAATCAGTATCTTTCTCCCAAAGGAAGTATTAAAAATACAGTAAGTTTTAAAATTTGCATATTGTTAATTCCCCCCCCCCCATTTAATATAGTGTTACCAGCCATCAGGGAACATTTTATGTGAAAGCTGTAAGTTTAAACATCACTGTAGTTCAGTACAGTAGCTGTATTCCACATCAAACCAGAGGTTTGTTTTTTTTTAAAAAAAAAGTTATTCAAAGATTCTGCATTATGAATAGTTGTTATTGGTACTGATGTCAAACCCACGTGCGTTTATTTTCATCAAAATGCTTCCTTGAAATTTGGAGATTGTCTGTCTCAGTGCTTATGTCCATGCTTAGTTCATGACACTTTACATTCCCGCTATGTGGTCTGCTCACAAATTACATGTAGTGTTCAATATTCAGAAGAGCAATTTCATCCAATAAAACACAACTACATAAAATATTTGAATTAGAGTAATAATTAGAATCAAATAATTGTAGAGTTGGAAGGGACTCTGAGGGTCATCTAGTCCAGTGTTTCCCAACCAGTGTGCCTCCAGATGTTTGGGGACTACAACTCCCATCATCCCTAGCTAGCAAGACCAGTGGTCAGGAATGATGGGAGTTGTAGTCCCAAAACATCTGGAGGCACACTGGTTGGGAAACACTGATCTAGTCCAACCCTCTGCCTTGCAGGAATCTTTTGCCCAACGTGGAGCTTGAACCGACAATCCTGAGATTAGGAGTCTCATGCTGCATTGACTAAGCTATCCTAGTTAAGTTGTTACACTTCAGATATGGTATAGATTCTTAATAACAACAACAGAAATCTGCCCTTCACCAGCAGGGCAAGTTACAACAATATTTAAACAGTCAAAACAGAACAGAATCACAGGAATAAGGTGTAACCTGAAATCATGTGTCAGGTGTCAAATTGCACGGTAAAGAGCTGCTGCTTTAGCATTTGCCGAAAGCTCTATAGCGACGAAGCCATAGACACCTCTGTGATCAGTTTATACCAAGATCTGCTAGTTCCAGAAGTAATAATAATGATAAACAAATAGCATCTGTATGACTTTCAAGTGTTCAAAGCACTTCACATACTTTATCTCTTTGTATAGTAATCCTTGCAAAACGTCGTAAGGCAAGTCAGTATTATTATTGACAAATTAAGAGAGACTGGCCACCTAGGGAGTTCATGGCGGATGCAAGATTATTCTAGGACTTCCTGATTTGTATTTCAGCCTCTTAGCAGTCAGCTCTCGGTTTCATGACTTTGGCATGGGCCTTCTAAAATCCTCACTAACTTATCTTAAAACAAGCTTCTTGCAGACATACCCCAAAGTAACAAACATGGTGGCTAACTTTTAGTGCATGCAAATTGGCATCTTGGGGCCAATTTTACTGGGAACTTCTGATGAACTAGAGGTAGAAGTACACATTTTGATGAATACAAACGTGCTGAAGGAGAGGGCAGCGCTCTGTTGAGTTGTACCTTTCCCTGCTCTCTCCATAATGTATGATAACACTTACCCATGGCAATCTTTCTCATTGGGCCAGTTCGGATGTGACAACCCCAGCTTGCTAAACCCATGGTTTAGCAAACTGGGAATAAACACCAAGTTGGACCCACATGCTCTTGCCTCAGTTCTCTCATCCTCCCATTGCAAGCTGGTTTCAACTCTATGATTTAAGCTTGTTTAGATCAGAGTTCCCTGTTAGATCCCAGTGGGGATACCAGGCTTTAATGTCACTTTACAGAAACCTCAACCAGAATTGATTTCAGTCTCTCTAAATGAACAATCTATATCAGTGGCTGTTGGGGCCAAAGAATGGACAAAATGAGAACACAGTAAGTTTTATTATGTGTTAGAGGGAGAACTTGACATAGGTTTCTGCTTTTTGGCAACAGCTCCATGTTGCTTGTAGTATGAACCCTTGTACAAGTTGATGTCCTTCTGCCTTAGTTCGTGTGGTTGTCTTAGTATGTGTAGAACTTTTGAATTGTTGAAGAAGTGTCTAAATTGTTATATGCTGTTCCCCTTGTCTACATCAGGGGAAGAGGTGAATATTGTAGACTGGTTATAACTAAACAAATACAAACCAGCTAGAGGTTTTGTGAGAATGTGAGGTTCGGAGATTCATTTTTGGAACATGTTCACATTCAATGTATAAACTTTAGCAAAATAATTGTACTATTGCCTTATGTCACTAATTTTTAAAGTTCAGATAAAATGAACATCAACTAGGCACGTTTTCAGTGAGCTTTTCCAGTGTTGCCTCTCCTAGGGATTTGCCATTAGGCATTTCTGCCAATAAGCCTGTATACAGATTTAACCATTTTTTTGGTTTCTGTTGTATTTTCTAGGTTCAAACGTTCTCATGTTGCAGTGAAAGAATGTATATTTGAGCTTCCAAGTCTGACAATTCAAGCAACAAGAGCCCAGACCTTCCTAATGCAAGCTATTTGGCAGAGTTGGGCTTATACTGGAAATGTTAGTTCACCAGTTGTGAATGAAGCTTTAGTGAATGAAGTCTTTCAACTATCAGGTAAATACTATTTTTTTTTCTTACCAGTATACTTAACTGATATCTCTGCCCCAGTACAGTATTGCTTTTAGTTGTCATATACTGAACTTTATCTTTAGAATCTAGCATTTAAATATATTTTAGTTGGAAAAGCAGTTTGAATGTATTATCATTGAAACTTTCTGCTTATAGATTAAGAAGTCACCAGGCTTCACTTTTTGCAAAAGCTTCTACATGCATTTAAAATTGCTTTTCTTCATTTTGGATGTGTCATAATATAGTAACCTAAGGAAATTTACATGTAAACCTTTGGAATAAAATGTATAGAACCAGGAGTGACTTGAATCATATTTTACTGTATTATATTGGTTGCAGAATTGTAAATGTTTAGAGGTTGCAATGTTTGGAGGGAGGGTAGGATGTTTTGTCTTTAAAGTATGAAGAGAGGCTTCTGTAACAGCTTTATATGCTGTAGTGAATGTTCATGTCTGTCTACTAAATGTGTTTCTATCTTGCTCTGTTGTTATGCCCGGGAAAAATGCAAAACAACTTTATGTGTACAGAAAAATATGGAAGATACTCTGTTTCTTTCACTGCATGCACCATTGCATCCACTCCACCTTTGACTTTTCTGTGTTGCTCATGGTGTTTGGGGCAGGTAATAAATTGAACTAATGAGTGATTAAATACAGGCATCCCCCCACTTACGTGTGACCGTGTATATGCATGGCACCAGGAATAGAATCATACCAGGAAATGGCGGGAGCTGGAGAGCCCTCATGGCTCACGAGGAGAACCTCCGCAGAGCCCAAAGGGGACCTTACTGAGGGCATAGGAAGCCCCAAATAGACCTCAGGAGCACCGGAAGTTGATTTAGGCTGCTCAGCCTCCCTGCCTAACAGCTGACACACAGGTTAGCACAGCAGCAGCAGCAGCAGCAGCAGCAGCTTTCCTACACAGCCTCCAGCTGACTCAAAGCTCAGATGTTTTGGTCTGGATTGGAGAGAGAGCAGAGAAAAATAGGCATTTACAGGCTTTTTAGAGGGTGTTCCCCACTTTATGTGATTTCACTTATGCACACAGGGGTGCAGATCGTAACCGCATAAGTGGGGAGACGCCTGTGCACTTTAAAATCCTGAGAAGAAAACAGCATTCATCAGGAGAGATTACCCTCTGCCCCGTGGCTTACGTGGCTTGGTTTTGCGCACTTGGTTTGTGCAGAGCAGGAATACACCCATTGCGCTGAATCAAAGAAGCTTTGGGGGGCTGTGAATAATTACTATTCTTTATTAATTTATATACTGTTTAATGTCAAAATATGTTTCAGAGCAGTTTACTTCAGAGGTTTCTCTTTTCCTCTCTGCTTTCCACCTGCCTGGGAGTCAAGGCTAAGCAATAGAGCAGCATTACGGCACCCCCTGCAGTTGTTCCCTCACAGTGTGAGCCCTTTCCTCTCCTCCTTTGGGGGAGGGAGATGAAGGGACCACCCAAGATCCATGACTGTGGTGTGACCCACCCAGCTGCCACACTCCCACAAGCATGCTCCAAGCTTCCACGTGGTTGAGGAAGGAGAGTTGGTATGCCAATTCTGGTCCAGCAGCTTCCAGAAGCCTTAAAGTGGCATCCAGCAGCAGCAACTAGAGCTCACAGATGCCAAGAGAAGCAGTAAAGGTGCTGCTGCAATTGTTGTTGTTTAGTCGTTTAGTCGTGTCCGACTCTTCGTGACCCCATGGACCAGAGCACGCCAGGCACTCCTGTCTTCCACTGCCTCCTGCAGTTTGGTCAGACTCATGTTGGTGGCTTCGAGAACACTGTCCAACCATCTTGTCCTCTGTCGTCCCCTTCTCCTTGTGCCCTCCATCTTTCCCAACATCAGGGTCTTTTCCAGGAAGTCTTCTCTTCTCTTGAGGTGGCCAAAGTATTGGAGCCTCAGCTTCACGATCTGTCCTTCCAGTGAGTACTCAGGGCTGATTTCCTTAAGAATGGATAGGTTTGATCTTCTTGCAGTCCATGGGACTCTCAAAAGTCTCCTCCAGCACCATAATTCAAAAGCATCAATTCTTCGGCGATCAGCCTTCTTTATGGTCCAGCTCTCACTTCCATACATCACTACTGGGAAAACCATAGCTTTAACTATACGGACCTTTGTCAGCAAGGTGAAGTCTCTGCTTTTTAAGATGCTGTCTAGGTTTGTCATTGCTTTTCTCCCAAGAAGCAGGCGTCTTTTAATTTCGTGACTGCTGTCACCATCTGCAGTGATCAAGGAGCCCAAGAAGGTAAAATCTCTCACTGCCTCCATTTCTTCCCCTTCTATTTGCCAGGAGGTGATGGGACCAGTGGCCATGATCTTGGTTTTTTTGATGTTGAGCTTCAGACCATATTTTGCGCTCTCCTCTTTCACCCTCATTAAAAGGTTCTTTAATTCCTCCTTGCTTTCTGCCATCAAGAATGGATAGGTTTGATCTTCTTGCAGTCCATGGGACTCTCAAGAGTCTCCTCCAGCACTATAATTCAAAAGCATCAATTCTTCGGCGATCAGCCTTCTTTATGATCCTGCTCTCACTTCCATACATCACTACTGGAGAAACCATAGCTTTAACTCTCCGGACCTTTGTTGGCAAGGTGATGTCTCTGCTTTTTAATTAATACCTCCAAAATAATACTCCTGGGAATTTCTCCTAGTTTCTCACCCTTTTTAACCTCAAGAATTTTACCAACATCATTGTGGTTGCTCCAGTCTGTTTTTTTCCTCTCAGTGTCGCAGTTGCTCCCCCTTCCCCTCATCTGTGGGGAAAGTGCCTAACTGCAGTACTGAGGCCTAGTAAATTTGATGGGAAATGTGTAAGCGGTAGTGTACTGCTAGTGAATTGAGGGTTAGTATGTTTCTTAGTGGAGTGTAGGACGCAGCACCTTGTGGCGGGTGCTTAAAATGGCTGCTGGAATTAAGTGTCATGAGAAGTTCAGGATGGTTTCCCATCCAGGGTAGGCAGGTTGTTGCCAGAAAGCCGGTGTCTCTCCTTTGGTGGAAGCTTGGCAACCCTCTTAAACTCCATTGCAACTTTGTGTGAGAAATGAATGGGTCACCTCGCTCCTTATTTGCTCCAGAAAACAGTATATTTTCTCTTTCAGTCTTGAGACACAGAGGTAAGAACAGCATGTAAAGGAAAGCAGCTCTTTTTTACTCATGAGCAGATAACCGCCCCCCCCACTGCCGCCACCACATTTTTGCCCTTATGTGGTGCAGGGTGTAGTACGAAAAGGGGAATAGGCAACCGAGGAGATAGCCTTTGAGGAAAGGAATGGTGGCTCCTAGACCTAGACTCCCTCCTTCCCTCAGCAAAGCAAACCATCTCCCACTGAATGATGAGCCCAATGTTGTCAAGGAGTTGAGGCACACACTGGAAACAGGCACACAAAGGGACTGACCTCTCCCCCCCTCCCCCTGTGTGTGTGTGTGTGTGTGTGCAGGATAAACTACTCCCCCTGCAGACTCCCATGTCCCCTATTTGTGTTGCTGTTCCATGTTCAGGCTTAATGTGATAGGGCGATAGTTGTGTTGTGAATGGAATAGGATGCTAAAAAGAATGTTCCTTCAGAATGGTGGGGTGCTTGTGGAGGTGGTCTTATTTGTTTAAAGTTAGGCTAGCCCTCTCCAGAGAGGAGGAGCTAGCCACTTGAGCCTCAAGTGACACTGGTGGAGCCATAAGTATTCCCAACCTAGTTACCTCCTCCTTCAGAGGGAGTGTAACCCCATCAAGAACAGGCTACTTCCCACCCATCTGGTCTAGGGAGCCACTGTAAAAAGTGCCTCAGTCTTGTCTGGATTACCGGTAAGTTTCAGTTTATTGGCTCTCATTTCAGTTTTTCCCCAACCAATTTATTCTAAAGAAAAATTAAAAGTAGGTGAATTCTCTTTAATACTCTTTCTAAGAACCATTTGGGACGCGGGTGGCACTGTGGTCTAAACCACTGAGCCTAGGGCTTGCTGATCAGAAGGTCGGTGGTTTGAATCCTTGTGACGGGGTGAGCTCCCGTTGCTCATTCGAAAGCACGTCAAAGTGGAAGTAGATAAATAGGTACCGCTCCGGCGGGAAGGTAAACAGCGTTTCCGTGCGCTGCGCTGGTTTCACCAGAAGGGGCTTAGTCATGCTGGCCACATGAGCTGGAAGCTGTCTGTGGACAAACGCTGGCTCCCTTGGCCTATAGAGCAAGATGAGCGCCACAATCCCAGAGTCGTCCACGACTGGACCTAATGGTCAGGGGTACCTTTACCTTTTTAAAGAACCATTTAAAAGCAATGAATGATTTTTGCCCAGGGAATGCTGATTGGCTGTTGAAGGACATACATTTCAGAAATAAATAAATACAATGGGATATAAATATATTGCCAGAGTTACAAGAACTACCCATAAACATTTATGTTTCATAATAAACTGTTTTTGTTAAAATACGTTTGGGTAAAAAGACTGAATTTATTTTCCTAAGTAAAAATCATCTCAGGAAAGTTATTAAAGTATATTGAATTAGTAGAGTGTGAAGTGGTCAAGCTTTTGTTTCAGCCCTGAACTATATTTTGGTTTGCCTGTAATAATTATATTAGTAGCATAATTTCATTTGTATTACTGGATAGAAAGCTTAGCAAAAAAAACCCAAAAAACTTGCTGCATACATTGCACAACAGAATGAATTTACCAGTGGAAGATTGCCATTGGCAATCTAGGCCTTTCAGTATGCATGCATTATGCATTATGTTTTCAAATTTCTGTTTATCATAAACCTACTTTACTTCAACTAGAAAGGTACTAGATAAATATGTCCAAAGTGAAGATCTAGGTTTAATATTATTTGTTTTAATTGAATAACTGCATTAATAAAAGCTATCTCCTGCTTTAGAGTTCTCATTAAATGGTTATATTTAGTGCACCTAAAACGTCTGGCAATAGGCCTGCTAGTATGCTAGGAAAGCATAGATGCAGTTGCACATGCTTTGGTTTTCTCAGGAAACTGGAATTGCTGCTGCACTCTCCTTGTACTGTTCAGGTAGTTCATAATTTTGTTGACAGTCCAGTTCCATTAATCTGGTATTTTTTAGGAAAATTGCTTGCAGACCTTAAATTTCTCTGCTTAAGGTGATCAAATAGGCATTTGCATCCTTCATGTAAATGATGTATTAAAGTTAAAATAAAATCTACTTTCCAGAAAGTAACTGCAAAACTATTTTATGCAAGACTTCATGTGGGATACCTTAATGGTTGAATAATAAATTTTACCTCATAAAAATGAAATTCAATAATACAGTAGCTTTCTCAGCGCAGTAGCATCTGGTTAAATCTCAGGAGAGCCAATATTTTCCAACTCATTAGGATCATGTCATTCTGTATGTCGTCAACATTGACTTAGCCAAGCTACCTTTACTTACATAACCACCAAACTATTAAATAGGTCTCTTGTGGAGTGAAGTCAAATATTCCTCTTATTTTCCTTTTGCCTTAGAAGAAGAGAAGAAAATGTACATGTTGTAACATTTAAACATCTGGTCGAAACCACATCAGGGTAATGCTGAGGAAAGTAACAGGATTCAGAATTCTTCCCAGGTGTGCATATAAAAAGGGTTTTGGAGTTGCTGCATAGTTCTTTAACCACTTAGGAAAAAGATTGAAATATAGTGATTTGCTGTTCTAATGCCCCTGTTTGAAATCTGCTTTCCCCCTCTTTCTCCTCTTTTTAAAAAACATTTCTGAGTTCAGTTGTAATGCAGGTTGTTGAGCTTTAATCATTTCCTTCCAATGTACTGGTTGGAATGTGTGTTCCACATAATGCAGCCAAGACTGGTGCTTATTTTGGGCGCTGCAAGTTTTGATTTTAAGCAGTGTGCAATCTGTGTTCAGGGTTGTGTTTTCATGAGTAATTGCTTGGTTGTGTTCAGAGCACATATGGAAGAGCCTTGCAATGTGTAAATGTTTTGTTGTCTCCTGTAGATCATTGTACTTCCAAGAGTTTTGATCCCTGAATAGGCTCCTGTGCTCAGAGCTATTGTGCTGTCTTAAATCTGTATTTCACTGATGGGTTTAGCATGCCATTCCAGAGAAACTCGCGTTTTGCCTGTGGCTTGAAGTTGGTATGGGTTGATATCTGTCACCATAAGGACTCTTGGCATTTCCTAGCCTCTTAGAAGCAGATTTTTGCTGCTGGCTGAGCAGCAAAGAGGTGATCAGAATAGTTTGTAGCAGGGGTGCCAACTTGAATAAAATATTGTGGGGGTCCTGGTAAGCCCTGCCCCACATAATTGATCACATGACGCAGTGCAACACGCCATTTGAATGGGAATGCCCATCAACTTTGTGGGGGCCCAGCCCCTCAAATATTTTATTGTGGGGGCCAAAGCCCTTACGGCCCCTAGGAGTTGGCTGCTATGGTCTGTAGGGATACCTCAGAGTGATTTAAATGGATCTCCTACTCAGATTGTCATGAATTTGGATGATCACTTTAGGTACTTTTTTAGAATTGGGTTGCAGGTGGAGAAGGAAGTGGGAAAGATCGGCAACACTGCACAAGCAAGGTTCAGAAAGAAATATAGGGAATTACATAGAATACGTGTGGTAAGCCTGCTCAGTTTTGCTATTGGATCAGACCATGTCTCATGTAACCTAGTTTAAAGAGCATTTAAAGAGCTTATGCTTAAAAAGTTTTCTTCAGTTTCTGTAGAAGGCAGGATATAAATTTTAAAAATAAAAATAAATTTCATTATTGAGAACCCAGCTTCTTCATTGATCACTTGGGTAGCTGCCCACGTTCAACACAAGCTGCCTGCCTTTTTGTCTACTGTAAAGCCATTGTAAATGTTGCTTATTTCATTTAGTTCCTGCAAGTCTAGGTGTTTTGTTAGCTATCCAGGATATTAATGCCCCAGAAATGTGAAGTGTAAATATTGTAATTAGCAATCTGAAGATAGCACAGCTGATTTAAGATGACTGCAACAAGAAAATGACAGCCAAGCACAACTTCCTTGCAAATCTGTGCAAGAAATACACACTGTAGTCTTGAGCCAAGATAGATGCTGACAGCTGAGATAGCTTCAAAGAGTTGCTGTTCCAAATGCTCGCAGTAGAAAGAGCTTCAAAGGCAAACTGACTCAGCTGTTCCCCCCCCCCAAGTATTCTCACACTCTTAATCCTGTGCTTTCATTACCTGTCACCTTTTCCCATGCAAAGTTGAGTAGTAAGGTTGTGCTATCACTTAATTGGTAGAAGTAAGCACTGAGATTGTTGAATTGTGGTACATTGTGGTGAAAGAGAGAAACGGAGTTTTGTTAAGCAAATAGACCTGCAGTTCTGCTCATTCTGCTAGGTATGGGGAGCAGTACCCCACTGGTTATGTAGCATTGTGTGTTTTCCTGTGCTCCTTGAACAGTTAATTCATTTTGCTGTTTCCCGGCATCCTCTACCCCAGTGGATTTTTGATTGCCTCAATGTTAAGAACTGGATGAGAGCAGCAGTGGGTCTCGTGTCCAGGAGGCATAGAAGGCAATAGAGAGAGGCCACGCTAGACTTCATTGAAACTGCTCTACTTGGTGCTTTTCATGGGCAGTGAGCAGGATTCCCTCTCAATGTTATATTATAATCCTAAATTTAATTATGTATGTGTAGCTCCTAATTTTTGGCCACCTTGTGAGAAGAGAAGACTCTCTGGAAAAAACTCTGATGTTGGGTAAGATGGAGGGCACAAGGAGAAGGGGGCGACAGAGGACGAGATAGTTGGGCAGTGCTATAGAAGTGACCAACATGAATTTGACGAAACTCGGGGAGGCAGTGGAAGACAGGAGTGTCTGCCGTGCTCTGGTTCATGGGGTCACGAAGAGTCGGACACGACTAATCGACTAAACAACAACAAGCTCCTAATTTAAATTCATTAGCCTCATAGCTGTAAGCAGGAATACTGTTGTTGATGATGATGTTGATGATGCAATAGTCAAAGCATCAGTCATCAAATCACAATAATCAATAAATACAAGTAATCTTGCCTGAATTTCAGCAGTGCATGATTCCACAGTTAACACTATTGTTATTATAGGCGACCAACTTGATTATGAGCCCTGGAATACCTGCTCCCTGCCTTGCAGGCCTTTTCCCACCTGGCCTGGGAGGGTGGGGTTCTGGCTGACTCCAGCTACAAAAGCAGAAGCTGCTGGACAGAATCTTGGGCTGGGCTATTGTTAAGCAGTTTTTGTTGGAGGTGAGGATTTGTTGCCTATGGCAATGTTTTGTAGCTTTACTTTGGATCTTAAGATTTATGTGTAAATTGTTCAGTGTGGATGTTTTATGTTTTGTTTATTGTTTATGACTGTTTTATGTTTTGTTTATTGTTTATGACTACTTTCATTATGCTTGTAGCCAGTGCCTTTTTCCTTACAAAAATGTTTAGAGGTGCTCTCATTTTGACTCAAGAAAACCACAATTTTATAGTTCAAATTGGGAAAAATAAATACAGTAAATGGGTAAAAGTACAAAGATTCACAAAATGTTTAGGCATATGCATACCTCTGCCCCCCCCCAAGGAAAAAAAATCACTGCTTGTAGCTATGTATTTTTTTAATGCTAGAAGCCGCCTTGAAGTTGGTTTTAACTTTGGAAAGGTGGCATACAAATAAAATGATTGATTGGTTTCTTTTATGTGTAACTCCAAATATCCAAACCTCAAAAGGTTTGTACCTCCAAATACTTGGGTTAATGTCAGTCTGGATCTGTGTATTTTGTTGTTGAGTTGTATACATAAAGAACCCCAACTTTCTGATAGATAGTTTATATTGAATTTGCTGGTTTTGGCAAAGATAATTTTGGCCAGGCCTTGGAAACTTGCTAACAGTACTCTTATAAAGGAATGGATGATTAAAACGAGATAGGTTGGTTTTTACAGCCAAAGTGTAGGAATCAAAATCCAGAATCTGTTGCTCATCAGAATTTCCAGGCTCTTACTACCAAAACACTTTAAGTTTATTCTTGAACCCGAGTTTCATCAGTATTGCTAAGGGCTGTTTAATGCTGTTACTTTGTACATTTCGGCACCTGTTTCACAGAAAAGAGTCTTCTTTCTAGGATTTATGTGCACAATAGAGTTGTCTTCTAGATTGTTTTCATCTGTGTTAGGAACTGTTTGATATTTAAGTTGCACAACTGTTTCCCAACAAAAGTCATGTGACATCAGCACTGAGGTGCAATAAGAGCTCTCTTAGGATTACATTAAACAGAATGGAAGACTTTGAGTATGTAAGGTTGTGTGGCCTTGAGTACAGTTTATATTTGATATATGAGCTGTCACATAGCTGTTGCATGACTGAGATGTGCCTGTAAGCAATGTACTATGCAGATGGGTTTTCTCTGAAACAAAGCCAGAGACTAAATCTGAATGTGTTCATTTGGAGGGTAAAGAAGACTTCATAAAACATATGGAAGCATTTCCATGTTTTTATTAAATAGGCCTTTTAGTATTTAAGTGGTTTTGATAATAATGTTGATGCCAGTTACCTGAAATTTCAATGTCTGAATCTAGATGTGGGAGATATAGTTAGAATAACATGGTGAGGAATTAATTTCTTTAAGTTATCAGGTTTTTTTTAAAAGTATTGTTAGTTATTAAGTATTGCAGTTAGTAAATGCCTCATACGAGTTATTTTTTTGTCTTCACTAAGCATATTTATCCAAGGACTTCTTGGGTAAATTTCTTCCTGCTCATTAAATAATAATCTATTTTTGCTTTGGATGTAATCCTTTGGGGTCCTATGTTATTTATGGACCAAATTCCGCCCATGCATTGTGTTTCACTGTGGTTCCCAAGACTGACTGGACAAGGCTTCCTTTCATGTTTCTCAACTGTTTTAATCTGTAATCTGATCTCTGATAAATTTCTACTCTTCTTTGAGTTGCATAACCCCTTCAAGCTTACACGTGGCCTCACCCCTTTTCTTATTTATTTTCTAATTGTATCTGTGGCTTGCTCATGTTCTTTATACTTTCAATTTCCCCTCACTGTTATATTGGACTAGTCCTCAGTTTCCTAGAATGTGCTCTATGATACATGATGGCCTCTTCTTTACACTTGGCACCAGTCCTCATCCCTTTCCTGCTTCATCCAATATTTATTGGTTAGTTTTCCTTTCTCAACTCACTTTACACATTTTTCTCTAGCACCTCCATCCTTCTTCCCTTTTTGGGTTTTCTCCTAAAGTTTAAATTATTTCTCTTTTCAACGTAGATTGATTTTTAATGTCTTTTACCATACATACTCTGTTTTTGATTTCTGCTCTCTATCTTCTAACCTCTTTTAAAGTGAGCCCCAGGTACATCCGTTGCAGCATGCAATTTCTTATCTTTTTCCTATTTATTTCTGTTTAATAGATCATGCAACTTTTCTTCTGTGTCTACCATCACCTTTTATTTGAATGTAAAATATTCAAACCATTATGAGATCTTGATTAGTTGCGGCTCCCATTTTTATAGCAGTGACTGAAGAGAGTTCTCTAGGGCTACTCACCTAACATCTTATGGATGTCAGTGAAGATGTGCAGTATGCAGGAAAGGGTTAACTCCTCTTCTGGAAGGCAGGATCAAAACTGGCCAGTCTGAAGAGGAGCGAACCAGCCTGGACTCTGCCTTTGCTGGAAGAACAAAGTTAATTCGTGGCTTCTACATGCCATTTCTGAGGGTGCAGGGCAGCTGCTTTTTCTTGAAAGATGTAGGGAAAGGGTTTGTTTTTGTTTGTGGTTTGTCCTGTTGCCTCCTTCACTTCAGGTATTCCAGTTGCTGATGTTGGTAGGAAAGGCAAAGAAGGGTGTTTGAGTGGGAACAGCAGGCAGTTACGTGTGGAAAAATGGGGCCCACAAAGCCGCAGAGGTAGGCAGCAGCATGTGTCTAAAAAGCGGCATGCTGCAAACCATCACCACAAAGCCGGTCCAAGGAGAAGAACAGTAGAGCGGCTTGGCACCCTTACTGCTCACATGCCAGGATTTATTTTCCCAAAGCAAGCAAGGCAGCAGGAATGCTTGCTTCCCTGTCACTCCTCGCAGGGGGTTGATCTCCTCCTGCTTCTGTAGCCCACCCTCATGCTCATTGGGATTCAGCTGGGGATTTCTGAGGAGAATCAGGCAGGAAGACAGTCTCTCGCTCATCTCTTCCTCCACTTTAAAGGCTTCTATTACCTGCGTGCTATGGTCCATGGGGTCATGAAGAGTCGGACACGACTAAACGACTAAACAACAACAACATTACCTGCACACCCCTGCTTTGACTAAAACGTTGGGCTGCTACAACTTCTTGCCAAGTCATGTCCATGAGGGAGAGAGTAGGCTATGTGTGGGAGGCATGTGTCAAACTCTGGCTTTTGTCATGGGCACCATTTTGCTTCCCACTTCAGGGAATGAAGGAGGCATGGACAAGGACTCAGAGTCCTCAAAAAGGATGTAACCTCCAGCTTGAGGCAGAGCCTTTAGGAAAGAAAACAAAATTCTCTTCAGGTACGTTAGGCTGGATTAATAGGGAGGCAGTTTTCATGTAATACTTCAAGCCCCGGTAAGTGATGTAGAAATAAAAGGTGTAGAGGTCATGGCTCCATTTCATCCTTCGTACTCTTCCAGTTTCTCATCTAGGAGTGTTGCAGTAATGGGAAGGGGTAAAGTTAGGTGGCACAGAAGTCATAGAAACAGCTGTTTCATGGGGACTGGGAATAGGAGTTCTTCTCCTTCCCAGTCCAGATGTTGTCTTCATGCCAAGGAGTTAACCTCTAATTCACGAGGAGAGGATATTTTTCCATTCCCTGAACAGCCACTATCAGCTCCAGTTCCACCCTCTGTCTCAGGAGGGGGTGATGAAGAGACTTCTCCATAAAAGTTTGCTTCAGGGAGAGAAGAGTGCAAACTGTCAAGTGAACCATTATCTCCCCCAGCCATTACAAAAGCATCTTTTCCACACTGAAACTTATCTATAAAGACCTTGCTGATAGAGCCATGTAAGTAGGCTACCAGTATTCCTGAAGGCGGAGGAGATAAGGCTTGGGGAATCACTCAAGGTTTTTCCCAGAACAAGTCTTTTAGACCCAGTAGTTTATTAATGTCCTCAACTCTGTAATAGCACTTTGTCACAGGAATAGGGAGAACCAGACAAACCCAATATGCCTGCCACTTTCACAGAAACTCTGTGTATCTTACCCAAAGCAGTTATGGACATTCTGAATGTACTAGCTGTTTCGAATTCCTAAATCTGTGATTTCACAAAACGGTGTCGAATTTCTGTTTGCCAGGCCATAGAATGGTATAGGTATCTTCATGAGTGGCCATTAGACCAATTTCACCATGACAAGGACTTCTTTCCTCTGTGAATTGCTGTTCTACTGAAAGCCAGCTGAAGCATCTCTCAAACTCTGTTTGCAGCACCTCAACTAGCTCCATCCATGGGGCAGCTGCCACAGTCAACCCACACATTGGTGCATCTATGAAACACTGTATGGCACCTATTTTGACTCACCAGTCCACCAGTTAAGGTTTGTCAAACACTGTATTCCTCCGCTTTTGGCAGAAGGGTCCTTCAACAGGTAACAAAGTTCTCCCTTTCTTCTGGGCATCCTTTTCTTTTATCACCCTCCTGTTCCACTGACCAAGAATAGCAACTTGGATTTACTGTGAAGTGTTTTTCGGGTCAGTGGAGAGTGGATAGTTAGGAGCAGCAGCAGCAACCCTCCTGTTTAGTTCTGTCTACCTGCTTGGTTCCTTGTTTTGTAATTTAAATTGGTCTGAGTTACAAGGTTCTTTGAATTGCAACTATGTTCTTTGTTGAGGCTTAATCCGGAGACTGGTGGAAGGTTGCTATCTCTTCAGGCTGGTCACCACGCTTGAGATGGTTGACAATTTAGTCTGCTTGGGTTCCTCCATAATCAACAACCTCTCCATCGACACTGAGCTGGATAAGCATATTGGCAAGGCAGCTACGGCAATGACTCACCTCTCCAAAATGGTATGGGAAAATGTGATGCTCATGTCCAATACCAAGATGGAAATCTACCAGTCTTGCATGCTAAACATGTTGCTTTATGGAAGTGAGTTGCGGGCAGCTTACAACTACCGTGTTTCCCCTTTTTTAAGACACCGTCTTACAACTTTTTTTCCTCAAAAAAACACACGGTGGCTTATTTTCAGGGGGTGTCTTTTTTTTTAAGTGCCGGTACAACTGGGTCCCACTGGCTCAGGACGCTTGGCGCTCTCTTCCGCGCACATTTCCTGCCTCTTCTATTCTCTCCGTTTCCCCTCCTCCCCATCCTGAATCAAGGGCTCTCCTTCCTTGGAGGCTTCTAAGCAGAGGCTGGATGGCCACCTGCCTAGGAGACAGACACCTCACTCTGTGAGGTGGATTTAAACCTCGTAGGATGCCGGAGCAGGAGGTATACATGAAGCTGCCCACTGTCATGTCAGTGTAGGTGGGACTGCGCTGGTCGCAGTCGAAGCACTTGCGGTTGGGTGGGAGCACTGGGAGGCTGCTCATTTCCCATGGCTTTGAAGGCGGCGGCGGCTGGGTGTGTGTGCGCGCGGAGGTATAGAGGCTGCTCCCCAGGCTCTCTCACGCTGGCCGGGGAATGAGGAGGGAGGCCGGGACCCGTCCTGCTCCGAGACGCTCGTGAGGGAAGCGCGAGGGGGACGAGGCTTGGGCCTGCGCCTCTGGCGCGCGCAACCCCAACTGACAGACTGACAGAAGGAAGGGAAGGGAGGGGGAAAGGGAAGGAGGGGGAGAGGAGCGGCATCAGCTCTCGGCGAGGAGGCCGGGGCAGCTGGATGACGAGCCAAAGAGGAACCTGCGCGGCACCCTTTCTCTGTCGGGGGGGGGGGGGAGAGAGAGAGAGACGTGATCACAAAAATACAGAGAGACAGGCGCGCACACGGGGAGAGAGAGAGAGAGAGAGAGACGCGCACGCGCACAGAGAAAGGGACGGACATGCACATACAGAGAGTGCGGCGCTGCTTCGCGCTTTGTCAGCGCTGTAGCCGCCGCCGCTTCTGAACGCCAACGCGACCTGGCAGGCTTCCTCCTCCTGCCACGGCCGGCATTGCAGGAGCTGGGTCCTGCTGGCTTGTGCCCTCAGTGCTCCGTGCGGCACTGCTGCATGCTTTATCGGCACTGCAGCAGCCGCCGCCGCTTCCGAGCACTGACCCAACCCGGCAGGCTTCCTCCTCCTGTTGCGGCCACCGTGCTGGGTCCCGCTAGCTGGCTGGGGCGCTCGGTGGTCTTGCTCCTCACATCGCACAAGTATGGCTTATTTTCGGGGTATGTCTTACATTTCTCAAATGATTAAAAACCCTGCCATGCCTTACTTTTTGACTACGTATTAAAAAAGGGGAAACACGGTATTAGGAGCAGCACCTCAATGCCTTCCACATGCACTGCATCAGAAGGATTTTGGCCATCACATGGCAGGAGAGTCTCAAACAAAGAAGTGCTCTCCCAAGCCCACATTCCCAGCACGTTTGCACTCCTGTCTCAGAGTTGTCTATGCTGGCTTGCTCATGTCCACAGAATGGAAGATGGCAGGATCCCCAGTGACTTGCTCTATAGTGGCTTCAGGAAAGAGGCCAGTTAGCAGACCAACTCTGCATTACAAAGATAATCTGCAAATGTGACATGAGGGCTGGCATCATGAAGCCTGCTGTGTAGAAATCCCTTGCAGACGGCTGCAGTGCCTGGAGACAGGCAGCCTGGTCATGTATCCATAGCAGTGACCAGAGGAGGAATGACTCCTGGGAGAAGTGCAGAGAAACACCATGGTGCATCTGTAGCAGCACAACCCAGACGCCTTCATCTGCCCCTGCTGCAGCAAAACATGTCTCTCCAGTAGGTGCTGTAACCTTCCAACAGTTTGACTTCAAGGCGCACTGTTCCACTGTCTCCCAAGACAGACAGATGCCAACCAAGTACAAATTCAAGTTCTCCCAAACCATTCACAGATGGCTGGCATTTTGCACCTGGGAGGTGCATTTGTTGTTCTTTGTAAAAAGAAAAAGAAAAGAAAAGAATTCTATCTGTTCTGAAATGAGCTGGGAATGATGTTATTAATCCCATATTTTTCTTTCAGTGTAAGAATTTATTACCATATTTCCTTGCGTATGAAATGAACATAGGAACTCTTTGCAATAATTGGTGTGTGGTATAGATTTGTAAATAAACTGTATTTATGTAAGTAAAGGTAATTCCCCCAGCTCTTAATCAGCTCTAACTCCCCCAGTGCTTAAACCTCTCATACTGCTGTTGTTGGGGCTCTGGGGGCTTTCTTTGTAATGCATACTTTAGTCAGTTTTTGGGGTGTTGAGCCAAACAGATTTTTTTCTCTTTGTTTGATTTCCACTTTTAATTTCCCCTGATATTTTTTATTTCCTATGGCAGGGTTAGCCTTTATTTCAAATGCTTGGATATTTAGAGTGCCCACATACTGTGTAGTCACTGGGGTGGAACACCAACAACTGTTTTCTATTGTTCCCATCTCCTCTCCTCCTCCTCCCACTCCCCCCCCCTTTTCTCTCTACAGTCAGTGTTAGAAGGTGAGATATGAAAGCTAGGAGCTAAGTGACACCTTAAACCTAGGTTATGGGCACCACAATGTCTAGGTGCACTTTTTAAATAACAAGAATACAAAGCTGAAAATGAATGAACTGCAGCTGAAATCTTATGTTCATTTTTCACTTGGTCTGGTCCTTCCCCTGCCCACCCCCCATATATTCTCATGAGGGTCCCTTCTCCGGTCTTCAGAGAGTGGCTGGAAGTGAGGAGGCAGAAAGAGGTCCTCATTTTCTTCCAGAAGTGGCAGTTTTAATTTGAAATCTTAGGCTCAGTACTGCGCCCAGAGCTCAGAAACTGCTTGCATTAATGAAATTCCCTGTTGCAAAATGCGCCCAGAACAATGTGAGTTTTTGAACGCTGTCTACAGTATATCTTTTAATATATAGATCCTGATATGCTCATTTTAAAATACCAAGATAATGGCAAGATACTGATAGTTCAGGTTGTAGAAATGGACACAATGCCTGTTATATTTTAAGTACATTTTCTCTAAATTCTTTTGTCATATGTTCTGGTCCTACCGTATTTAACAAAACTGCTTTCAGTTTCTTTGAAAAGTTAGAAGAACTGCACACTCTTGATTTTTATGTTCCTTATTGATCAACTTGTCACCTAAAGATGAAATATTTGCAATAAATGTTAGTATCTAGGCCTCCATGGTTGCAATCCTGTACACACTTAGATGCTAATAAGTCTCATTCAAATTAGTACATCAAAGAGGACAAACTTCTGCCCTCCAGATGTTTTGGACTACAATTCCCACCATCCCTGACCACTGGTCCTCTTAGCTAGGGATCATGGGAGTTGTAGGCCAAAACATCTGGAGGGCCGCAGTTTGGGGATGCCTGCAGTAGTACCTCGGGTTAAGAACTTAATTCGTTCTGGAGATCCGTTCTTAACCTGAAACTGTTCTTAACCTGAGGTACCACTTTAGCTAATGGGGCCTTCCGCTGCAGCCACCCACAATTTCTGTTCTCATCCTGAAGCAAAGTTCTTAACCCAAGGTACTATTTCTGGGTTAGCGGAGTCTGTAACCTGAAGCGTCTGTAACATGAGGTACCACTGTATTGTGTTTAAACTTCATTGTTGCCTACCTGGATTACAGTAAACCTGCACACTGTACTAAATGCTCTTGATAACTGGATTCTAAATGCAAGTTGAGAAGTGTAACGTTCTGCTTAGTATTTTTGCTTAGTCCGAGGAATTTGTATGTGAACGGGTTCATACAAATAGCCCTAGTTTTAAGAAGTGGTACAGTTGCATGCTTTAAGATAGTAAAGTTATACACTGGTTGTGCATCACTCAAATTGTAGGCGTCTTTTTGCCAGACAGACTGGAGACCTTGAAAGTGATATTACAAGTCCTGAATGTAGTGGTCTCATTGCAAGTGTTCCTGAGAGAAATGTGGGTAAAACTCTTAGTGTGATGCATTTCAATATTGAATTAATTTCTAAAAGAATGTCTGCTTCTTATTTTGAAGATAATGCCATATTAATGTATGCTTGGCATATGAAAATGATTATGGAAATAAGGGTGTGAGATCTGAGCTGCATTTTCGGTTGGAATGTAATACAGCTTCTGTTAAAGACCCATGTAATTCAACACCTCTGCTAATAGAAATATTAATGTTTCTTGTTAAGGGTAATGATCTCTTCCATCTTTATATGTCTCTCTTGTTTTTGCTGGGAGAGCTATTATCATACATAGTCATAGATAAATTGCAATTTGATTTTGACACATTTCCTCCATTTATTGTAATTGGGATAAAATGGATTCAATTTTGCTTCCCTTTGAAATGTATCTTGTAGACCTTCCTTTGAATGGAGAACCGGTGGCTCTTTTCTGCAAAGCAAGATATTAAAAACATTATATATCATAAGAATTTCACTTCCCCCAGTATACTGAAGAGCAGAAAAAGTACAGTGATTAGGTTTAACTGGGTGACCTTGAACCATTAGTAACTGTCCCTCAGCCTAACTTACATCACAGGGTGGTTGTGAAGATAAAATGTACACCACCTTGAGCTCTTTGGAGAAAAAGGTGATATATAAATGTAAGAAAGGAAGAAAAATTGAGATTGTTACTTCTTTTTCAACTCACTAAATGATCCAGGGTGGCATGTATGTACCTTTGCACTAGAAAAGCATCATGAAAGTTTACATTGTTCGGCAGCTACAGCTTTAGGAATGGAAAAATAGAAGATATCCGCCCGTATATTTATCTATAAATATATCTTAGACATGTGTCTCAAGTGACAGGATCCCAGTGCTAAAAGAGGAAGGAAGTTTACCAAGTCTCAATCCTGAATCTGCAGCTTTTCCCCTTGTACCCGTGTAATGAAATACTGGTGCCCCCCCCCTTTACGTGTGATTGACTTGCATGTGACTGCATGTGCACATGGTGCCGGGAGATAAATAGATTCAAAAGTGAGGAGACCCTTCCTGGAGCCCAAAGAGGACTTCATTGAAGGCGGAGGAGTCCCCAAACAGACCAGAGGCACAATGGGGCTTTGTTTAAGCTGCTCAGCTTCCTGCCTGGCAGCTGACACGCATCATGGTAGCAGATTTGCAGGTGCTGATGCTGCTTTTCCATGCATCCTCTAGCCTCCAGCCAGCCCAGAGTTTCAACTCTAGTTGAAGAGAGAGAGTAAGACCAGGATAAAACTGGTGTCTATTGGCTTTTTAGAGAGTGCTCCTCACTTATTGGGGGGGGGCATAACGCAACCCCTGCATAAGTGTGTGGGGACACCTGTAATGTGCTCTTGTTTATGAAGCAGAGCAAGGGTCAGGATGTCTGAGACCCTTTCACATGCAAGCTCAAGGACTATCAGAGCAATAAAAGAGCACCAGCTTCTGCATAAAGTTTTCCAACATAGTGTCCTCCAGATGTTTTTAACTACAGTTCCCAGCAGACCCAACCAGGTTGGGAAGGCTGATTTAGGTAATGGAGGCAATAAGTGTCAGCCTCTAGTGTAGCTGAGGGAAAGAAGGGAGCAAAGGTGTAGTGGCAGTAAGTGTCTGTAGCTAACACGACCAGATCTTCTCATTGGCCAGATCAGGAAGCATCCTAGAAGTTTTTACAGGAGGTTGGTGAATATTTCCTGAGCTGCTCTTGTCTGTTGGTGTGTGAAAGCGTCCTCGTCTGCACAAATGGGATTGGGTGGTGGTACATTGGCTAAATTCCCACCTGAGTGATTTATGTCACCAGTTCAAGACCTGCTACGTGCTTGAGTCCTGAAAATAGGTCGGGTTTAGGTGACAGTAATCAGAGGTGAAACATAATTACATCACCCCACTCTCTAGTTCTCTCTGTGTGATTTACCCTTAAATTAAGTTCAAACCTGAGAGCTGAGCTGAGGCCTATAATAAGGTAGTTGCTTGAATTAAATTCACTGTGTTCACTTTTGTCTCATGGATGAATTCTGCTGATATAATATTGGAGTGGAAACAAATACTAAACACATAATTTTGCATACCAACAGGCAAGAGCAGCACTATTTCCTGAACACCTGTAAAATTTTCTGTGGTGTTGCTTGCTGATCTGGGCAATGAGGAAATCTGATCCTTTGTGATATATTATAGGAAGCCAGAAATGGAATGAATGAATGAATGAATAAATAAATAAATAAATAAAAATGTGCTAGAGAAAATGAGGTTTAAGCCATGTTTTAGGTTTCACCATGTTTGAAAACCATGGTTATGACTGATTGTTGTTGTTTAGTCGTTTAGTCGTGTCCGACTCTTCGTGACCCCATGGACCATAGCACGCTAGGCACTCCTGTCTTGCACTGCCTCCCGCAGTTTTGTCAAACTCATGTTCGTAGCTTCGAGAACACTGTCCAACCATCTTGTCCTCTGTCGTCCCCTTCTCCTAGTGCCCTCAATCTTTCCCAACATCAGGGTCTTTTCCAAGGATTCTTCTCTTCTCATGAGGTGGCCAAAGTATTGGAGCCTCAGCTTCACGATCTGTCCTTCCAGGGAGCACTCAGGGCTGATTTCCTTAAGAATGGATAGGTTTGATCTTCTTGCAGTCCATGGGGCTCTCAAGAGTCTCCTCCAGCACCATAATTCAAAAGCATCAATTCTTCGGCGATCAGCCTTCTTTATGGTCAGGCTCTCACTTCTATACATCACTACTGGGAAAACCATAGCTTTAACTATACGGACCTTTGTCGGCAAGGTGATGTCTCTGCTTTTTAAGATGCTGTCTAGGTTAGTCATTGCTTTTCTCCCAAGAAGCAGGCGTCTTTTAATTTCGTGACTGCTGTCACCATCTGCAGTGATCAAGGAGCCCAAGAAAGTAAAATCTCTCACTGCCTCCATTTCTTCCCCTTCTATTTGCCAGGAGGTGATGGGACCAGTGGCCATGATCTTGGTTTTTTTGATGTTGAGCTTCAGACCATATTTTGCGCTCTCCTCTTTCACCCTCATTAAAAGGTTCTTTAATTCCTCCTCGCTTTCTGCCATCAAGGTTGTGTCATCTGCATATCTGAGGTTGTTGATATTTCTTCTGGCAATCTTAATTCCGGCATGGGATTCATCTAGTCCAGCCTTTCGCATGATGAATTCTGCATATAAGTTAAATAAGCAGGGAGACAATATACAACCTTGTCGTACTCCTTTCCCAATTTTGAACCAATCAGTTGTTCCATATCCAGTTCTAACTGTAGCTTCTTGTCCCACATAGAGATTTCTCAGGAGACAGATGAGGTGATCAGGCACTCCCATTTCTTTAAGAACTTGCCATAGTTTGCTGTGGTCGACACAGTCAAAGGCTTTTGCATAGTCAATGAAGCAGAAGTAGACGTTTTTCTGGAACTCTCTAGCTTTCTCCACAATCCAGCGCATGTTTGCTATTTGGTCTCTGGTTCCTCTGCCCTTTCGAAATCCAGCTTGCACTTCTGGGAGTTCTCGGTCCACATACTGCCTAAGCCTGCCTTGTAGAATTTTAAGCATAACCTTGCTAGCGTTTGAAATGAGCGCAATTGTGCGGTAGTTGGAGCATTCTTTGGCACTGCCCTTCTTTGGAATTGGGATGTAGACAGATCTTCTCCAATCCTCTGGCCATTGCTGAGTTTTCCAATCCAATCCTCTGGCCATTGCTGAGTTATGACTGAAGTTATTTAAATTCTACCTAAATTTAGAACTAAAGGTGTTTCAAATAGCTCATTTCTTCTCTTAGTTTTTAACTATTTCAGTATATGCATGAGAAATTATATGGGTGAGATTCCCCTAACTAGCCCCATTAGTGGAAGCCCTAGTCCAGGCATAGGCAAACTTGGCTCTCCAGATGTTTTGGGACTACAACTTCCATCATCCCTAGCTAACAGGACCAGTGGTCAGGGATGATGGGAGTTGTAGTCCCAAAACATCTGGAGGGCTGAGTTTGCCTATGCCTGCCCTAGTCAATAAGTTTTTCCCTGTGTAACAGGACTTTCTGCTGTCTGCTCTCACTACAAAGCCCCCTGCACACCCCAAAATTGACTCTGGGAGGGGGTCTGTACTGTATGCAGAGGGAGGATGTTCTGTCTGGCAAGCTGAAATGCTTGTGCAGATGGGATGGTTATACGAGCCTAGCATTGAATTCCATCCTGTGTGACTAGTATTGGTAGATAATGTATTAACATGGACATTTTATATATATTTTAGTGACAACAGACAATTGAGGATTTTCAGCAAAGTGATAAGTGCAAATTGAGTCACAGTGTCTACAGAAAGAATATACTGTACTTGGATGTGAGACTGCATACCAGTTTCTGCTGTATCCAGCAGAATCTGTATCCAGATTTTTTAAAAAAGATAAAACAACCATTTTATATCTCATTGATCTTCCCTCCACATCCATGAACCTATTGAAGACAGATCCACGAATATATAACCTAAGTCTGTAGAAACAAAAAAAAATCCCTCAACCCATTTGTATTGTTCTTTCGCATTAAAATAATGCAAACTCAAAACAGTGGTAGTCCACTGATTTAATTATGAAGAGATGCAAGAGATAGTATTTACTGGAGGCGAAGGAGTTCTTGAAGATTAGGCAGTTGTGTAGGTTCCAAACAAGTAACAGAGCACACATTTTGCTAACTTAAGACATGGCTTAATTTCATTAACTGTGGTCTAATATGTTGTGCATCCCACTCTTGGTAAACCACAGTGGCATTTACTGGCTATTGCTTCAAAGCACTACTGTTTTTCATCCATTTTCATTGACGAAATGTGTCATAGCAACATTAACTAAAGTCTGGAAAATAGTTCTCAAGGCTTTTGCTTTAATGAAAAATCTAACATGTATTGCACTTGCTGATATAATCAAGTCAATGGAATTTCCAAAATCTTGACTTAATGTCTTCTGAGTATGAAGCAATAATGTTTTTTCTTTTTTTTATGAAGTAGCTTTTAAAAAGCATTTGTTGAAGCAAAGAGCAGATGGATTAGAAGGGTCTGTTTGTAACAGCAATCAGCAGTGATCATGGTATACTATTACAATCACCCTATAAAATAGCCTGTATTAAAAAAAAAAGTGGAAAAGGAAAAGAAAGGTTGTGGGAGAAGGGGAAGCATCCATATATGTGAAGCCTGTGGGGGATCTGGAGCTCCTTATATTTTGAGATTGTTTCTCCAGCTGTCTTGATGAACATTAGTTTTCAGTCTGCAAACTTCTGTGACTTTAGCTTTCATTTTAACTTTGTTTATAGTAATTATGGTTATGGTGACTAGAAAGATATTTAATTATAATGTTTCCCAGACCCCTGTTCTCAAAGAAAAAAAAATGCAAAAGCTAAGTTGTGTTTTAAAATGCTTCCATTATTTTTTTTTGCCTGCACAGTCATGACAGGGTAAAATATGCCTGCCCGTTTCTGACTCTATAGCTACTGCCAGCTTCTAGAATCATTGGGCCCTTTCTGAATTGTCTGGTCTGTTTAGCTCAAGTTTGCATACTGCCTCTGTTATTTCTTCTGTTGTGTCTAATAAGATAATCAAGCAATCCTAGGCTCTATTTAAGCTGTGGAGGCACCTATTCCAGTGTTGTGAGTGGGGGGGGAGGGGGAGAGAGAGAAATGTCACTGCAGAAAACACAGTTGAGGAACATTATCAGCCACACTTGGTGTAATAATAATAATAATAATAATAATAATAATAATAATAATAATAATAATTTATTTATACCCCGCCCATCTGGCTGGGTTTCCACTCTGGGCGGTTTCCAACAGAAATATTAGAATACACTAATTTCTTAAAGATTAAAAACTCCCTAAACAGGGCTGCCTTCAGATGTCCTCTAAAAGTCTGGTAGTTGTTTTTCTCTTTGACATCTGGTAGAAGGGCGTTCCACAGGGCGGGTGCCACTACTGAGAAGGCCCTCTGCCTGGTTCCCTGAAACTTGGCTTCTTGCAGCGAGGGAACCGCCAGAAGGCCCTCGGCACTGGACCTCAGTGTCCGGGCAGAGTGATGGAGGTGGAGACGCTCCTTCAGGTATACTGGACCGAGGCCGTTTAGGGCTTTAAAGGTCAGCACCAACACTTTGAACTGTGCTTGGAAACGTACTGGGAGCCAATGTAGGTCTTTCAAGACCGGTGTTATGTGGTCTCGGTGGCTGCTCCCAGTCACCAGTCTAGCTGCCACATTCTGGATTAATTGTAGTTTCCGGGTCACCTTCAGAGGTAGCCCCACATAGAGCACATTGCAGTAGTCCAAGCGAGAGATAACTAGAGCATGCACCACTCTGGCACAAATCACTGTACCACACCAGTTATGGGGTTCATGAGTGACAGTGCCCCATGTCTTTCTATCAAGGAAGGAACTAGTCTACTCACAAAGATAGAGACACGCTCTCCAACACCTCTCTATTTCACCTCACACACAACCCAGCATGCATGACTAAGTCCCTGGCACAAGTAAGAGTGCCATTCTGTCAGAGTTCCTGGCAAGCCCTGAATGCAGTGGCTCAAATGCACACATGCATTTGACATGTGTACACTCCTCGGAAATATCTTTTTGACAGAGACGGATTTAGGGCATCACAACCTGTTTCCCTGCACAGGGCTCAGAGCCAAGAGGAGTGCCTTCGGGCCTCCTTCCCAAAGCCTAGTAAGTCCTTCCCAATGGGGAAACTGTGGTCCCCAAGAGGTTGTTGCTCCCACATAATCCAGCTTTTCCCTTTGGCTCACCCCTCACCTAGCAGACCATGTGACCATTCCCTTCCCTGCTATTTTGTCTGACAGGCCGCTGTATTATCAGTGCAATTGTGCTGTCCTTGGAATGTGGTTGATTTTTGAAGGGATATAGGATGTGACATGTCTGCTTCTTCCCTGTTCCACCCATGTATGTACCCCGTTATAGGATTCAGACACTCCATGTATCACTGTGGTTGTGTTGGCATAATTTATTTCTGCTGGCACAATGGGGCTTCTGCTATATCCTTTTGTATCTAACACTCTTATTTCTGTTTAGGCAAATGGATCTTTTCTGTCATGCCACTACTAATTTAAATGGCCTCTTTCTAATTTATTCAGACAGTAATGAATGCCTATTAGATTGCAATTTTAGGGGTATGTCCAGTGTTCTTTCTTAGATTGTCATATTCATTTTTTTGAAATGTTTTTAGTTTCTGTCTACTAAATAATATCAGGTCTTGATATTTAATGTTTCTCCCCGCCTCTCCCAAAATTTGAATTTTTATGAACAGATTTTGTACAGATGAAATGTGATCTCTGAAGAGCAATTGTATTAAAGTGTGTATTAAAAGTGCCAATGCAGACATAATCCTAAATTACTGGGGTGGGTGGAGAATCTCAAGTTTCTTTATTGGGCATTCTTTTAATTAGGATTTATTTGTATGTGATGAAATCACTGATGCAGTTAGAAAATGCACAGCAAAAAGGTTCACTGTTTCAAAAACTCACACAGGAAAAAACTGAAAACGCAAATAGTAAGAAAGCAGTATAGTTTGGGAGAGACATCTCAAGTGATTGTAGCTGTGAATGTTGAGTTTTGCATCTTTTAAAATTATTAACTAAGTAGACTGAATGTAAGAGAAAGCAAATACAGTATAAGCTCCGAAATGTTACAAATAACAGCACCAACTAAAATTAGTTTTTCATTGTGTAATGCCTTTAGCCTTATAGAGGAACAGTAAAACTAAGTGGGAGGTAAAGCTCTTTTAAATAACTTAACATTTGTCGTTGTGATCACCACACACCTCTCTAACTTAGCCTAGGATCACTTGCACTGGGCACATTCCTAAAAATGTTTCCTACTCAGTAGAAATAATGATTTGATTGAAATACCAGAAAACAGGATCCAACTATAGTGACTCACTAGCAGACTTGCTTGCTAACTTTTATTTCCAAGAAAGGCCACTAACCCCATTGCTTTAATAATCCTCTGTGTATGTTCTGGCAGGAAGGTGTGCCCCACAGCTGTTTTGCCCTCTGTAGGGCAGTCCTGTTCTGAAGAAGCTGCTACTTACACATTCTGGCTGGGCATTTGTCGTGTGTTCTCGCACATCCACGCCCTTAAAGGATCTTCTGACTTAGAGTGGGGAAAGTTGGTTTTCATATTCTTAATAGATTTGTTCAGAGAGTGATGGAAAACAACACTAGGTTATGTAGACTCAAAGAAACATCTTTCACCCAGTTGACCTCGCCCTTTACAGAAATGTGGTGTTCTAATGATAGATAGATAGATAGATGATAGATAGATAGATAGATAGATAGACAGACAGATAGCGGTGTTTACTTCTTGGTAAGTGTGTTTTGGATTGCTGCTAAATGGGAGTTAGTTCTACTGAGCACAGTGAAGATTACAGTATTGCTGAATACCGAATTTGGATCTTTATTATTGTATTGCTACATTTCTTCTATTCTGGATACACTGGGTTCAGGTTCCATCTTTAGAAGCACATTTGAAGAAGTAACCCCCCCCAAAAAATAATAATCCTCCCCTGTGTTCATTAGGAAAAGTAGCTTAATTTATATGATAGGATAAAACAAAGATGGGTATGTTTAGCCTGGAGAAGAGAAGGTTAAGGGGTGATATGATAGCCATGTTCAAATATATGAAAGGATGTCATATGGAGGAGGGAGAAAGATTGTTTTCTGCTGCTCCAGAGAAGCGGACACGGAGCAATGGATTCAAACTTCAAGAAAGAAGATTCCACCTAAACATTAGGAAGAACTTCCTGACAGTAAGGGCTGTTCGGCAGTGGAATTTGCTACCAAGGAGTGTGGTGGAGTCTCCTTCTTTGGAGGTCTTTAAGCAGAGGCTTGACAGGCATATGTCAAGAATGCTTTGATGGTGTTTCCTGCTTGGCAGGGGGTTGGACTGGATGGCCCTTGTGGTCTCTTCCAACTCTATGATTCTATGAAAGATTCAGAGAACTTGCTCAACAACATCCTTTTATGTTTCTACATGTCTTCCTTAGAAAACCTTTAAGTAAAATAATTTCCCTTAAAAACAACAACCAAATTCTATTTTCAAAATAAAAGCCTAACTCCAGGGAGAGTTTTCACAGCACAACTTAATATATTATTAACTAAGCCTATAAGTATCCACATAAGGATCACAATATTTAAAACATGCTTGCAATTGAGCTCCACCACACAGAGAGATTCACATTACCAGGCATGATCAGGGCTGTCTTGGGATCTCATCTCTATGCATCTTGTTATAGCATCCCATGAAACCTTCATTGTCATGCAGATATTTTCTTGTCAGGCGCCTCATGCCAGTTTTAATGCGTGAAGCAACCCAGTGTCTCCCTATGTCATCTCTCTGGAGATGGTATAGCCTATTATGGTAATTTGTTAGAGATCAAGGACATCAGATCCTAAAGCTGTTCTGACTTCACTGTCCTTCTCTTCATAGGGTAAGCAAGCCATATTCCACCAGTTAAGGAGAAACCTGTTGACTCAGCTGCCTACCCTTAAAATGTGCCCTTAATTTTTGGCCTTGGACGCTGGAAATTTTTGGGTGATTTTGTAATTGCCAGATTCAAGCCAAAATCAAAGCTGTCAAAAATTTGCATAAACACATGATACTAATATGACATTTTACAAGAGAAATATTTTCTCCTTAATTTGATGTCAGGCTCAGAATTCCCAAATATTTGTGCTCACCAAAAATATGTAGAAACCTCTTAAGTCAGTTGATATTAAAAATCCATAGAGCAGAAAGCACTGTATAATTATGGCAAAATAAAATATATAACCAACAGGAAGTTTCACAATATACTAATTTGAATTGATTCCAATGATCCTGCTAAAGCCAATGCAAACAATGGTAACATCTGTCAAAAACCACCTCTAGCGTAAAACCCTTTAAACATTTTACACATAATAAATTATTTTATATATAAACTACCTTATTGTTTATGTTGCAAACTAAAAAAATAGCCACTCTTTTTCCAGCATTCAAACAAAAACTTTAATAAGTAGACATTGCATAAAAATGACACAATCCAGCAGTTATTTCGTAAGGCCAGCATAATCATAAATTTGCCATCCATGCTTTTCCAAAAATACTAACCCATATTGTTCTCTCTGGACCTGTTGCAGAGATGATTAATCCAGCTGCTGAGGTCTCCCTTTATGCGTTTGATGGAACACTTGGCTTGCTAGGCTACAGCTGTGTGTTTATGTGCAGTGCACACCTGCAGGGGCCTGACAAATAGCTGTAGTATGCACAGTATACAAAATTACCCTGGCAGTGCTGCAAATAAGGAAGTTTCTGTTTTGAAGTCCATATGTGTGAGAGCTTGAGATGCCAGCTGGGGTATTTTTGTTGCGTTGCACAGATGTAAAACTGCCAACTGATTTTATACCAAATAAAGGCTAATCTTTTTATACATACTTGGTGTCAGAGTTATGAAGTGGTATGTACCGGGTAAGAATGTTCTCACGACTTAAGCGTCTTTTAAAATAAAAGCTGATGTTTAAAAAGGCTCTAACTTAGAATGTGAGTAGAAAAATAGAAACAAAAATAGACTGCATTTGTTTAGATAAATGCTACATTAAAGTTTCCTAAAGGGGTTATTATCAATGATGTATAGTTATTAGGTGCAAATCATGATAAGGATTTGATTTATTGTATGCATATCCACTATATTACAGAACCTTTTTTTCCTGTAGGTCACTTCATCTCTGTGTTGAATCCATTTTATGGGCTCTGAAATGTGAAAGCCAAATGTATATTGCTACTTAACTTGAAAGCTTTGCCTTCCTGTTTTCAGGAGTATAATTTGTAACAGACTGAAATGTATAAAACCAGACACTGTGTACATGTTTAGCATTTATTTTAGTAAATCAAACTTATTAAATATATTTTATTTTTCACAGAATAGAACTTGGCGCATTTCTTTTGAATGTGTGCTTAAAACAAATAAGTGTAAAGGTAGTAAATATTAGTCAAGCTTCTGTAGATGTTAACAGCCGAATCCTTGTTAGATATATGATTAGGGCATATAGCAATAAAGAAGATAAAATATATCAAGTGGCTTGTTAAATTGGGGGGGGGGGGCTTGCCTCTTGTAAATGGTTCTGTGCTGAATCTTGAGAGTATGCTTCAATGAAAGGCAAGTGCTCTAAGTAGAAGAGTTAAAAGTTTGAGGTCATATGAATTCCAGTGGAAGGCAAGGTACATTATACAACCCAAAAGGTTCTATTGAGGAACAGGAGAAGAGTGCACCATTTTTCTATGCAGAAGCAGAAACTAGGGAGTAAGGATCAGAGCAAAGTTTGAGAAAAGGGGAAGCAAGTCTGGGAAGCAAGAAAACTAAGTCTAGTGTGGCTTTGATGAGTTGTTCAGATAGAGAGGGTAGTGTTCAGCTAACACATTTCCTGTTGGCTAGTGGTGTGCAAAGAGGGAGAAAGGCAGCTTGGATAGGAGATTGCCCCTTATTACAGCCACTACTGTGATCTACAACCTGCCCCCCAACTGTTTCCCCCCTCTACCCTTACGGGACACACATAAGTGGGGATTTCCCTATTTGGCCCCTGCCCCCTTTCAGTGCCATTTTTGGCGAGTGTGTGAGTGCATTTGTCAATGGGAACTCAAGCAATGCCACTGCTCTGCAGGGCTGAGCTGATGCACTCCACATGAGTGCCCCAGCCTGCCTTTCCCGAAATTAGTGTGTGCATGGTGGGCGGGGGAGGGGGTGGAGAGGGCAAAACAAGATTAAGATCAGAAGCAGAAATATTTCGTTATTGTGGGGAAGGAAAGCTAGAAACACACAGCACAGGACACACATGCAGACATGGTCCTTTCCTCCAACATTCTCCCTGTCCTCGTAAAGCTGGGTGACTGTTAAGGAGGAGAAAGGTTGCTTGCAGGGAGAGGTACGGTAGTGAAGAAGAGGGTAGATGGATGTTGAGGGTAGAAGGAGAGAAAAACACAGAAGACACTGTTCACTTTCATAGTTATTTTTAAATCCCTACTTATAGAGCACACATACATCCAGGTACAGTACACACACCATCAAGCTGCTTTGCTATTTTCTTGCATTTCTCAAGCCCTCTGTGTAAAACTAAGGAACTGTTAGTTACTGAAGCTGGGGAGGATTTTTGTTTGTGTGGGGGAAAGAAGGTTTTAAGAAAATGCAAAAGTTTTCCCCCACTTTTTTGCCGCTATTTTATTTCGGGAAGATGACGGCCTGCAAGTTTAAGCTGCTGGCTCCCCTGAATGTTCCTCGGAGAGAAAAGAGAGATAGATAATCCAAAAAGATGTGGTCTGCAAGTTAATGAAAGGACAGCCTCACTCCCCCAGGGCTCCCCTGAACAGTCCTCAAGTCACCCCAAGGTGCCACGGCACTCTGCATGAAAACAAATATTTTAGTTATTTCGATAGTTACTTGAACAAAAGCCACCTTTTAGCATATTTTGTTTTCTCATTATTGGCAGATTTAGAAAACCAATATTTGTATTTGATACAAATACAGGAGACTGAGGGTAGATGGTGAGTTTAAAAATTGTGAAATGAAATTCTGTTGGACTGTGATGCTAAACTCAATTAGGCATTATTTCCTTTATTGAGAATATTTTATTAATCCATTTAGCATAGGGTATTTAACAGAATATTGGACCTCCTGTGAGAGGCAATACTACAAAGATGGTCATTTTACTTAGTGACAACTTCAACACTTCTAAGAAGGTTTTCACTTCAAACAGCTTGCCGCCACTGCAGGTTGCATGTATACAGTTGAGAGTTTCTAGTTCTTGGCTCATGCACAGATGTCTTTCAATAATGCTGGCCTGTAATTTCGTCAAATTGCTTGGTTTATCAGCAGCACATGTCATCAATCCTAGAGTGCTTGCTCAAGTCAAGCCTCAGAATTCTTAGCTTACAGATGCAGCTGCAAACAGGTGAACTGGCAGAAAGTAATTTGTGCAGCTTGGTGGCTGTCAGACAAAAGACAGACAATCTGTGTTTTAAACAGATTGCAGGCCTTGCATGAGCCAGACAAAAGGGATTTCTACAACTGCAAATAATTCCAAGGTTGACATATTTTCCTTTCTGCCATTAGGTGATTTGTTAAAATTGGAAACAATGAATGTAATAAATCTACACAGAAACCGGAGATAAGATGAAAGAAAAAAGGAGATCACTAAATAAGTTTACATTGCTCTGTTGAAAAGGATACAACTGACATTCATATAGCTTATTCTCTTGCCAAGTTACGGAGTTAGTCTTTGTAACTCACAAAGCTACTTATAGGCACATGCAGATGTTACACAAAGGCAAAACATCAAATAACAAGAATTACTTGTGCATTATATTTATGAGACACCTCATAAAATAAATTCTCTCGGCATCATACAAATAAAAAACCACACACCTTACAACAAAGGTGGTTATCTTATACCCATTTACCTTGTAGCAAACCTATTGAACTCATTAGTTCTTACTTTAAAGTAGACACATATGGGATTACACTGTAAAGGAGTTTTTTTTAAAAAAACACAAAAAACCCTAATAACAGGTGATAAAAAATGTAAGAGCTTTTGTGAGGCAAATAGTGAGCTGCTCTATTTTCCAAGCTGCAAAAAAGCAGGGGGGGGGATTTACTTCCGAACTTTATTCATATATTATTTCTTCTGATAGCTAATTGTGTCAGATGAACATTTTATACCCATGGGTATGATACAGTGTGCTGTGTGATCTGTGCCCAAAGGCTTGCATTGCATACGTTTGCAGAGAAGGTGAGATCATCATCTAATAAAGAATGGTTTCAATTTGTCTTAGTGAATCAAATGGATACCGTGTTTAAGGGGCGGGGGGAATGCACTCATACAGGTTGCTGTCTGCAGTCCAAATCGCTGATCAGAGAGTCTTTATACACATTGGTAATGTGCTGTGCAACATAAGCTGAAATATATTCCACAAGGGAGGAAAACGGAATAGTTTACATACACTGTTCCTAAGTGTAATGAATATAAAACTCCATTACTCACTTTAAGCAGGTGCTTTTTATATGAGGTTTTTTTTAAAAAAAACTTCTGGTGAAATTATTGGTTTCTACAGGCACTTAACTTCCAGTGGCCTGACCAGATAAAGAGGCTAAAAATACTATCAAAAGCATTTGTTTAATGCTTTATGGGATGAAAGGTTAATATCCTTTTGATAGAAGGAACTGTCATTTTGGACAGTAAAGTCAAAAATCCAAAAACACTACTGTTGTGTAGTTCTGCGGCTCAGCAGGTGTATAGATCTCTGATAGGATGGGGTAAACGGAAACATTTCAAGCTTTTTTTTTTGGATTAAATACTAGTATGATTTAAAGATACTCCTTTATATTAATATCCATGCCAATGACTGAGGAACGGGGATAATCTGTATGTGTTTTACTTGGTTTTATAAGTGTATATTATATTATATTATATTGTATTGTGCTGTGGGATCTTATGGTGAAGGGCAGGGAAGAAGTCTTAACCAATATGAGCTGCTGAAGTAATAGAGCAGCTATGGCCCTGTTAAATGGCATCTTGGACCATTTGCTCAGTCCTCTTTTCCTTATCTTCCATGGAAGATCATGTGTTTCTGTGTAGGTTGGAGGGGAGGATTGTTTCCCCCTTTGGGTGGGTATGTATTTAATGCCTTTACGTCTGCATACCTTGGGGTTCCCTCTTGTTTATGGGTGGAACAATTTTGGCTGCAGTGTTGTAGGTACAGCCAACCTGAATTCAGTATTAGAGGGAGTTTGTTCCTGTTTCCTATTAACTGTATTAACAAAAACACAGCACAGGACTGTGCAGATGAAAGGGCCAATACTAGGTAGATAAGGACTCCTTTGGGTCTCAGAGCTCCTGTTTGGCTTCTGTAGGTTGCAATCAAAGGCGTAGCCAAGGCATAAAACTCATATCATTTCCTTATACTCTGAGATATCAAGGACATAGTTAGTCTTTGTTCCATTATTTCCCCCGTTTATTTTCTCCTGTATGAGCAATTAGATTGGCATTTGCCCTCATGGGAGGAAAACAAAGCGCTGGACATAGCACTGTAGTGGGGGCGAACCTTTTCCACTCCCCTTTCTATTGTGTGGCTCACAGACGCATCACCACTTCTAAGGAACATCTTACTAGAGCCAGTGTGGTGTAGTGGGTAGAGTAGAGTGTTATGCTAGGACCTCAGAGATAAGGGTTCAAATCCCCTCCCAGCCATGCAGCTCATTGTGTGGCTTTGAAAAAGAATAATACAGATTCACGGAGAACACCTGTGGCTATTAGTTGTGATAAGTAGAAACAAAAACTCACAGGCTAGTGAGATGAGCTGTTCCCATCATGACTCATTACTGAGCTTAATTTATGCATTTGTTGATGATAGTATGCTACGTCATACTTTTTGATTGAACGAATGTTATTATGATAGAATCCTTTAAAGTATTAGAGATTACAGAGTCAAAGCAAACCTACCCTACCAGCAGGGTGTTTTAATACAGGATTCCGAAAGCTAATTTTGTGTCCTTGCCCTCATCCCTAGGTTTGTGTTTCTTTTCTTTGACCCAACTCTTTCTTGTTGTTTAGTCGTTCAGTCGCGTCCGACTCCTCATGACCCCATGGACCACAGCACGCCAGGCACTCCTGAACTCTTTCTAATTCCTGATAGTGTTCAATTCTCCAAAAAGTCCATAAATAATTATAGAAATTGATAACTGCTGTAACAGGGTGTGTTGTATTGTTAGGTATTGCTACTAAATCAGTATTTTTTCTATTATTTTTGATTGCAAATTCAGCAGTACACTCTCCACTATAATTATTCATTTTATAGACCCTCTTTGATCTATTTTCTCTTATATTTTCAGTATCAACATTTTGTTCTCCATTGAATTCATAGGGTGGAATTCAACACTGAACTATGACAAATGCTATGTTGGTGTAAGCCAGTGTTTCTCAACCAGTGTGCCTCCAGATGTTTTGGGACTACAACTCCCATCATTCCTGACCACTGGTCTTGCTAGCTAGGGATGATGGGAGTTGTAGTCCCAAAACATCTGGAGGCACACTAGTTGAGAAACACTGGTGTAAGCATTTCAGATTGTTTAATCTCACTGTAAACAAATGGTACATTGACAATAAAGTATTTCTATATTTCTATCAATATTGGCACTTGTGGAAAGATAACTGCCTAGGTAGGAGAAGTGAACAATGTTTTCCAACGTTACACCATTGAGTTGAATTTGTGGCACTGCAGAGGGGTTATTTGGTATTTGTTGGTGCAGCACTTTGGTTTTTTGGATGTTGAGTGATAGGTCAAGCTTTTTGTAAGCTTCTGCAAAGATATTTAGAATGGTTTGGAGGTCATCCTCTGAGCGTGCGCACACTACGTTGTCATCAGCATACTGAAACTCTATGACGGAAGTTACAGTAACCTTACTCTTTGCTTTCAGCCTGCTCAGATTGAAGAGCTTTCCATCTGTTCCATATATGATTTCTACTCCGGTGGGGAGTTTCCCTTCGACAAAGTGTAGGATCATGTCAATGAAAATAATGAATAGAGTTGGGGCAATAAAACACTCTGTTTGACACCTGTAGCAGCTAAAAAAAGCCAATGCAATTCTGGGCTGCATCAATAGGAGTATAGCATCTAGATCAAGGGAAGTAACAGTACCACTGTATTCTGCTCTGGTCAGACCTCACCTGGAGTACTGTGTCCAGTTCTGGGCACCACAGTTCAAGAAGGATACTGACAAGCTTGAATGTGTCCAGGAGAGGGCAACCAAAATGGCCAAAGGCCTGGAAATGATGCCTTATGAGGAACGGCTTAGGGAGCTGGGCATGTTTAGCCTGGAGAAGAGAAGGTTAAGGGGTGATATGATAGCCATGTTCAAATATATTAAAGGATGCCATATAGAGGAGGGAGAAAGGTTGTTTTCTTCTGCTCCAGAGAAGCGGACACGGAGCAATGGATTCAAACTACAAGAAAGAAGATTCCACTGTCAGTAAGAGCTGTTCAACATTGGAATTTGCTGCCAAGGAGTGTGGAGGAGTCTCCTTCTTTGGAGGTCTTTAAGCAGAGGCTTGACAGCCATCTGTCAGGAATGCTTTGATGGTGAACTTCCGGTTTTGCCGCGGATCGTTTCACGGGCAGGAAAGAGGAGTTCCGTAACTCCCCTAACTTTTGCTGGCGAAAGGGGGGTTCCGCGTGGCTAGCGGACCTCAAGAAAGGTCGGGGAGGCGATCCCCGACCGAACGGTCGGTCGTGCCTGTGCGTTCTCTTGCTATCCCGCGCGTACGGCAGAGGAGAAGAAGAGACCAGGGCACTGCGACGCAGTAAGAACATCGCGGCCAGCAAAGAAGCCAAAACGCACCCGAACGATTACGCCGGTAAAATTCCTTTTATCTTAACCCCAGTGAACACCCCAGGCGTAAATTGACTGTGGAGAGAAGGGACATAAAAACGCTGAGAGCGTCCCACCCCGCGCGGTCAGAGACACTGGAAAAAAAACTTTAAAAACGTAGCGGGGGAGAAGGGAAAGAACGAACTGAAATCTTTTGAATACGTGACGTTACCGGGGGATAAATCAGTGTTTTATTTATGGGGGATTGCATATGGACTAAAATATAGGAACCTGCTGGACTTTGAACTGATTGGAACGCACACACACAAGTCTAGAGTCACGAAACAAAGTGGCGAAAAGGGAGGAGGGGATACATTCAAGGCATGAAAATGGCGACAGAGTTACAAACAGTATGACTAAGCAGACAAAGCGTCAGAGAACTGGGAAGTGACGTTGTGCTTGCCACTACGAACGCTTGATAGTTAAAGAGACGTTGCCTCTCAGATGCTGTCCCTTAGTTAAAGAGACGCAACACTAGTAAAGAAAGGCAACAAAGCGACAGCCAGCAGGCTCCATTATATCCACAAGATCTAGCGACCTCTCTCCACCAATAAGCAAGAACGATACCGTGTGGTGAAATAAAGCCATGCCACAGGAAAATAAGAAATCGGAGAAAGTGAAGAGATTAAATGCTGATGGTGCAACACAAAGAAGGATATCATTTTCAGACCAAGAAATGGAACTCAAAGAACTGATTCTGAGTCTAAAGAGTGACATAAGCGAAATTAAACATGACCTGGCAGAAATTAAGACTGAGATGAGTGAAAGAGTGAAAACCCTGGAGGATAAGGTGGAAAAAGTTGAAGAGAAATATGAAATCATTGCAAAGGACACCCAGGAAACCAAAAACCACCTGGAAAAATTAGAGGAGACCACAAACAAGTCGACAGAAATTATTCAAGAACTCCAATCCAAAAACCAAACCATAGAGAACGCGCTAGAAAAAATTACCAAGGAAAAAAGAGGCGGCAAGAAGGAAATGGAAAATTTAAGGAAAGATGTCGACAATCAAAAGGCGGCATTTGAAGCCCAACAAGATGCCCTTGCCCTTATGCAAATGAAATTAAGAGAGAAAACTCTGAGATTTCGGAATATACCAGAGCTACCACACGAGAACATAGAACAGAGAGTGATTACAGCCCTGGCTAATTGGCTACAAATAGAAGAATCCGAGATAGAATCAAGAATTGAAGAGGCCTTCAGGATTAACTCTAGAAAAGCAAGAATGAACAATTGGCCAGGGGACTGTTTAGTGTCGTTCACGACGCTATGGCTCAGAAATAAAATTTTGCGGACTAAAGGGAAAAGGAAATTAATGATGGATGGCGCTGAGATAGTGGTTATGAAGGAGATTCCACCACATCTGCTACAAAAAAGGAAAAAATATCAATTTTTGACGAAACACTTGCAAGCAAAAAAGATCTTCTTTAAATGGGAATACCCAGAGGGTCTTTCACTCTCCTACAAGGGAAGATGGAGAAAGTTTGAGACGCCAGACACTGCTGATAGATTTTACAGGACTTACTCGCAGCAATTAGGGGGAGAAAGGAATAGAGAGACTAAAGAAAGACAAGAACTAAGAGAGGAAGAAACAGACGTTGAACTGGAAGGTGAAGAGGGGGAAGCAGAGATAAGTGACCTGGATGACGTTGATGAAGAGGGAGCGACTGGAAATTGAATACCTCTGACAAAGCTTTCCTCGGCTGACTTATTCTTTTTAGAATGGACACTTTTACAGGTTATAAACATTTTTTTTCCATTTTTCTTTTCTTTTCTTTATTTCTTCCATTAAAAGCCTAACCTATTGTATTGAATAAATATGAGTCTTAAGGTAATTTCTTGGAATATCAATGGATTAAATAATAAAAAGAAGAGGAATAGGACAAGCCATATCTTGAAAAAAGAAAACTGGGATGTGATATGTCTCCAGGAGACTCACGTAAACAAAAAACATGAAAGGGTGCTAAAAAATGAGAAATTGGGATTAGAATTTGTAACTTCTGATATGAAAAAGAAAAGAGGAGTAGTTATCTACATAAAAAGCAAATGGAATCCAGAATTATTATGGATGGACAAAAAAGGTAGGATAGTAATAGTAAAAACCCAGATCGAGGGAGAAAACTGGATCTGGGCTGGGGTTTACGCCCCGAATGGCAGCAAAGTAACCTTTTTTAAAGAATTGGAGGACCAATTGATGAATTATCATGGTGACAAAATTATACTTTTAGGAGATCTGAATGGCATCAACAATCCGTCCTTAGATAAATCAGGCCCTTCTCAGAAGAAAAAACAAAACAAATTTCCAAAAATTTTTGACGAATTGACGGAAAATTTAAGTTTGGTAGATGCCTGGAGGCATAAACATCCCTTTCAGAAAGGCTTTACCTATTTCTCACATAGGCACCAAGTAGCCTCCAGGATAGACGCTATTTGGATTCCCAGGGAGTTTACTTTGAGGTTGACAAAAGCAGATATAGGCCCACAAACGCTGTCGGACCACAATCCGGTAATGATAACGTTGGCTCCAGAGATAAAGGATAAAAGATGGAGGTTAAATGTTTTCTTGTTAAAAAATCCAAAAGTAACACAAGGGGCCTTAAAACAATTTAAAGATTACCTGGATACAAACAATGGGGGAGAGGTGGATCCCACTATAGTCCGGGACGCAGGGAAAGCGGTGATGCGAGGGTTCTTCATCCAACAAAACCTAAAGTTGAGGAGAATTAGAGAGGAAAGGAAGAGTAATTTGTTACAAGAAATTAGAAAGAAGGAGAAAAAATTAATTTCAAAGGGAAACGAATCCATAAAATATGAGTTAAAAGTTCTAAAATCAGAATATGAGAAATTAATTGATTACGAATTGGAACAAAACTTACAATTTTGGAAATACAAAAATTTTAAATGGGCAAACAAGCCAAGCAAATTATTAACATGGCAGCTAAAGAAAAGACAAAAAGAGAAAATCATTAATAAGATTGTATTCGAGGATAGAACCCTTGAAAAGCCAAAAGAGATCTTAAAAGCATTCCAAAAACATTATGAATTAGTGTACCAGAAAGAAGGCACGAACATGCAGAGAATAGAAGATTATATTAAAAAACATAAATTGCCACCTATACCGTCAGACAAATTAAAAGCATTAAACAAAGAAATATCAGTAGAGGAAATAAAGGAAACCCTGAAAACGATGAAAAATGGAAAAGCCCCTGGTACTGATGGTCTGCCAACTGAATTCTACAAAGCACTGGAAGAGATAATGTTGGTCCCCCTGAAGGCTCTATTTAATACAATACTAGAAAAAGGTATTACTCCGCAATCCTGGGAAGAGGCACAAATCATATTAATTCCAAAATCGAAAGCAGAAGTGGTAACACCAAATGACTTTAGACCAATCTCACTTCTAAATAGTGATTACAAAATATTTGCAAAATTACTAGCGAACAGGTTGTCCACTATACTTGAAGACATAATACAGAAAGATCAAGTCGGTTTTGTGAAAGGTAGATTTGCAAAAGATAACATAAGAAATGTTATTAATATTATTGAATATTTAGAGAATAGAAGAGATAAACAAGCTGCTATCCTATCTGTGGATGCGGAAAAGGCCTTTGATAGGGTGGCCTGGGACTTCATGTTAAAACTGTTAGAAGATTTGAATTTGGGGAAAAGATTAGAAAAAGCAATAAAGGCCATCTATAAATCACAGAATGCTAGACTAATCATAAATGGAAGATTTACCAACAAAATTAACATTTTGAGGGGAACAAGACAAGGATGTCCCTTGTCCCCTATCCTTTTCATTATTACACTTGAAATATTATTAAACACAATAAGGAAAAAGGAGGAAATCAAAGGGATCGTGGTCGGTAATAAAAGACATAAAGTAAAGGCCTTTGCTGACGATATCATAATAACCTCAGAGGACCCAATTATAAGTATTCCCAGTGCCATCCAGACAATAGAAGAATATGGGGAATTAGCCGGCTTAAAAATAAATTATAACAAGACAAAAATATTAGTTAAAAACCTCGAGAAAAAAGAAGAAAAAGTATTACAAGAGAAGACAAATCTCAAAATTAGTAAGAAAATGAGATATTTAGGAATAGAGATATCAACTAAATCAATTGATTTAATCCAGGACAATTATTTGGAAATTTGGAAACAAATTAGAAAGAAATTTGAAGTATGGAGGAAATTAAAACTATCATATACGGGTAGGATATCAGCTATTAAGATGTGTGTGGTTCCCAAGATGAACTTTCTTTTCCAAAATCTCCCACTGTTGGGAACTGAGAAATGTTTTAAAGACTGGAAGAGAGACATAGCAGAATTTATATGGAACGGGAAAAAACCCCGGATAAAATATAAGATATTAATTGACCACAAGGAAAGAGGGGGATATGGTCTCCCAGACTTGGAAATATATCACGATTCGGCGGCACTAGTTTGGATCAAAGAATGGATAGAGTTAAGGAATTTTGATTTATTGGACCTAGAAGGTGATGGGCTAGGATTTGGCTGGCATCATTATATGATGAAAGATAGAATAGACAAGAGAAACATTTTCACGTTTAATATAATTAGGAAATCACTATTCAAAGTTTGGATAAAATATAGGAGATTTTTTGAAGCAAAAACCCCCTGGTGGCTCTCCCCTGCTGAGTTATTGGCAGTGAGGAGGCGTAACATGGAGGGCATTTGGCCTACATATCGTGTACTCCTGGAAGAAAAAGAAGGAGTATTGAAACTAAAAGAATATACAGAAATCAAAAATTATCTAAATACGTGGCTAGATTACTTCCAAATTAATCAGAGATTTCAATTAGACAAAAATGTGGGATTTGAAAAAGATAAATCAAAATTAGAAGAAATCTTAATTGAAAAGGAAGGTAAATATATATCCAATTTGTATCAATTATTGTTAAAATGGGAAACGGAGGAGGAGCTAACAAAAAATTATATGATCAAATGGAGCCAGGATTTGGGTAAAATAATTAATCTACAGAAATGGGAACAATTATGGAAAAGAGATTCGAAATTTACTCCAAATTACGATTTGTTAGAAAATTTATTTAAAATGCAAAATCAATGGCATTTAACGCCGGCCAAACTAGCTAAAATGTATCCTAGTGCCAATAATATTTGCTGGAGATGTTGCAAAGAAATAGGCACATATATTCATGTTTGGTGGAATTGTGATCGTATCAAGGAATTTTGGGAATTAGTTTATAATGAGTTGAAAAAAATTCTGAAATATTCTTTCAAAAAACAACCAGAAATCTTCCTATTAGGAATGCTGGGAGAGGATATAAAACCTAAAGATAGATGTGTAGTGAGCTATGCGACTGCTTCAGCAAGACTACTAGTCGCAAGAGCATGGAAGTCACAAGAAATCCCAAGAAAGGAGGAATGGTTAGAAAAATTAATTTTATATTATAACTTGGCAAGAAAACACGAAATATTGAAAGAAACAAATCTGGAGGATAACGTAGGGAAATGGGAGTCACTTACCGCTTATTTGAGCACTTATATAGATAAATCGTCTCTCCTCTCTGATGTAACAGGACTCTAGAAATAAAAAGATAGTAAATTAGTTATATGAATGTTATTGACATTGTAATAATTATAATTTTTTTTTGTTTTGTTTTTTGTTTTGTGAATCTAGTAGTTACAAAAATTAAGTACTTACCGTGTAATAACGTGTGTGACCGGAAACAAGTATAGTATAGATAAGTCTAAGTTAGGTTGTGAAGGATCAGGGATAGGGGTGGGGGTAAGACTCAGGGTGGGGGTGGGGGATTTTTTGTATTTGATAATGTGCTGAATTGTTTTGTTATGTTTTTGTTTTGTTTTGTTTTTTCCATTGTTGTATTTGTTTAAATTATTAATAAAAACCTTTTTTATTTAAAAAAAAAAAAAAGGAATGCTTTGATGGTGTTTCCTGCTTGGCAGGGGGTTGGACTGGATGGCCCTTGTGGTCTCTTCCAACTCTATGATTCTATTCTATGATTCTATGACCTGATCCCACTCTGAATGGTTCACTTTGAGAGCCATTGTTATCTGTGATTGTTGCTGTCATACTATCATGGAGGAGCCGAGTGATGTTTACAAAACAAAGCACTATTGCATTATGCATACATGTAAGCCAGTTGTGGTATTTTGTCACCATCTTGGTCAGGCATCCCCAAACTGCGGCCTTCCAGATGTTTTGGCCTATAACTCCCATGATCCCTAGCTAACAGGACCAGTGGTCAGGCATGATGGGAATTGTAGTCCAAAACATCTGGAGGGCCGAAGTTTGGGGATGCCTGATCTAGGTAAACCTTTCTCAATCTTACCTCCCTAGATGTTGTTGGACTACAACTTCCATCATTCATAGCTAGTACGGCTGGTGGTGAGGGATCATGTGAGTTGTACTTCAAGAACATCTGGGGACCTAGGGTTGAGAAAGCCTGATTTAGGTCCTAGATCAGGCATCCCCAAACTCTGGTTTTTGAATGTTTTTCGGAAGCTGAGTGTCCAACACAGCTTCCGCTTGGCTGCAGGAAGCTACTGTAGCCATTTGGAAGCTGTGCCTTGGTTTCCAAATGTTTAAGAAGTCAAAAGAACTTCTGGAACAGATTCCATTCCAGTTCCGGGGTACGACTGTTTTAGTTTCCATGATGATGTCCCCTCCTCCTTCTGAAATCATTGAATCGCAAACAAAAACTGACCATCTAATTTTATTTGTCTGTGCTACTGAAATGGGATTTGATTAATAAAAATGGTATTTGTACAGTAGTGCAGCCTTATAACTGCTCCCTTGGGCCTTGTAACAGTGTTTGATTACATTGTCTCATGCTATTTTTCCACAGCAGGGATGGCTCTCTTGAAAAAGCACTATTCTCATCTTTCGGTATGTGGCCCCATAGCTTTTAAATACCAGCTGGCCTCAAGAGTTTATAGTGGAAAGAGGCCCACTCATTTATTGTATAGCAATCGGTGCAAACTTGCCAGCTTTGGTGTACATGAATCTGCTACAACACCAATTAAGCAATTGGAAAGATATGGCCTGGAGAACCATGTGAAATGAAAACCAACATTTGGTATTAGTGGTGTTGACCAAGTAGTAAGTTGGTGTGTGTTACTGCAAAAAGTGTTGCACACTGTGCAAATACTGCAGCCTACTTTAGCTAATGTGAGGGGTGTAGGCTTCTCTAACAGGTTTCATCTATGCTCTGCAGTGTGCAGCTGGAGACTTCATATCTAAATTTTAAAAGGCATACTTTCCGGTTAGGGAGTCTATTCCTGTCCAGTATGCAGCCTAACAGAGCAATTATTTTATGTGGTTAATGGATGGTAAGGTGCATCATTTGAATATAACAGTCAGCCATGACAACTTCAAAGGGTCAAGCAGATTTCATTCATTTGGATTTTTGAAGATATTCAACAACCTTGTTTTGTTTTGTTTTCCTGGGACATCACACGGAATATGATCTGCACCCATTTGGGTGCAGTGGGTGGATGAGCAGAAGGCCAACTGTGCAATCAGTCTCTCTCTCCTACCACTGCAACCTCCTGTACCCCCAAAAAGCCAGTCCAGAGGGTCTGGGGACCCCCTGTGCCATGTTATAAGGGGCTGCAGAAAGAAAGGGGCATTGCTCAAGATTGGGCAGCAGAATCTTACACAAGCAGAGCTCTGCTGTGTGTACAAGGGAGATTTCCCCTCCTCCCCTGCAACTCACTTTTTCTCACAGGTGCCCAAGCTAACTTTTCCAGATACTGTGAGTTAATGCAGCTTTCCTGAATATTGCAGTTTATGAAATAATGGCAATGGATACAGCCAAATGTAATGTGGGTGGGTGTTCAGTTAGCTTTCCTGTGCAACTGCCAGAGTTGTGCACTTGTGACCTGTTACATCCCCGACCGCTGCAGTTCTAGGTCTCTCTTCAGAAACAGCTGCCAGTAAGTGCTGAGTTGTGCCAAACTGTGTGGTAGCCTCCTTGAGTGTACAAATGGAGACAGAAGAGACCACCAAACCGAGTTCCACTTCTGACCTGAAGCAAAGTTTGAACTTTGGTTTCTGTAAAAAGATGACACGTGTAAGTGTAGTTAGTTACCTGCTGTGCAACTCAGCTGCATAAGTTTAATTTTTATTTTGCTACTGAACAAAATGGTTTTAAGTGAAATCTTAGATGGTTTTTTTTAAAAAAAACAACAACAACAACTCGTTTTAACACTCTGAAATTACAGGATTAAAAAGAGGAGCTAGAAGAGCCTGGCTTGCCTTTATATGAAAATGAAAGCAAAGTTTCATGCATATATGAATATGACCAGCTAATTAATTTAATGCAACGTTCTGTGTTTTTATGTATAACAAAGATCTGTATTGTTATGTAGAAGATATATTTGTATAGATCTAAGCATATAATAATTGTATGCTATAAATAAATTATCTTTAGAATCCAAACAGAAATATTATAAAGCAGATAATTAAAGTATAATTAAATTTAAATGTCTTGGTGAAAGAAAATAAAAATATTTAAATTCAGCAGGCTAGTACATTTGCAGTTTTCTTTTATTAGGTGTGAAATCTAAGAATCCCCTGCCAACTCTTGAGGGCTCAATCCAGAATGTTGAATTGAAGTACTGCAGCACATCGTTGGTCAAATGTGCCTCTGGGACCATGGGATCAATAAAGATTTGTGCCAAAGCCCCAGGTATGTGCAGCTGGACCATGTAAAAGTTTATAGCCTGTGTAGGAGAATTGGCCTTGCTTTTTACAAGGAGAGTTACTGAAACAAGAATTTATTCATTGTTCCTATGAATCAGATGTATTTTTAATTTTTTTGTTTTTAGAAACAGGATAGGATGATGTAGCATGGCATCATCAAAGGTAAAAAATAAGAAACTATGTTAAGGTGTTTTGGTCACCACACTTTTAAAGGCATTCAAAATCAACACAGGTCAAAATCAAGAGTCTGCTTGATAATGCTGTGAATGTGAGTGTAGAAACTGAATTCTGTATCTCCATAATGATTAAGTTTTTTGGGGAGAAATGAAACATTGTTCCCTTGAACGTTACCTAATGCCAGATACATGAAGTGCACAACATTTAAACTGATTTGCATATGAATGTAAGATCTTTGCTGAGTATAACCTATATCTAAAATTGGATGGATTCTGTACCTGTGCTTAAATATATTGAATGCTGGTTTTCCTGTGGGCTTTTGGACTAAGAATCACAAAATGTCAGGTAAGAGCTTCCAATTTATGCATATGGGAAAAATGACAACAAGATAATTATAAGTGCCCTAACAGAATATGATTGTAGTCTTAGAATTAATGATCCATAAATAATATTCAGTTAAATAATAGAAAAAATAGGGGCAGGGAATCAATTGCTAAAGCCTATTTTGGATCCAGTTAAGAGAAAACAACATGGCTACTTGAAAGTGTACCACCTGCTATAATTTACTCCTTAGGTAGATTTGCTGCTGCTGGACAAAAAAGGAAAGAAAAAGCCCTGCTTCTGATTTTTCCCTAAGGCCCCTATAAATGAGGCCAGTACTATAATTGCAACCAGAAGGGGTGCAACAGCACACAGCAGAAAGATGACAAAAAGGGCAAAGCCAATTTGTGCAAAAGGAGATAATTGAAGTCTTTTATGGCAAATCAAGAAAACTGATTTATTAGATTAGATTTCTTTATTGTCATTATGTAATTACAATGAAATTAGATGCTATCCCATAAAAACAAAAACAAGAAACAAAACAAAAAGCACATTTTCAGCCACACATTCACTGTAAAGGAGCATGAGGTGAGACAGGTATTGAGGATGGTGAATCCGAGGAAGGCTGCTGGCCCTGATAGTATCACAGGAAGGGTGTTGAGGGGCTGTGCAGATCAATTGGCGAAGGTCTTTACTAAGATCTTCAACAAATCACATTTAACATACTGATAGAACATTGGGAGCACAGTCTTAAGTTTAGCATGGTTGAAATCCCCAGCAATGATGTGCACAGCTTCTGGATACTTGTCTTGCTGGCTGCTGATAAAGCTCTGCAGAGACCTCATAGCTAAGTTGGCATTGGCATTGGGTGGAACGTACACACCAGTTAACATAACAGCTGTGAACTCTCTAGGGAGATAGATTGGTCTACATTAATAGCCACATACTCCAAATCTGGTGAACAGTGACTGCCTACAGTCTTAGAGTTGTTGGACCAACATTTGTTCACATATACACAAAGCCCTCCTCCTTTGGTTTTTCCAGTGTCCATGTTTCGGTCATGATGATGTAACACACAACCTTCCAACTGAATAGCTGTATCTGGTATGGATGAATGAAACCATGTCTCGATGACAAATAGAACATACCGGTAGCAGTCCCTAATAATCCTGTTTTTTGCCGCCTGGAGCCTCAAATCATCCATCTTGTTGGCAAGGGATCTCACATTAGCAAGAAATATGCTAGGGAGTGGTGGCTTATTTGGGTTCTTCCATAATCTTACCAGCACATCAGCCTGACAGCCCCTCCTTTGCTTAACGGCAAAATTTAAATTTTTTGGTTAAATTTAATTTAACCTTTGCTATTTGTTAACAAATGTTCAGGTAAATTCGCAACAATATAGTTGACTTATGCACATTTCAACTATTAATCAAGTATAATAATTATTCCTTCAGACTAATAACTTATTATTTACCATTCGTGATCAAAACTAAGTTGCACCCACTGCAAATAATACTACCTTATAAGTCACTGCATTATTAATATAATGCAGACAAAACCAGTATAAATTTTGTTGCTTATCTCTCACTATTTTGATTCAGTACACATTAAATAAGGAGCCCTAATTTTGGCAGCTCCTTTTCACCTTCTGGCTAGACAATGGCTATTCAATGGGCATAGTAATTCCATCTATATATATCTAAAAATGTAAAAAATCATGAAAGTGCGGGCTCCACTTTTCTCCGTAACCGCTTGACCGATTGTCTTGAAATTTTGACACAACGATCCAGGCCACTCCCTGAGTGTTAGGGAAAAAATCCCTCACATCCCTCACATCTCACACCTCCTCAGGTAAAAACCTGTTTTTCCACATTGTAAAACAGCGCCCTCAAGTGGAATTCCTCCCACAGTACACCCCCTCCCTTCCTCTGATATCTACACCACACCCACAAACCCTGCCTCCACCACGAGATCCACCACTCACATATATTCATCTGGCAGAGGTGTCGAAGACCTCAATGGAGAAAAACGACATCAGCATCTTTACCTCCTACCAGCCTCCAAAAATCTTCTATAACTATACATTTCCCTCTCAAACTCCCTCAATCATCCTAATACATCCAATTCCACAGCAACCAATTGAAAACAGGCCTTTTGCAACAACAAGGCCCAACTAGCCCACAGCAGACTAGGCAGCTTCCCAGACTATGCCAAGTGGAGGTAGGGGCCTGCCTGGGGGGGGGGGTTCAGGCCGTTTGCATCAACAAGGCCCAACTAGGCCACAGCAGACTAGGCAGCTTTCCAGACTACGCCAAGTGGAGGTAGGGGGACTGCCTGCGGGGGGGGGGGGTTGGTTCAGGCCTTTTGCAGCAACAAGGCCCATCATTTCCCAGCAGAATGAATAGGCCACAACAGACTAGGCAGCTTTCCACACCAGGCCAAGTGGAGGTAGGGGCCTGCCTGGGGGGGGGAATGGGGGCAAATAGGGGGCAGGGATAAGTAATGGGTCAGTCATTCATCATTTCCGCTAACACGCACTTGGGGGCATGCCGAGGGGCTTCTGCTTTTTAATTTAGTGGGCGTTGTGTCATATGCGAGGCTCCAGAGGCCATTTTAAGTAAGGGCAGTCGTGCAGCTTTTAACCTAGGCTTCAATTCCCCCCGCTCGATTTACAATCCCTTACCTTCCCCTTGCAACTTCCTGGGTTTTTTATGGAACCAAACAGCTTGGGCACTTCAGAATATGCCTTCTGCTGCTACGGGGCTGTGGGGCTTCACTATTTGTCCCCCCCCCCCCCGGTCGGGTTTTTTAAAGTAGTTCTCTGGGTCCCGGGACGCATCATCACCCCCGATCCTTCTCTTTGCCCAAACGGACTTCTCTACCCTGGCTTTGGGCTTTGCCCAAATGGACCTCTCCCCAACCTTCCTCAACACCAAATACTCCTCAATTATATCACAATAAAAACCATAAAAAGAAAAAAGTTACAAACAACACAAGGGGACTTGATACCTCATGGGTCAGGACAGAGTAGGGCAGAGTAGGGCAGAGTGGGGGTGGGGGGGAAAGGGGGTGCGATAGCTCATGGGTCGTGACAGGATGGGGGCAGTCACAGGGATGAGCCGGGCCGGGTGGGGGGAGGAGGCGGCAGGATAAGTCATGTGTCCGGACAGAGTGGGGGGGGGAATCAGGAAAGAACCACAGCAATGCGTGGTCGGGTCAGCTAGTATTTAATAAAGAGGATACAACCAGTTTGGCCATCAATTCCCTAGGGATATTCATGCTAAATTATACATACAGCATCTCTTAAACAAGTGAGGTACAGACAATTCTGCATTAGCAGCCCCCAAAGTGGGTGGTAAAAAATAAACAAATAATCAATGTTTCATACTGAAAACATATACCAAAGAGAGAACAATATTTGTATTCAGATTTTATGTCTTTGACCATATCAACCATATTGATATATCAGATTTATGTCAGAAAATTGGTTTTAAAACGTTCAGCATTCCTATGTTCTTCCTCAGGACACTGGATATAGAGTAGTTTAGTCATGGAAAAAGCTGTTTTCTTCTAGTTAGTTTATGTTGCCATGGTTACACACTGTGTCAACCCTCCCGGTTTGCCGCTTACCACCCAGTTACAATATTGAAATGGCAAAACTGCAAAATCAGCCTAAGTTGGGGAGAACAGTGTTTTCTATGACCTGTCACTGTAAAACAGCAGTGCAATGTCCTCTGAGGAGGGCATTTCAAATGTGTTGGGAATTCAGAGACATTTTAAAGCTAATCTTTCAATAAATCTGGAGTCTTTGCACTGGTTGGCCTTACCCTTCTCTTGTTTTCCGTATTGTTCAGGTATGTAGCTGATCACGAGAGCAATGTATTGGACAGTCTCTCAGTCCTCTCAAAATATTTTTCTCCTGGCTTTGGGGCAGTTTCTCTAGTTTTTGACAAGTGGATGTGGCAGCCAGCAGCTGTCTTATCCAGTTTGTCCCATATGCAGAAGAATTATTATATGCATAATAATTATTTGGAGCAAGTGAATATTTTATCTGTGATCTTTCAAGAGAAATTGCCTTCCACTTTATAAAGTCAGTAAGGCTGATGCTATGTTCAACCTACCACAGCATTGTGGCCAGTTGGCAGATTAGTCATGAACTTGATTCACTTATCTTTGTCCTTTAGTCTTCATAATAGGAAGACAGTAACCTCCTCATGACACTTTTGCTCTCTTTCCAAAAACTGATTTTGAGGAGGCTTCTATGATAAATCAGCGTATGTATGACTGAAGCTCATGTGTTCAAGTAACACAGAGAAGTAAACATTTTAAGATGTTTATTTTATATGTTGAAGCTCTGAAATGTGATGCATTTAATGTTTCCATAGAACATACATTTCATGCAGTTTAGCCCTAAAATACCTTGAATGTGCTTAAAATGTTTGCAGGTAAACTACTGATATCATCTTTTAACGTTATCAAATTATTTAATATATTCTGACCATTTTTTGGAAATTATTATTTGCAGATTATTTCTGTCCTTAGTAATAGAAACGGCAATGTTATCTGGCTTCTTCAATACAATAAATGCCATTGTGATTATATAGTTCTCTGAGGTTCACTGAACATCTATTCACTAAACCACAATGTTGTTGTTATAATACACTTAGGGGATGGTGGAAAGGAGAAGCTGATCCCTTTAATTCAAGGCCCATCTGATACCAGAGATTTATACAGCAGCAAATGGCTTAATGAAAGCAGAAAGCCAGAGTCTCTCCTTGCTCCAGATTTGTTTGCCTTCACAATTCAGATCCCTCAACATAAAGACCACAGCTACAGTTCTGGTGAGTGCAGAAATTATGAGAAATATTCATTGTGTTATCTTCCTGTATCTAATATAGTATTCAAAAGGATGGTAAAGAGTGTTAAGGGAACCCATGGAAGCCAATGGAAACTATTTGTTTCTCACATTGTTTGTGAAATACGTTGAGAGGCACTGCAATCTCATTTGGAAAGCTGAAATTCAAGCCAGCTACTGGAATCTTCTTGTGTTCTGCTAAGGTATAGTATCTTAAACGATAAATGACAAGAACTCGGGCCAAAAAGGATAGTTTCAAAAAGGATAATTTCAAAAAGTCTTCAGAAAGTTTTATTCAGGATAAATTCCAGTAAGCATCAACATCAGGACAAGGCTCTGTTTCGATTATTCTTCATCAGCCAAGGCAAACATACTTGGTACACTTAGACCTGAGAAACCTCGCTGACGAAGAATAATCGAAACAGGGCCTTGTCCTGATGTTGATGCTTACTGGAATTTATCCTGAATAAAACTTTCTGAAGACTTTTTGAAATTATCCTTTTTGAAACTATCCTTTTTGGCCCGAGTTCTTGTCATTTATCGTTTAATTTTGGATTTTTCCAAGAACTCCAATTTCCACTGCAAGGTATAGTATCTTAACACGGTCCTAGGTTGCTTTGCATATATATTGTCCTTGTGCTACGTTTATTTTTTAAAAGGAATATGATTCATGCTTTACTGTAGGGGTTGCCAGCCCATTGCCTGGCAGGTTCCAGTGTGCCTTCCAGTCCCTTTTTACAAAGCCTATGAAATGTTTGAATAAATCTTCTTTGAAACCCATAATGCACATGAGTTTCTGTTTGCACTGGTTGACCTCTCCTATGCTTACCCCCCCCCAACATGCCCACATTTCTTTGGATGCCAGGATTGGGCACCTACCCTCCTTCTTTTCTGAAATGAGTAGGGATGCAAAAAGCTTTTCTCTGTCAATGAGCACAGTAGTGGCTGATCTACGGTATGTGCCTTTTTTCCATTTCTTTTGTGGCCATTCCCATGCAATTTTGTGTTTCTCTTTTTCTGCTCTATTAAATGTGGCAGAAACTCCTGCAACGGCTGTTTTTTAAAATAATAATATTTATTCATTTTACAAGATAAAACAAACAAACATAAAAACAAATAAACAAAAATATTTCTTATAAATTCATACTTTTTTCTTAAACAATGGTAAATGACTCCCCCCCCCAAATCCCCTCCCTCTGAATTTCATGTCAAATCATCTTTGGCAGTTCCAAAATTCATACCTCCTCAAAATCTAACTATTAAAAAAACCCAAAAACTAAAAACTTAACCTATTCCCTATATTTACACCGACAGCCTCCAACACTTTCCCTAAGGGATATTAAATATTACAATATTTTTCAAGATACTGTATAACTTAGATTTCTATCAATCTTCCTCCACCTCCTCTTCTTCCTGGTCACGGAGTCTCCCAGTCCGTTCGGCAAGTTCCATAAAGCCCACCATCTTCATTTGCCAGTCATCTATGGTTGGTATATCTTGTGTCTTCCAGTTCTTGGCAAGTAGTAACCTCGCAGCAGATGTGGCATACAGAAAGAATGTTATGTCCTTTTTGGGGATTTCCTCCCCTACTATTCCCAGTAAAAAGGCTTCTGGTTTCTTTGCAACAGCTGTTTTGTTTCTGGTGCCAATGACACTTTCACAAAATTACAGGTGGACCTACTGGCCCCAAAAGGTTGGCAACTACTTTAGTCCTATGTGGACAAGCTTGAGCCAAATGTTGAGCTCTCATGCTGCCCCTAATTCTGTAATAAATTTCATAGCAAGTCAACTTCAAACCATAGGTCATAATGATGACTTGTTAAACTAACCAGGATTTCGGGTTCAGACATGACATTAAGAAAGCGTTTTGTAATGGTCAGAATAAACTCCAGTGAAGTCCTCCTCCCAGCTGTGGGGGGGAAGGTGAAAGAGTAATGGGGAGCAAGTTAACTTGATATTTCACTCAGGCATGCTCAGGCAGTGCTAAACAATGGTTTAGCATAAAATGTGAACACAGTCTAAGTATTTGCTACATTAAATGACTGAAATGTTATTAGGAGCTCTTTAGAATTATGTGCAAACTAGGTATTTAGCTTTTAGTCTTGCTTTTTGCTGTACACATTTTGAATGTTGTATGGCAACTCTGAGCCATCCCTTGCCGCTTTCCATCATTTTGCCTATTTATTTATTTAACAAAATTTATATACCACTTGATTGTAATGAAACCTGTAAGCAGTTTAAAAGAAATCATACCCGTTTGCAGGATGTCATGGAGACCCATTAATTGGGCCAACATGAAAAATGAGGATGGAATCCAATAATTTTAATTGGCTGAAAAAGGCCAGGCTTTGGTTTTAACTCCCATGCTCAGCATATTTTGTTAGTAAATCAATATATTCTTTAAACATTGAGAGCTGCCTCCAGTTTTTTAAAGAAGCGCCCCCCCCCTTTAGATCAGACCAAGATGCATGATGAGAGGAAGTGCTTCCTTGTCATTCATTTAACCATCTGAAGTGGTTTCAGGATAGTGATATGCAGTATACATACTCAGACATAATGCTGCATTTCATATTTGCAAATTAGCCTGATTTGTCCACCTGTTTTCAGAGGGCAAAAACAATCAGGAAGGTAGTAACAAGTTTTGAATGTGAAGACTCAGAAACTGTTTTACTTGCAGAAAGAACGAGACTGTAAAGTAATAAATGAGTTGGGAAAGCAGATGGAAATAAACCAAATCAAATCATAAGATGCTAAAACATAAGTTTCTTTCTTTTACTTATGTAGTTTGGAAAATTTGTTCACCACCCCAAGGTGGCTATTGTTCCTAGTTACTGTACTGGAGTCTATTGCATGGGAATCTCCCAATTGTGCATATCAAATGTAATAATAAATCACTTGATTTTGCATTAATATTAAACTATATGCCACATTTCCTTAATAATGTTGAAGTTTGATCTTGTTTGCTTTTGTTAATCCTGTAGAAGCCATGCAAAAACAATACTATAAATTTGTTTCAAGTATTTGCAAATACTCATATTTTTCAAAGCAATACTTCTTTTTCTTTCTTAATTTTTAATGGGGAAATCTAGGCCTTTCTGCATCCTAATAATGTTTGGTGTGGTAGGATATTTCACATATTACCTTTTTTTACTCCCCCCCCCAAAGTATAAGGAACAAGTCCCATACTACAATCTGCAGAAACATAAATTATAGCAGCAACAACAATGTTACTTGATACTTGCATACTTTGTAAAGGTTAATTTTGTTCAGTGGGGTTAATTGGAAAGGAAGGGATGGGCATAAATCCAGGTTTGCTGCCTCACTTTTTTTTTGCATTCAGGAGAGGGCAAGATGAAGTTGCCCATATTTCTCATTCGTAATTCAGGTCCAAGATGCCATCATCTCTAAAAGGGTCTAGACTTCAAACAGTGTGGCTTTTAAATATATATATATATAACGTAAACTCATATGATCAAAATATTTAATACATTAACTGATGGGCTTTTAAGATATATAATAACTGCATTAAAGCATTGTAGTAATTAAAGACAATTCACATTTATGATTTGGGCATAAAAGCATAAAAATGATACCCATCTATCTTGTTACATTTCCTCTTCTCTCCCTGAGGACTTAACTATGTACTTTATCTGTAATTGTTGCCAGTTTTCTATCACGTTCCCACTGGATTTCTGGTGCAAAAAAAAATAAAAATCTTATCCTCCTGCTGACAGAGCTTGCTTGAATGATTTCATGCCCTTAGCATTTTTGTTCACGGGAATTAGGAGCAAAATGTAACTGCAGCTGAACATAGCATCTATTTTTGTAATTTTGAAGTTTATATGCCATTATTGGAACTAAATGAAGAGATACAGGTGTTCTCCAGCTCTTGTCTGTTGGGATTTCTTGATGGCCGAAGCTTGAAAAGAAAATGCATGTGTTTTCAGAGTCAAACAGCAGCTGTGAGACAAGGATTTATGCTTTTCTCAGAACTTTGGGATTTCAAAATGTTACATTTAATCACAGGCACAGAAAGAGAGCAAATGTTAAAGATGTTACATCTGAAAGTAGGGATTGATCTCTTTACCATACCAGTCAGTTGTGGGAATAAGGAACAAAATAGTCTTTAATCTTCATATGAATAATTTCAAAAGTATTAGGATAGCTGCCAGTACTCAGTGGTCAAGGTACTTTCACTGGGGCATGGAATAATTTAATCTTTCCCACAGAATTTGATATATTTTCATTACTTTATCTTTGAATGCTTGGTAAGAGAAAAAGTCCTGTAAAGTTTGATGAAGCCAACAGTAATTGCTTTTAAGTCTCATTGAATTTAAGTCCCTCTGAAATCAGTTGGACTTAAAAAATGTCCTTTTGTAATTTTGAAGAGCAGATTAAAAATAGTTTAAATTCTTACATAGGGTTTGCTTAGGTAAAAATAATATCAAGATGAGTATTTGATAGTTCATTGTCCATAATCTCCAGAAGGAATGAGAGCCATCTACAATTTCTAAATTGCTTCTGTCTCTCTTAGGGAGATTTCCAGATGGCACTGTGTGGAAATATATCATAATATTTTGTGTGAAACTAGTAATAAAAAAATGTACATAACAGAATACACTGGCAATAACAGAAAGTTGACCACATAAATGCTAAATAATAAAATGGCTGTGGCACCATTTACTTTCCTTTGAGGTGTAGCAGAACAGATAGAGTTTAACCTGTGCTCTAATATTGATGGTGTTTCTTGATAGGCTTTTTTTTTTAAAAGAAATTCCACAGCTTTGTCAACCAATGTGCATGCACACACATGCAGCCCAGCTCCAAACCAATACAGAATGATTCTGTCTAGAGCAGAGTTTAGGAAAAGAGCCCCATCTGATTGTGTCAGTTGCCCCAGGGGAAGTAATCTCTAAGGTACTTGGTGTCCAGGATAAAGGTAAAGGGACCCCTGACCATTAGGTCCAGTTGTGACCAACTCTGGGGTTGCGCGCTCATCTCGCATTATTGGCCGAGGGAGCCGGCGTATAGCTTCCAGGTCATGTGGCCAGCATGACAAAGCCACTTCTGGCAAACCAGAGCAGCACATGGAAACGCCGTTTACCTTCCCGCTGTGGCGGTTCCTATTTATCTACTTGCATTTTGACGTGCTTTCGAACTGCTAGGTTGGCAGGAGCTAGGACCAGCAACGGGAGCTCACCCCGTCACAGGGATTCGAACCGCCGACCTTCTGATCAGCAAGCCCTAGGCTCAGTGGTTTAACCACAGCGCCACCTGGGTCCCTTGGTGTCCAGGATATTTCACACTATATAGCACTAGCACCTGATGATATGACACACACACACACACACACACACACACCATGCTTAACCTCTTTAAAGGGACAACAACATTCCAACAGCAGTCATTGAATTAGTACATGTTTTGCTGTGGTATGTTTCTGAATTAGGGTCTGAGTTTCATAGTTGCTATTAGATACTTTTATGGGTTGAAGAAATTGTTTTTTCTGATGCTATGCAGGTTCTCCTCCTGCCAGATCCTGTGGTGAAGTCATAGTTCTGTATTTATGATGTAATGTTCTGTTCCTATGGAAATTGTGATACAGCAAATTCAGCATTTCAGATTTATAAAGATTAAATAGGAGAAACAGAAAGGATATGAGCAAATGCAGTACTTTAAAAATGAAATCTTGCTGATTTAGAAACAATAGCAGCCATAAGAATTAAATTATAGCTATTTGAAAGGTTTAGCTAACGTAAATAAGTCTAATCTCCTGTAAGTTGTTTCTACAAGTGTAACTGGTTTCTTTTCTACTCTGTAAAGGGGCTTTGAATACTTCAGAGAACCTTGTTCAGCCCCAAATCACTTCTGCATCTGCTGGCTTATAAAAATCTGTGACAGTTTTAGGGTTATGAAATGTTGTGATCTAGCTACCTATAGCAAGTGAGAAACAATGCATTTCCTGTGTTGCTCCTGTTGCAGTTTCAGATTATGTTAGGGGCATATTATAGTGCAAATCCAAAGCTTTCTCCATAGGCACAACTGTTGGTTAATCAGGGAATAGTGGTAGTTTTATAGACAAAGGAAGTTCGTTCAATGCACTACAGTTCTGTGTATGTAGTTCTATGCTTTATGGAATGTACCTGTATTTTTGTGCCTGTAGCCTCAATAATCTGACAGGAACAGGTCTACTACCCATACACTGAAATGTACAAACCCTTCCCTTGTCGTGCTTTTTATTTATTTGATTTATTTATCAAATTTCTATCCTGCTTCATGATACATAAGGACCCACAGGGCACTTTATATATGAAATAATACAGTGCAATTATACTAAGGCAATTTTTACCATCTCTAACGAATAGCATAGCTCTGAGGTAGCATATCCTCTCCACCTCACCCCACCCCATGCTGCTTTCATTAGGTCATTGAGGCTTTTTCCACTGCTATTTCATTCCCTCAATTGCTGGCAATGGCTGTGTGTTCCTTATTGCCTTCCCCTGTGGACTGCTGGTCTTTTTGCTATCTAAGTGCAGGGAAGGAGAAGTCTGATGCAGCCACTGTGAACTGCAAAATGATGGCAGCTAGAAGTTCTCTTGCCTGTTTCCTCATTAGTCCCTTCCTGCAGGATTTCAGGTCCTATTGCCATTCAAGTGCAAAGGACAATTTTAGCTTGTCTCCATGAGCTAGTAGTGGTGACAGGGAGGGAACTATAGTCATACCTTGGTTTTCAAACGCCTTGGGAGTCCAACGTTTTGGCTCCCGAACGATTGAAAACCGGAAGTGATTGTTCCAGTTTTCGAATGTTTTTTGGAACTCGATTGTCTACCATGACTTCCACGGCTTCCAATTGGCTGCAGGAGCTTCCTGCAGCCAATTGGAAGCTGCGCCTTGGTTCCCACACGTTTTGGAAGTTGAACGGACTTCCGGAACAGATTCCATTCAACTTCCAAGGTACCACTGTAGTTTGGACTGGTGGGAAATTTAGGACAGGAGTGGGAAACCTGATAAAATGTTAGTAGTTCTGTGTCTGCTATTAAATATATTGTGTCCTCCACATCTGAATTCTCAGTGCTGTTTGGATACATTCCCTTGTCTGCTTTTTGGTCAATGCTACAAAGTACTTCACTCCTATCTTTTGGTTAGTTTACACCAGATATCTTTTGAAGTAGATGGGTTCTTATAACATAGACTTCGTACTACAGAAGTGCTCCTGGCAACCTAGCAGTTCAAAAGTACGTCAAAGTGCAAGTAGATAAATAGGTACCGCTACAGCGGGAAGCTAAACGGCGTTTCCATGTGCTGCTCTGGTTCGCCAGAAGTGCATATGAATTGTATGTGTTATAATTTGCCTTCCAGCTGTGATTGTATAATAGATACTTGATTATTTCCATTGAGAGAACAAAGAAGTCCACAAGACTGAGAGTATGAACATTTTATATCCCTCTAACATGAACATTTTCTAGTCATTGGACAGATGGGGGAAGCCCTCCGTTCCACCTCTTTCTCACTCATTTTGAAGACCTCAAAAAGCACATTTAGTGCTGAAGTTCATGCTGGTTATTAATGCTTCTCATTTACTTAAATGGTGAATATTTTGTCAATGTAGCCCAGCAATAATATATTCATTTTTTACGCTGCTGACTGAAATGTAGTAATTTGTTTGCATGCAACAAGTAATTTAGCACATATTTGCCAACTTGCACACTAATTTTTGATGGTTTATATATTGGATAATATTTGCAGAAGAAAATGGTACACTTGTTATGGTAATGCATTTTAACATATGAAACTATCAAATAATTTTAAATCTTAAGTCTAAAATTAATAAAGAATTAAAAATAACTTATCTTAATTTCTCCTACTATTAGTAAAGTATGGTATAAGGCAAACAGACCCTCCAAAAGGGATGGCTAAACACAAATGTTAATGTATTTGGAGTGAAACATCTTTATTAAGTTAATACAAGATGTAGTCGTGCCCTACTTGAATTACTCATTTATAATAGCTGAGCAGCAGCCTGCATGTGGACTTTGAAATCCTGGGAAAATAAGATGCATGCATGCATTCTGAAGTCTTTGCTTTAAACAGCTGGAAAATGTTCCAGTGAGTAGTCAGCTACTAGCTGGTGTCTATTGTTTCTGTCTTCAGGGAGACATGATCAGTTTAATTACTGACTAGCTTCATTATTCCTTAGTCACATTCTGAGTTGTGAACTTGGTCAGTTTATATAACTTCAAGGTTTAATTGGCCGTATTACATAATTATTCTTCTCCTTTGTCTCTTCTTTGTGACTGTCTACAAACATAAGCAACTCCTTCAGTAACTTGAACTCAATTACAGTTAAGTTTGACAAGTGAGTTGTCATTTTTGACATGTGCAACCAGGATAATATCCAGAGCCAATGTTTTGGCAGCCAGAAAGCCAAATATAAGAGCAAAAAAAAAGGTTGTTCAATGTTTTTTATTGTACTGTGGCACATTATTTTAATAATGATACAAGTTGAGGAAAATATGTACCTATTCTATATCTAACAGCGTGCTTCATGTGGTGCAAAATACAATCATTTCCTCAAAGGGATTTAAGAAAATTGGTCCTAAAGTAGGAAAGCCGAAGAATGAAAAACAATTCAAAGAAGTTATCCAAATAGTGGTTGGCAAACTGTTTGGTCTTTGCTTCAGAAGCAAGTTTTCTCCCTCCTTTTGCATCTCCGGAGAGCCAGTGTCATGGAATTTGACTGGAAGTACTCAGGCTGTTCCAAGTCTGTCCATTTCCTCAAGCAAAGCAGAATGAGAATATTTGATTTGTTGTTCTGAGTTGTAGAGCAATTTTGACAATTTTTGGTGTTTTGTGAAGTAGAACAATGTATTTGGTTCCATGACATAGCGCATTGATTTCCATTCCTGTTATTTATTATGGATTATTTCTGGTGTTTTCTACCTGAGGGAGAGCCCTGAAGGAAATGGAACGTGATGGTTTAGTTTCTCTGTGCTTATTATTTTTACATCAAAGCAATTAATTCCAGCCTTTAAAGGTGTTAGAGCTTTATGGATATGTAGAAAGACAGAAGCAACTGTGTTACATTCAAGCATTTCTAGATAGATAATATGGATTTTTAGACTTCAGCTGTTCATATGTATTCTGTATTCTCATCTGTTCAAACTGGGGCTAAAGCTCAATGAATGAGCATCTGCTTATCACACTTAAGGTCCTTCTCACTGTTCTCTAGGCAGCACTAATGGAATTTTTCTGACTAAGGGTTATCTACAGTGAAGCACTTTGGGAATATTCCATCTGTGCAAGGCTATGCTTGTGCAACATAATGTTCTCTCTCTCTTCTTTGCCCATGTGCCCCCTAATTCTGTTTTAGGGGTTTCCCCAACCCTCTGGAGCAGATTTGGGCTGCACATGTAGGCGAGGAGGAGGGTCAGTTGTGCAAAAGGAAGTCCTTGCACTGATGGAATTGGTTAGTTGAATTATTTACTTAGAGCTTTTTGAAGTGGTGATGTGATTGTTACTGTATTATGAAACAATTAAGTATGAGTGGTTAGGTCTCTGCTTCAAGAGAGTTATGATATACAATTCAGCATGGGGAGACAAATAGAAAGGAGAGGGAAATGAAGCAAAGAGTAAATGGGGAGAGTTGTTGCCACTGCATCTCAAGATTTCAGGGTGCCAACATTAAAAAAACAAACACACACCAGTCCTTACCAAAGGGAAAAAGGAACAGTGAGGAAACAGGAAAAAAAGCAAATTCAGGAGCTAATCTTTATAAAGTTTCATACTACATATAAATATTAAAAGTATTGATGAAAGCTCTTAGTGATGATTTATGGCAGTTCCAGTGTTTGCTCATTGAAGGTCCCGTGGTCAAGAATATACAGTTATTTCAATTAAATGCACTTAGGCTTATTTGCAGTAGGGTGAGGGCACTGTGATCACCTCAGTTCACTGCCCATTAACTACAGAACACCTTGTATCCAATTATAGGAAATTAAAAAGAGGTTATCCAAGGGTACTAAAGGAACTTGTAATCTCAGAGCCTCTGTCTATAATCTTTGAGAATTCTTGGAGAACAGGTAAGGTCCCTACACACTGGAGATGGGCAAATTTTGTCTCCATCTTCAGAAAGGGTAAAAAGGAAGACCCAGGCAACTCCTGAGCTTGATGTCTATACCAGGAAAGGTCCTGTTGTTGTTGTTTAGTCGTTTAGTCGTGTCCGACTCTTCGTGACCCCATGGACCATAGCACGCCAGGCACTCCTGTCTTCCACTGCCTCCCGCAGTTTGGTCAAACTCATGTTCGTAGCTTCGAGAACACTGTCCAACCATCTCGTCCTCTGTCATCCCCTTCTCCTAGTGCCCTCCATCTTTCCCAACATCAAGGTCTTTTCCAAGGATTCTTCTCTTCTCATGAGGTGGCCAAAGTATTGGAGACTCAGCTTCACGATCTGTCCTTCCAGTGAGCACTCAGGGCTGATTTCCTTAAGAATGGATAGGTTTGATCTTCTTGCAGTCCATGGGACTCTCAAGAGTCTCCTCCAGCACCATAATTCAAAAGCATCAATTCTTCGGCGATCAGCCTTCTTTATGGTCCAGCTCTCACTTACATCACTACTGGGAAAACCATAGCTTTAACTATACGGACCTTTGTAGGCAAGGTGATGTCTCTGCTTTTTAAGATGCTGTCTAGGTTTGTCATTGCTTTTCTCCCAAGAAGGAAAGGTCCTAGAACTTATAATAAAACAGTTGGTCTGTGACCATTCAGAAAAGAATGCTGTGATTTCTAAGAGCCATATGGGTTTCTCAAAAAGAAGTCTGAGCAGACAAATTTCTTTTTTTGATAGAATTGCAAGCTTGATGGACCAGGGGAATTCTGCGGACATAGTGTATTTTGATTTCAGTAAGGCTTTTGACAAAATACCCCATGATTCTCTTGTGGAGAAGCTGGTAAAATGTGTTCTGGATGAGGTAACTGTTTGGTGGATTTGTAGCTGGTTGACTTGCCAAACCCAAAGAGTACTCATTAATGGTTCCTCATCATCCTGGAAAAAGGTATAAGTGCGGTGCTGCAGGGTTCTGTCTTAGGCCCATTGTTGTTGAACATCTTTATAAACAACTTGGATGAAGTAATTGAGGGGGTGCTCATCAAATCTGCAGATGAATATAAGATGAGGGACCCCTGGCTTGCCAGGTAAAAAGGATCATGTGAAAAGGATCTAAGGGTCTTAGTAGACCACAAGAGTAACACGAGTCTGCAGTGTGATGCAGCATCAAAAAAGTGAACGCAATCCTAGGGTGCAGCAACAGAACTATGGTGTCCAGATCAAGGGAATCAATAGTACCACTCTATTCTGCCTTGGTCAGATCCCACCTGGAGTACTGTCTCTAGTTCTGGACACCACAGTTTAAGAAGGTTATGGACAACCTGGAATGTGTGTAGATGATAGAATCTGGAAACTAAGCCTCATGGCAGCGGGCTGAGGGAATTAGCTTTGTTTAGCTTGGAGAAGTCTGAGAGGTGATATGATGGCTACCTTTAAATATCTGAAGGGCTGTCATGTGGAAGATGGAGCAAGCTTGTTTTCTCCTGCTCCTGAGGGTCTGACCTGAACCAATGGATTCAAATTACAAGAAAGGAATTGCCTACAAAACATTAGGAATAACTTTCCAGTGGTAAGAGCTGTTTGAAAGTGGAATAGGCTACCTCAGAAGGTGATGCACCATAATCAGGAGTTGGAAGGCCATCTGTCATGGATGCTTTAGTTGAGATTCCTGCATTTCAGAGGGGTTGGCCTGGATGATGCTTGGGGTCCCTTCCAACTCTTCAGTTCTGCTTCATGACACTTCAAATAGAGGACTGTCCTCTGTAAAGTGGCACAACTGGCTACACAAATTAATGAGCTAGCACAAAATCCAAATCAATGAGCTACCCACAAAAACCAAACTCCTTATCTGACTCAGCGGGGGGGGGGGGGGACCTCAAACACACCAACAGACAAGTATGTGAAGCAGCTCTGTAGCCACCAATCTAGCTAAAACATCATAGAGTAGGGCCTTATCTCCTTGTATTCCCCAGGAGTTTCTCTCCCCTCACAAGGGATTGCAGCAGCAAACAGCGGGATAATTCAGGGATGTCCCACTATTCTTGTCTTTTATATGTGGGTTTTTAGGGCAGTTAGACACCGCCTGGGCATGGTAAGGTATGCATCTTCTCTGGATGTTAAGCTCTTTTTTCATTATTGGATGTCACTGAATAGAGCAAGCGCCTCCATGGAATTTCTATACATAAGAAAGATTATTAAGACCTTAACGGATTTAGAAAAGACTGTAGGAAAGTGATGAGCATTCCTGTCTAAAATTTCAGAGAAAACAGAAGGGGAAAACAATTTATTGCCAGCAGCTGAACCCCATTTTCCTCTTGAATTATTCTAGCTGTTTCTTCAAGTAGCACGTATACAAGTTGACCCTATGAAATAGCGTACCACAGTGTCAAGGAAATTGCTAACAGCCTGATCATATCTAGAGCTTAAAGTGATGTGCACAAAATATACAAAGGAAAGTGGCACATCTGTACAGAGCTTGGTTTTACTTGACTCCCAAATTGTTTTTATTTCTGCTACAACTATGACAGCATTAGATATCCCCAGGCCTTTCTGGAACCAACCAATGGGCAATGTGTGACCCTTGTTTTGACATGGACCCCTCTCCATGTTACTGCTAATTATGACTGCTGTCTTGGTACAAGGGAAGGGGACAACTCCCAGTTCACATGGCAGATTTTTAACTTTGCTAAAAATCGTAGCATATGCAGCATTCGGTTATGGAAAAAATGCTTTTAATGAGCGCCATTCATCTTTTTTTTTCAGCTGTAACTCACTGGAACTGAGTTCCGGCACCTCTGCAGCATTGCGGCACGTCGGCACATCGCTCAGTGCTGTGCGACAGAGGCTGCTGGTGGCACTGCGATCAGTGTAGCGTGGCAGGTGGTGGTGGTGGCGGCGGCGGCGTAAGCAGAGAAGCTTTTTTTAGGGGAGATCTCCAAAGCTCAACAGCTTCGGCTGGGTGCTCCTCCATGTTTTGGCACCTCTTTTTCTAGAAAAAAAGCCCTGGTGCCATTCATATCTCTTCCAAATTTCTGTACGCTAGCGATTACAGAAAACAAACATGCAACTTTGCAACTAACAGAAAATAACCCAATTTAAAATATGCTCTTAATTGGATACATGAAAAAAAAAATAAGCGTTCAAGACTCAATTGTGTTGAGTGATACATTTTAAAAGGACATTTGCTACTATAAGTTTAATTTACTATTATATTCCGTTTGCCATATAAGTTCATTTGAATGCACTTTGATCTGATACACATGGTATACCTAATGTTTTGTTTGCTCAAGATCAACATTTAAATATATGTTACCACTTTATAAATTAAAAATATATATGGCTATATGAGTCCAAGGAGATACTAGTTTCTTTCAATGCGTTTTGCATATCGTAATTGTTTTTGCTAGTAGGTGCAATTCAATCTGGGTTATCTGTAGTGCTCATTATAGTTGTTATGCTTTGGATCAAAAGAAAGATAAAACAGATTCAGTTACCAAGCACAGAATGATTTAGGATTTTGTCCGTACGATAGAAGGGAGCTGAAGTTTAGACTTACAGTGAATAATTTTGAGTAGTTTTCTGTGCCATTAGCGGAACAAATTAAACTTTCACTGGTTGACTGCATATACCTAAACAGTGCAGTGTGGGAGGATTATCAGCCAGTTAGTCTTATTGGTTTATTGGCAGCAGAGCAGATTTAAACCAAATTTTCCCATGGCAGAGGTACTGCACTCAAAATTCCAAAAGTTGTACTAAGAAATTTATGAAGTGGTATGAAAGTAAATTACTGAAGAGCCATCAAAGTAAGCATGTTATTAATTGACAATTTATTGACTTCATCCTCAGTGCCAGTGTTTTTTTTTAAAAAAAAGAGGATTAGCTTACAGACTCTGCTTTGAAAGCTGTGTGAGGTCTTCAGTTTAAAATACTTCAGTTAAGCTGTAATTAATTAACTTAATTAAACAAATATTAGTGAAAAAACAAAAGCACACTTATTCTTATAGATCTGGAAAAGCAGTAGTCACGAAATCAGCATAAATACCTAATCGAAAGTGTGAATCTGGATCTGGTTAGGATTGAATGCAACACTGGCTATCTTTGATCTTCTGAGAAACTTGGGACGCACTCAAGTGAATCTTTTGCTGACAGCACTTGACTAATTGCCTTAAATTGCATGATACGTAGCCCCCTAGTTGCTTATGGTTAATAATGTATAACTTGTTCAAACTGCTGAGCTTGCAATTTATGTTGGCAAATTGTTGGAACATGTATAGTAGTAAAAATACAAAATCTGCTTTCCCAGCTCAGAGGCTTGTATGACTTCATTGTGGCATGCTTTTTGGTAGGCAATAGTCTACTTGGTCGGTAAGACTGAGCTGCCAGCTGAGACCGTTACCATGCAATGATAAGCTTCATGTTGTGAAGGAGCAACACCATCTCCACCATACACCTGAGGTGCTGTATATGGAGGCTAATATGTGCAGCCACATAGTTAGCATGTTAATTTGCCCAGGGGGAGGATTGTGCAAATTGGGCTACAACACCTTAAGACCTCGGAGTGGTAGGCACATCATATGTTATGTCAGGTGCCGGCTGAAGAAGAGGGCTAACATTACCATTTATCCTCCACACAAAATTCTGTTGCTACCTTTTAAACATCAAAACTTCACCTATGATGAAATGAGTTCCTTAGATGCAAGTAGCAGTTTCCATAGAAGCATAGAATTTTGGAGTTGGAAGGGATTCCTGCAGTGCAGGAGCCTCAACTAAACTGTCCATGACAGATGGTCATCCGACCTCTGCTTAAAAACCTCAAATGAAGGAGAGCCCACCACCTTTTGTGGGAGTCGGTTCCACTGCATACCTGAAGGAGCGTGTGTTTTAATATTTTGTTGGAAGCTACCCAGAGTGGCTGAGGCAACCCAGTCAGATTTTTGGCATATAAATAATAAAAATATCATCATCATCATCATTTTTATTACCATAATCATCATAATCGCTGTCAAAGAGCTCTTACTGTTAGAAAGTTCTTCCTGATGCTTAGTTGGAATCTCCTTTCTTAGAACTTGAAGCCAGTGGTTCAGGTCCTACCCTCCAGAGCAGGAGAAAGCAAGCTTGCTCCATGTTCCTTGCGACTTTTCATAGTTCAAGTACTTAGTTCCTTATTACAGTATAGGTCAGATGTGTTAGCATATACTGGCCTGTTATGCATTTTATTAATAGTATTTATAATCCTCCCTTCACTCAAAGGTCCCAGGATAGAAATATGTGCAGTCTAAACCAAGATTAATCAATGGGATCAAAACAGCTTTACACAAAATTCATACTTCAGTTACATATAAAACCAGCAGCATGATCACCATCACCACCACCACCACCACCATCATAATGCACATCAATCTCTGGTTTTTGTCTTCTGGGTTTCTGGGGTTTTTCCTGTTGTTATTCTGTCTCTCACAGCTACAATAAACCTACCATTAAAATTATGGACTGGTCATTTCTTTGTCAGGGGGCAAACGGGCGAATTTAGCAGGGGATCAAATACTTTCCTCCTCACTGTATTCTAGTGATATCGTGACACCTCCACCAGATCATTATGTGTTTTTCCTTTCTTTTTAATACTACTACAGTGGTACCTCTACTTACGAATTTAATGCCTTCTGAACACACATTTGTAAGTCGAAAAAATTTGTAAGTCGTATCCCATAGGAACGCATTGGGAGAAAAAATTCGTAAGTAGAAGCAACCCTATCTAAAAATTCGTAAGTAGAAAAAATCCTATCTAAACGGCATCCAAGATGGCGGACGGAGCTCCATTCGTAAGTAGAGGTACCACTGTACTTCTTTGGCGATCATTCGTAGCCAAGTAAATTTGTCTTCCATGAACACAGTCTTAACAGTGTGTCCGTAAGTGACTGTGTGGAGGCCAATTCTATTTCATTTGGGGCTGATGATGATCTCCTCAAGTTCTAGGCAATTTCATATTAATGGGAAATGCATTAAAATGATATGCCTCTTTCTGTAAAACCAGACTGCATGAAATGATTTGAGAGGTCATTGCAGTCATTACTTAGGAAAACTATGATAGTGTGGGTTAGGTTTTTTCTTTTGGAGTTTTGAGATCAAGAAGTTTTCCAATATATTGCAATAAACAAAAACTAAAAATGGAAGAAATCACTAACTAGACAAAAGTAAACAAAAACTGGCAAACTCAAAATGTTTTTAGAAAGAACTGGACTTCTTTTGTTGAGTTTTGTAATAAATAAACTGTTGTATTTCAGGGTGGGGTTAGTTTTTAATAAAAATAGATCTTGAAAGATATTTTCAAAAGCTTTAGTTTTCCAAAATTTCTACATGGCTGTATATAGATAGAGGTATAGAAGATTATCCACCCAGTTTTCTAATCATCACCAAGCAATTAGGAATGATCCTCATTATCTGTTCTTATTCTCTACCTTCTAGAGTGAAATGTTATGTTGTCAGAAACTTTAGGAATGATTAAAGATAATTGCTGGTCCCATTTTTAGCATTTGAAATCAAGTTTGAAGCTACTTGTAAGTGCTGATCCACTGTGACCCCCGTTTAGCCTGATCTGTGGTTAACATTGCTGCTGGTATAATGTTTAACCTTGGTTGAGGCCTTTATTGGGAATTTGTGCTCCAGAAGATAACCTGTATAAAAGGAGGTTTATTATCCCATGCCCTACTAACATGGTGCACTGTGAAGAAAGAAAGACCCAGAAATGTCCAGAGAAGCAAAACAAGGGGTCAATTGGTTCTTGGCCTTGTATTTTACTTTATACAGCACAATTCTATATATGTTTATTATATTCAAAAGGAAGTCCCATTGAGTTTACTCTTAAGAAAGTGTATAGAGAATTACAGCCTGGTCTTTCAAGCTGTGTTGAGATAACAAGTCTTTATCCTTTCAACTTTTATACCAAAGGAAACATTCACCAGCATAAACTTACTACGTATTTAATTTAATTTTATAGGATACAGAGAGCCAGTTTGGTTTCTGAATCAAATATTAAAATGTTCACACTCCTAAGCAGTTTCAATCTTTAGAGTCATCAAAGCATGCCTTAAATTTAGAAGCAGATGACCATGGCTAATTTTTCTGCCTTACTGAACTTTTGAGAAAACAAAAATCATCAAAAGGGGAAACAAGCCCACCATTTAAAAATGGACTACCAAGGTTCTCTTTTGAAGTTACGTAGCAAGTAAAAAACACACTTTTCTCAGTAATTATGTTAAAGAAAGGGTGGTAGGATACAGTTTAAACTGTTTATCAATTCCACTTTCGACAACAAGTTGCTGAAAGCAATTCCTGCAGCTTGACTTAATGATTTTCTGATGTTCACAGCACTGTTTTGTTTCAGAGCCTGGGTCGCGGCAAAAAACTTCCCCCTGGTTTTATCTATTAATGAAGCTACTGTGTACTATGTGCCCCTCTCCCTTTTTATGACAGTCTATTCTATCGCACCCACCCCAGATTCATTACTTCACCCCATTAACAATCCGTGCAGAGTCCTCGGCTAGTTTTATGAGGCAAAACCACAAAATGTCAGGTTAAGAAAACCCTCTCCCAAACTTCTCTCATAAAATACTGACACATAATACATTACCTGTCAAGTATCTGTTTACACAGATTCTCACCGAACTAGCAACATGAAGTTTAATATTAGAAAAGGTGGGTAATGAATTGCCTACTACTTTTCTTTTTAAAGGCAACTGGATGTAAAATATTTGGTAACTTTCTAATCATAATGCTGCAGCGATGCTTATTTTAATTAAAGGAAATAAAAAAACACCCTCAACACACAGCAGCATGATATGGTCTAGGATAGTGTTCCTCAATTTGGATTCCTAGATAGTGTTGGAATCATCCTTGGCCATTGAGATAAGCTGACTAGAGCTGATAGTTGCAGCCCCACAAATCTAGGGACCCAGGGTTGAAGAACACTAGCCTAGGACACTTTATTCAGAAACAGATGTTTTGTAGTAAGATACTTTAATCATCAGCATTATTCTGAGGGGAAACCATCCCAAATGAATTTCATTTTCTTTTTGAAAGCCACACATAAGTGAGAAGAGAATCGTAAGTCACATATGCACACTTTTAATGGGTTGGCTGAATGAAAATATTGATATCCCATCTCTTGGGCCTGAAGAAACATTTGAAGTGGGTCACAATATAAATGAAAACCAATACTAAGTACACACACAGATACACTCTTATATAAGTTATAAAACTAAAATATCTGGTGTTCTGTGTGGCTATGATACATCAAGAGATGCAGAAAGGTTTTTACAGAGCTCTACTGAAGATGATGTGATATGTGTGCAGATTTAAATTTTTAAAAATAAAGTTGGAAAGATGTAAAATGAATCTTCATTTTTAGTTGCTTGCTGCATTACGTGTGCAAGTGAGGCATACGAATCAGCATCACTCACTCAGAACAACATGCTGTCTAAAGGCACCTAAGGCTATCAGCTTGCTGAATCCGAGTCTGTCTGTCTCTGAATGGGTGACTCTGCCTAGGAAACACCTGTGTGCTGCCTTGGGTTCTAGGATGGAAGAAAGGTGGGACAGAAACACACTTCAGCTTTGGTTAAATCTGTGAGTCTGGACAATTCTAGAAGTCATTTCTCAAGCCAATTGCTGCCCTGGTTCCAGAATTTAGTACTTTTTGTGTGTGTGTGTGTAAAAGGTACTAAAAAAAGTATTTGCCTTTGCTTCTCCAGGCAGCCATATGGCCTAGAATTTATCAATTCCTCGGTGTCCATCTCAGTAGAGCAGAATGTGACTGACCTGGGAGTAACACAGTGGTCTCCCTGTAGGTGTGAAGCATGCCAACAAATTGTCCCAGATCCCCCTATGAGGGGAGTGGATGGACAAGATCCGAAACTGTTCTCTAAACAGGGTTTAAAAAGGCTCAATAGTGAGAGTGGAACTTTCAGCCATATGTTACTTTTCTCGATGCCAGGAAATTTCAGTAGATGCCAGATAGTGTCTTCTGAGGTGTGTGTCTTAGAGGGTGGGGCTGTGCTTGCTAGCCTTACCTTCTGTTGCACCCTCTGCTCCCCCTCCAACAGGTGTTGTGTGGGAAAGTCCAAAGGCGGCACTTTGCTCTACATGCATAGGCTCCTCATGTGATTTTGAATGTTGATTGCGTACGGAGCCCATGGATGAATAGGGGAGCCTGTTCCCGCTTCAGACTTCACCCACCCACCACCCATACAAAGATGGGGATGAGGACTGGGCTGGCTGCCAAAAGCATCAAGAGGAACATTGGAAGTTGTCTTCTATGGAGTCAGATCCATCTAGCTCAGTATTGTCTACTCTGACCAGCCATAGCCCTCCAGGGTTTCAGGCAGGGTTCTTTCCCAGCCCTACATGGAGAATCCAAGGATTCAACCTGGAACCTTCTGCATGCAAATCAGATCAGATGCTCTACTACAGAGCCAGGGTCCCACTCTATCTCAGGGATAGGGCTAGCAAGCATGGCCCTACTTTTCTTGCTATACAATTGCAACCACATGGGACATAACGTTTGAGGTGGGCAAATCTGTTTAATCAGTTAAAGCAGGCAGTGGAAATTTACAATCCAGAAGGGAGGGCCTGAAAAGAAGGGAACTGTTATCTCATGGCTCACTCCCAATTAACTTAAGGATAATAATGCAAACAACAACAAGAACACCCAACCCTCACAACCATCTTATCTCTGGCCATCAAAAATTGACATACTGTATTTTAGGAGTGCCACAAACAATTTATGTACAATCCCAGAACATTTTGGAGAAATTATATGAGAGGATGGCTAGACAACATTTATTTCTAATGATGGCCCTGATGAAAGACCTTCTCCAAAATGTGTCAGTCTTTGAAATACATTATTTGTGGCATTCATGAGAACTTTTCTCTCTTTGTTTTGCTGGTTGGTGCAGTAGTCCCCCCCCCCCCAGGTTTCTTCTGTACAGTATTTAAAAAACAGCAACCATGCTTCCAGGTTTTTTTCCTGGAACAAAACAGAGGAGAGGCCCTTGCAAAAAAACAAAAAAAACCACCTGATCCTAGTTACATATGTTTAATTTGCTTTAATGTAATTTGTAACTGTGAGCAGGGTTATAATAAAAATTTGCAAAGGTTGCAAATATGGAACAACAGGTTCATAGAACAGAGGGTTGTGAATGACTGAGTTGATCTTACTGGTTATTTTGATATTCTAGATCATTCCTGGATCAGATTTGCAATTGAGAGAATTGTCAGCTTTCTGTTTCTGTGACTATACTTAGCTACAACTGTTAAATAAGGTCCTGCTCCAGTAGGCAGAGAAAATCCATCTGCCATAGAGGAAACTCCTTATTAGTTCCAAATTATGAAGAAAACTGATATCTTTTCAGTCTTTAAGCAACTTCCATCTGTAATCAACCCTACAGTTCCTTCTGGCAGTCAGCTGGAGTTATAGCTATCAGCTTAATCACCAGATATGCTCCATAGCTTTGACCCTCTTCAGCCCTGGATAGGGCAGTGTCTGTTCTTTGAGCTAACAACCTGACACAGATAAACCTTTCCTTTCTCTGCACCGGAAATCTGCATTAGTCTAAGTCTTAGCCAAGTCAGGTTGTGATTTAGTCATAGTACTCTTCTGTGACTTAGAGCAAACAAATCTTTCCCGTCTTTGACTTGCATGCAAACCAAACTTTTTGCGCCCTACCTTAAAAACAAAACAAAACAGAACAAAATTACTGTGGTTGACTCCTAGTTATAAACCTTCCTTGCTTGTTGTACACCCCAATAAATTTGACTAGTGGGTTCTTTTAATACATCATACATTTTCATCACACCCATGAGTAAACTTTCCTTCCTTCCTTCCTTCCTTCCTTCCTTCCTTCCTTCCTTCCTTCCTTCCTTCCTTCCTTCCTTCCTTCCTTCCTTCCATTTCTGGTACAGTGGTCACCACGACTTAATGCAAAGATTGCAGATTTGATCCCCTTAAGGGACAGCTGCATATTCCTGCATTGTAGGGGGTTTGACTAGATGATCCCCAGGGTTCCTTCGAACAGTATGATTCTATGACTTAAAGGCTTTGCATGTGGAATTGACATAAATCCTGAGTTAAGATTGTGAAGTAATATGGAAATATCTCACAATCTCTGTGCTAATAGACCTTTGAACTCTCGAGAATCCAAACGGTGAGATTTGAGCACTGTCTCCTGATTTTGAAGTCCCCTGATCCTGCTAATTGACCCATCAGTGTATATAATTACATAAACAGCAGGCCCCCATTTGCAAATTTCAGATGGGAACTTAACTTACCTGGTGGCAAGGACTATTAATGTGGTTAAGAAAGGGGGAAAAATCTTATCTTAGAATAAAATGTGCATACCTAGTCATTTTAGCTGTTAAATTGTATGTATTTTCCATAAATGAAAAACAGCTCTGTACATGATTTGAACACATTATTCTCGGGTTGCATCACTGCCCTTATTCCAGCCATTCGTTAATGGTATCTTGTCAGTTTGGGATGGAGCACTCAAATAACTGGTTCTATCGCTTTCAAGGGACACCATATGCACTCCAGTGGTTTTTGATGGTTTCGGACTTGCTTAGTCTTGTTGATAAGGCATGCATTATATCTTACCATGACCAATCAATACAGGTTCATATACTTGGCAGTATTTCATGGTGGAAAAGTAGAGGGAACTGGGAAAAAAGATGGTCGAATCTCTTAACCATCTACTGCAGGCATCCCCAAACTTCAGTCCTCCAGATGTTTTGGACTACAATTCCCATCATCCCTGACCACTGGTCCTGTTAGCTAGGGATCATGGGAGTTGTAGGCCAAAACATCTGGAGGGCCGCAGTTTGGGGATGCCTGATCTACTGTGATGTTTTTATGTTGCCTTATAGATCAGTTGCAAACACACACAGCAGTGGCTAATCCCAGGAACATACTTCATCAGGATAACATCATGACTGAAACTCAGAGGTAGACATTAAGATGTGAAACTGCCAATATATTTTGTTGAGAGGAAAATCCTATACACACTGGAGACATAGCTGGACACTGGGTGGTCTTAAATGTAATTCTTCAGCGGGATTTTAAAAGAGGGCTGTTTGGTAGGCCATAACCTTAATGTTTTATATTTACTTCTTTCTGACGAACAGCTTTATATATATATTTTTCACTGAGAAAACCTAAGGAAGTTTTCTGAACAAATAATTAAGGTATCTATAGTGCAGTTATTATTTTTCTTAAACGTTACTGCCCCCATATGGACACAATGATGAACATACGCTAGCAATGTAGGTAAAGCTTCTCCCTAGGTTGCATGGCTTTAAAATGTCTACTTTAAAGTTTTAATCCAGACAGATATAAATAAAGTTTGGGTGATTAATGGTTAAATCAAGTTGATCATGTCTCCAGACTTGTTTGCTGTAATTACTTGTTTTCTGGCATACCAAATATACTTCAGTATTCACCTAAACTGATTGCACCTGCAATTGCTTAATGTAGTTGACTTTCCATAAAACTTACTCATTTTTGTGTACTGGTCATCTTTCCTTTCTGAGGATAAATTTATAATGGACTTTGAGGTGTTTAAGGTTTGGTAAATGCTTTTCATGGTAACTTGGACTCACAATAACTACTGTGTTACTTTCATAACCTGTAAAGCCCAATTAGAGGTGGCTTCATAAACCCCTGAAATTGCAAAGTCTACCCATCCTTATCTTTAAAAACATTTGTAGCTGCATCCATAAAATAGAATTGCTGACAGTTGCCGACATTTCTGAATGAGGCACATGCAGTTTGCACCTCCCATTATTTTCTGGGATTCACTAGATTGTTATAAAATTTCCAGGCTTGAAATAGGTGGGGTCTAAAGATTTTTAACAAGCTATGTGTGCGTGCAGGGATTATAAGGTTTTAATAACATTAAAATTTACTGCTACTACCACAGCATTTTTAAAGTGGAAAACTAAAGAACAGTCATACTTATTTTTAATCAGTTAGAAGTACTGCATGCCAAGTCAAGTGTTCTTTATTTATTTCAAGTAGTTCATTCACTGAATTCTTTGACTGTCCCAGAGGGCTCAGTGTGGAAAGGATGTTTACAAGTACAAAGTCAGAGTTATACACACTGCCTGCTCAACTCCGGTTTGTTTCATATGCTGTGGAATTGGTTGTTCTTTTCAACTTCATAGCTGCATTTTCAAAGACAAAAAGCACAGCTGCATTTCAGAATCGGCAAATAGTTACACATTCTATATTTCCTCATACTTTTTTGCTGTGATCAATACATTACAGTACAGGAATATGGCATTAACAAATTTAAAGTAGCCTATATGTTCAGTCCTGGCAGAAAAGAGTTTGTTCCATCTCTAGCTGTGTCTATTAATGCATCAGAACTATAATCTTCTTAAAGGCCACTTTGAAATGATAATGTGTGTGCCATCTTCTACATTTATGATATTTAATGACAGTGGAATTCTGTTTGTGCCACTGTTTAGAAATTTGTCCATAATCATCCAGCATAGGAGGTATGCACATTGATAGGTGCATACATGCATCTAGATTAATGTGTATATCACATTGATGTCTCTGTTTGATCATGGCCAGCTTTAGGTCTGGTGCCTAAAGGTGTACAATGAAGGTGCCAGTCAAACCTCCCTGGGGAGAGCATTCCACGAACAGGGAGCTACAGAGATCTTGTGAACTGCCCTGAGATCTTTTGATGAGATATAAATCTAACACATAGATAACAAGTAATAAATAAATACTTGTGTTGCCACCATCCAGACCTCTCATGGAGGAGGCGCGTGAATAAGGGCCTCAGATTATGAGGACCCAAGTGTGAGTAGGTTTATATGGAGAGAGGTGGTCTTTAAGGGTATGGTGTTCCTGAGCCATTTAAGGCTTTATAGGTCAAAACCAGCACCTTGAATTGGACCCAGCAACTAATTGCCAGGGAGTGTAGTTGGGCCACGATTTGTGTTATAGGCTCAAACTGCCTTGCCCCAATGAACAACCTAGCTGCTGAATTCTGCTCCAGCTGAAGTTTCCGAAGCGTCTTCAGAGGCAGCTCTACATATAACACATTGCAGTAATTTAACGCAGAGGTTACCAGAGCATAGACAACACTAGTTAGGCTGTCCCTGTCCAGATAGGGGCACAGCTGGGTCAACAACTGAAGCTGGTGGAAGGCACTGAGCCATCACTGAGGCCACCTGAGCTCAAGTGACAGCAAAGAATCCAGAAGTATCCCCAAGCTGCATACCTCTCCTTCAGTGTAAACCCGCCGAGAGCAGGCAGGTGGTAAGGAGTGAGTTGTGTGCCATTCATACAATGGTGAAACTGTACTCCAAACCTTCCAGTAGTTTCATATAAATGTTTAAAAGCATGGTAGACAAAATAGAACCTTGTGTGGACCCCACCGCGTAGCCACCATGGGGCCCACAGACGTCCCCCAGTGTTACTCTAGTAGCGGCTTTGCAACCAAGACTGAAGCCTGGCTGAAATGGGTTTAGATAACCCATTTAATCCAGGAGCATTTCACTGAACTAGCAACACTCTCTAGATCACTTTCATGAATGATATGTCTAAAACCACCAGGACTTGTCAAAGACATTTTGATGTCTGAAGTGGAGCAGCAGACAATGGCCCCTAGCCAGTCAAGGTGCACAGTACCTGGAACAAGCAAAGAGTTGGTTTTAATGGAACATTTTCTGTAAGTTAGAGCAAACATAATCTACATTACTCTGCCTCTTGCTTTTCTTTCCAGAGGACTGAAAACATGGCTTTACAAAACCTATATATAAAAAAGCTCCACCTACCACTGTGTCTGGCCTGCTTGTGGAAGGCAGCCCATGAGAGAAGGTGGTCATTGGGCTGAAAAGGTTTTAACCACCCTTGATTTAAAGCATTTATACTCTTGTCTCTTCTTAATTGTTAATCGTTTCTTAATTGTTAATTGTTAGCAAGGCAGCTAACAATAATTAAAATAACTTTAGAATAATGAAAAACTAAAAGCTGCACACTTAACTAAAAAGATAAGAAGTGCAAACAGCCATTCAAGGCAAATTAACCAAACTTGTTACACTAAGTTAAAAGCAATTCAGTGAGAAAGCTATTATTGCTCATGGGCTAAAGCCCCAAAAGGAAGGTTTATACAATCCATCTGAAGGACATTAGAGGGAGACAAGATGAGCACCTTTGTAGGGCAGTTCCAAAGCTTGAGTACAACCAGTGAAAATGCCTTATTCCACCATCTTGACATACTGGGTATGCCAGGGCAAGGGCATCCTTGAAAGTAGTCTTTAGGGAACAGCAGGAAAATTATATTTCTTTTTTCACAGAACCATGTGTAGACAAAAGCATGGTAGACAAAATAGAACCTTGTGTGGACCCCACCGCGTAGCCACCATGGGGCCCACAGACGTCCCCCAGTGTTACTCTAGTAGCGGCTTTGCAACCAAGACTGAAGCCTGGCTGAAATGGGTTTAGAGAACCCATTTAATCCAGGAGCATTTCACTGAACTAGCAACACTCTCTAGATCACTTTCATGAATGATATGTCTAAAACCACCAGGACTTGTCAAAGACATTTTGATGTCTGAAGTGGAGCAGCAGACAATGGCCCCTAGCCAGTCAAGGTGCACAGTACCTGGAACAAGCAAAGAGTTGGTTTTAATGGAACATTTTCTGTAAGTTAGAGCAAACATAATCTACATTACTCTGCCTCTTGCTTTTCTTTCCAGAGGACTGAAAACATGGCTTTACAAAACCTATATATAAAAAAGCTCCACCTACCACTGTGTCTGGCCTGCTTGTGGAAGGCAGCCCATGAGAGAAGGTGGTCATTGGGCTGAAAAGGTTTTAACCACCCTTGATTTAAAGCATTTATACTCTTGTCTCTTCTTAATTGTTAATCGTTTCTTAATTGTTAATTGTTAGCAAGGCAGCTAACAATAATTAAAATAACTTTAGAATAATGAAAAACTAAAAGCTGCACACTTAACTAAAAAGATAAGAAGTGCAAACAGCCATTCAAGGCAAATTAACCAAACTTGTTACACTAAGTTAAAAGCAATTCAGTGAGAAAGCTATTATTGCTCATGGGCTAAAGCCCCAAAAGGAAGGTTTATACAATCCATCTGAAGGACATTAGAGGGAGACAAGATGAGCACCTTTGTAGGGCAGTTCCAAAGCTTGAGTACAACCAGTGAAAATGCCTTATTCCACCATCTTGACATACTGGGTATGCCAGGGCAAGGGCATCCTTGAAAGTAGTCTTTAGGGAACAGCAGGAAAATTATATTTCTTTTTTCACAGAACCATGTGTAGACAAAAGCATGGTAGACAAAATAGAACCTTGTGTGGACCCCACCGCGTAGCCACCATGGGGCCCACAGACGTCCCCCAGTGTTACTCTAGTAGCGGCTTTGCAACCAAGACTGAAGCCTGGCTGAAATGGGTTTAGATAACCCATTTAATCCAGGAGCATTTCACTGAACTAGCAACACTCTCTAGATCACTTTCATGAATGATATGTCTAAAACCACCAGGACTTGTCAAAGACATTTTGATGTCTGAAGTGGAGCAGCAGACAATGGCCCCTAGCCAGTCAAGGTGCACAGTACCTGGAACAAGCAAAGAGTTGGTTTTAATGGAACTTTTTCTGTAAGTTAGAGCAAACATAATCTACATTACTCTGCCTCTTGCTTTTCTTTCCAGAGGACTGAAAACATGGCTTTACAAAACCTATATATAAAAAAGCTCCACCTACCACTGTGTCTGGCCTGCTTGTGGAAGGCAGCCCATGAGAGAAGGTGGTCATTGGGCTGAAAAGGTTTTAACCACCCTTGATTTAAAGCATTTATACTCTTGTCTCTTCTTAATTGTTAATCGTTTCTTAATTGTTGGAATATTGGGGTGTAAATCACCAATATTCTTACTACTGCCACTGGCTTCGGTAAAGAAGACAGCAAACAATCGTAGGTGCTAATCTACGTTTATTCAGAGAGTGTGTGTTCAGCCATCACTCTCCAGTTCAGAAGAAAGTGAAAGTAGAAAGAGAACAAAGAACATCACATGACAGGAGATCAGGTTACAGCTTGAGCTCCTGTGTGGGAAAGTTACAGCAATCACATAAAGTAAACATTCATCCACATGCAGCATCTGTGCCATGCAGAGGATTTATGCTAACATCTCCCCTGAATCCTAAAATGGAAAAAGATGCAAATGTGAGAGCATCATTAAGAGAAGTGAACAGACAGTTGTCATAAACAAAATAGGACTTTCCTGCTGTGGAACTCTCTGAGACTGGATTGACCAGCTTTGGCTTCCAGGGGACCAGAGCAGTTGCTCTGTTGACAGAAACAGTGTTGCGTTTGACAACCTGTTGTTGTGGCTTAGCCTGTGTGACTGCTGCCTGTTTTGGAGTTCTAAGCACAGCTAAATTTGCAATTGCTGTGTTGGCAAACTCCTGAGAATACCTCTTGGGTCCTCTTCTAATCCTCTCAGACCTGCGTGAGAGGTGCAAATCCTGTTTACTGAGATTCTCCCCCTCAGGACTTTTGGGAGAACTCATACCAATGGTAAACAGTGGATCTAGTGCTTCAAGCACTTTTTCATCATCCGATGATGGTCTGTTAAAAACAGCATGAGTTCCTTTGTGTATGACTGTCTCCCCTGTGTCAGAGCTACTCGGGGTAGAGCCTTCAGCAAAGGAATCATTATCACTACAACTTGTGTCAGTGTAGGAATCATCAAAATCATTGGCACCTATGGGAAATTCATCAAGAACATATGTTTCTTGTGGCGTAGGAGTGTGTTCTACCTCTTGAGTAAGAATCACCTCATTGGAAGAAAGCAACATAACTCTGTATTGACCTTCCTCAAAACCCAATAGAATGCTTTGGACTGGCTTGCCCTCAAGCGAAGCCACCCACATTTTGGTTCCAAAAACCTTAGTGTTGCTCATATCAGGCTTTTGTTGGAACAGAATCTCATAAGGAGAACGTTTCTGTCCTTTAGGAACCTGTCTGAGCCACTGGTAAAGGAAAAATGAGATGCTTTCAGCCCACAGTTGTTCAGACAATCCTGAACTCAGCAGTTGCGCTTGCATGCCTGCTTCTAACTCAGTGTTAACCTTAACACATAAGCTTTTGTCCCAAGCTGCCTGGGTTTTGGCAAACTTGTGGTGAATGCCTTTGTCATCAAAAAAAGCTTGAAACTCCTGTGAAGTAAAAAGAGGAATGTCATTGGTCAATAAACATTCAATTTTACAACCATGTTTCAATTCAACCTTAGCATGAAATTCAGAAAATTTCACAATAGCCTGCTGAGGCTTTTGCAGAGGATAAAACCACGTATACTTAGAGAAGTGGTCAGTTATCAGAAGATAATATTTGGCCTTGCCAAGGGACTCTGGCATAGGACCAAAAACATGAGCAGAAACGATCTGGAAACAACGTGTTAGACCTTTCTTGCTTGGTTGCTTCTTTGCCACCTTAGGCTCCTCTGGACCTGTCAAACAATCATCAACAACATTAAAGCATGCATCACTTTTATCATAAGATAATCTGAAAAGGTTATCTTTGTCTCTGTGTCCCGTCAAAAGAACTTCTCCATCTTTAGAAATCACACAGGTGCCCCTGTGAAAACACAGCTCAAACCCCTTCTCATCAATTTGAGAAACACTGAAAAGGTTTTGCTTCAACTCTGGAACAAGATACACATTACTGATACTCAAATTTAGAGATTTCAGAAAAATAGTTCCTTTTCCAATGGATTTCAAGGAATTGCCATCTGCCTGTGACACGATGGAGTCCAGCTTCTCGAAAGTCTGGAACAGTCTCTTGTCGTTGACCAGATGGTGCGAAGATCCCGAATCTATGATCAGATAAGACCCGTCGTCGTCTTGGTCATCAAGCTGAGTGAGCATTACAAGCATTTTGCGTGCAGTAGGGCCCTTGCTGCTGCCGCTGCTGCTGCTGCCGCTACCGCCGCTGCCTCGCCCCTTAGGCCCAGAAGCCTGTTGTTGACTTCCTGAGTCCTTCTGGGGTCGTCTGCATGTCTTGGCTGTGTGCCCAGGAATATTGCATAACTGGCATCTGACCACAGTTTTAAGGGCTTGTGCAGTCTCTGCAGATGCACCAGGTGAGGGTGAGACGCGCTCCCCGTTGGCCTCCGCCTGTGCGCGGGTCCTGTCCTCCTCATTAAGCAATGAAGCATAAATTCCTGCTGCAGTCATTTGCTGAGGGTCTTGAGCCCCCAGCTGGGCTGCAATAGCATTATAGGACTTGGGAAGGCTATTTAGCACTGTAAAGCAATAAATGTCGTCATCCAAATTGACGTTTCTGTCAACTAGCTCCTGGCGTAGTTGACGCATCTGATGCAAATGGGCTCTCAGGTCTCCTCCCTCCTTCAGACGCAAATTAATTAATCTCTGAAAGTATAACATTGTTGATCCGGCGCGCAACCTAAGGTGCTCGTCCCGAAGATGAGTCCAAACATCATAAGCATTATCTAAGTTCCGAATATGAACCAGCTGTGATGGGTCCAAATGCAGAACTATTGTTGCCCTTGCCTGTGCGTTGCGATTCAACCACCTGTGGCCTGGCAAAACGGGCGGTGCGTTCTGAATCAACTCAATAAGTCCTTGCCGGATAAGAACACATTCCATTTTAACACTCCACGTTGCATAATTTGAGTCATTTAACAAAGGACACAAACTCTTGGGTGTTTGATCTGAATCCCCGGCTTTAGCCATCTTGCTTCTGTAAGCGTGCTGCTAGCTTCTGACTTCAAAGTACAAAGAAGCTGCAAATTAGGCTTTCGGCAGGCATTTGCAATTAAGCTGCTGCTTTAGAGGTTTTATTGCCGCTATAAATCAGTCCCGGTTACTCACTGCTCCCGTGATAAGGAACGCAGACTATCCGTGCACTTCCTCCCCTGGAACGCAGGAACCGGTGACTCCCAAGCAGGCGAAATTCCTCAGGATCAGCTGCTGCAGATTTAGGCCTGTTTACGTGCCTGTTTTCACGCTTTTCAGAGGTCCGAAGATCGGAACCAGAGCTCAACCATCCTCTGCTACCACTGTTGGAATATTGGGGTGTAAATCACCAATATTCTTACTACTGCCACTGGCTTCGGTAAAGAAGACAGCAAACAATCGTAGGTGCTAATCTACGTTTATTCAGAGAGTGTGTGTTCAGCCATCACTCTCCAGTTCAGAAGAAAGTGAAAGTAGAAAGAGAACAAAGAACATCACATGACAGGAGATCAGGTTACAGCTTGAGCTCTTGTGTGGGAAAGTTACAGCAATCACATAAAGTAAACATTCATCCACATGCAGCATCTGTGCCATGCAGAGGATTTATGCTAACAGGGGCCCACAGACGTCCCCCAGTGTTACTCTAGTAGCGGCTTTGCAACCAAGACTGAAGCCTGGCTGAAATGGGTTTAGATAACCCATTTAATCCAGGAGCATTTCACTGAACTAGCAACACTCTCTAGATCACTTTCATGAATGATATGTCTAAAACCACCAGGACTTGTCAAAGACATTTTGATGTCTGAAGTGGAGCAGCAGACAATGGCCCCTAGCCAGTCAAGGTGCACAGTACCTGGAACAAGCAAAGAGTTGGTTTTAATGGAACATTTTCTGTAAGTTAGAGCAAACATAATCTACATTACTCTGCCTCTTGCTTTTCTTTCCAGAGGACTGAAAACATGGCTTTACAAAACCTATATATAAAAAAGCTCCACCTACCACTGTGTCTGGCCTGCTTGTGGAAGGCAGCCCATGAGAGAAGGTGGTCATTGGGCTGAAAAGGTTTTAACCACCCTTGATTTAAAGCATTTATACTCTTGTCTCTTCTTAATTGTTAATCGTTTCTTAATTGTTAATTGTTAGCAAGGCAGCTAACAATAATTAAAATAACTTTAGAATAATGAAAAACTAAAAGCTGCACACTTAACTAAAAAGATAAGAAGTGCAAACAGCCATTCAAGGCAAATTAACCAAACTTGTTACACTAAGTTAAAAGCAATTCAGTGAGAAAGCTATTATTGCTCATGGGCTAAAGCCCCAAAAGGAAGGTTTATACAATCCATCTGAAGGACATTAGAGGGAGACAAGATGAGCACCTTTGTAGGGCAGTTCCAAAGCTTGAGTACAACCAGTGAAAATGCCTTATTCCACCATCTTGACATACTGGGTATGCCAGGGCAAGGGCATCCTTGAAAGTAGTCTTTAGGGAACAGCAGGAAAATTATATTTCTTTTTTCACAGAAAACTTTATTACTGCAGAAAATAATTTAGTTTCTTATATTATGCATAGATGCTTAACAGGAGAATTGTTGATTTCTGAGAGTGGGGGTGCATTTCATGGTTTCAGAATGAAATGCAGGCACATTCCATTGAAGTCTATGGCAAAACCTCATGGAATTTTGATTCTTATGTGATAAAACTTGTGTGTGTGTGTGTGTGTGTGTGTGTGTGTGTGTGTGTGTGTTTGAATTTTCATGCTGTATAAGAGACTCTTTAGCCTCTGCTTCAGCTATAACTGAAAATTATCACAGTACTCTGGAGGATCCAATTGGAAAAGTATGTGTGGAATGTCAGTGTTTTGGCAGTATGCAGTAGCATCAAAACACCAAATGTTGTCTGCTATACTAAAATTAGAGACAGTTGGATATTTCCTTTCAGTGATTTATAGATCTGTTATGTACCAGATTGTCTTGTATACAAAATGAATGTTGTTTGCTTACATTCATATGGGATAAGTTGTGCTATTTATAGGCTCATGTGCATTAAAACCACACTCAAACATGCACCCACCCACACCCCTTCTGCGTTACATAGACAGCCACCTTAGTTTTTCCATTGGATATTACAGGCATAGGCAAACTCGGCCTTCCAGATATTTTGGGACAACTCCCATCATCCCTAGCTAACAGGACCAGTGGTCAAGGATGATGGGAGTTGTAGTCCCAAAACATGTGGAGGGCCGAGTTTGCCTATGCCAGGGATATTGGAAGCTGAATATGTTTTATTAGCCATATCAACTTGTGTAATACTAATAGACTACGATTGTTTAGAATGCTTCTTGTTAGTTTACTGGAGTCTCTTGCTGCCACCTCCATTACTAAAATATATGCTTGCCAGAATCATATTCTTAGCTACAGAAACCTTTCACATTAGTAGAATGGCGAAGTTTGCTATGCCGTGTAGAAAACAAATGCCATGTAGTTTCATACTGAATATTTATACTGAGTATTAGATTACAAAAAAATGCATTACTATTTTAGCTTTAAGAATGTTAAATGCTTGGGAATCATTTAAACTCTAATTAGTTTCTCTTAATAGCTGTCTACTTGCAAAGGACAGCGGTATGATAATTGTTTTATGATGCTTAGTGTTTACTTAGAAGCCTCCTCCACTGGATCATGTAAGCATGAAAGAATATGACACTTCATACGGTATGAAAAAACCCCCAGAGCATTTGCAAAAATATTTTCAAGTCTTAATTTTTTTTAAGTAAATGGGTTTTTTATTCACATGTATATTTATTTACTGCCTTATTCAACACATTATGGATTTTGTGGTTGCAATAATGTTTCCAATATCTCTTTAATGAAAAATGTGGAAGGTTTCTGAGCTGGCATATGTATGGCTACTTCTATGTTAATATACATTGCACAGAGGCAAGTGGCTTTAGCTCTGTATATTCCATTATTTGCCAGATACAAGAGTGGCCAAAAAATTGACAACAAAGGCTGACTTGCTACTTGTTTGGAAACTGCAGTTAATTAAGGGCCATTGCACTCATACTACAATCCTACACTGGTTTATTGCAAAAAAAAAGCCTATTGAAATCCATGTAAGATTTATTAATAATTAAATATGCTTAAGACATTTTGGAATGAATTTCAATAAATTTGAGTTACTATAATTATTTCTAAAAAAGAAAAGGCATTTGTCCAACACCTGTCTCTAAAAATCTTCTGCAAATTTATGATGAGACCCTGATACCAGTAGAGCTGATAGATTTTCTTCTTCTTTTACTAACTTTTAGGAGAACAAGATCAACTCCTCAGTTTTGGTATTTTAATTGAATTAGATACTATGTAACCATGACCTAGAAGTCTTTTATGTTTTCATCTTTTGACGTAGTATTCCCATGGCAATGTATAAGGGCTCTCACTAAGTACACACACACACACACACACACACACACACACACACAGAGAGAGAGAGAGAGAGAGAGAGAGAGGCCAGTGCTGTTGTAAAATAAACTTGCCAGCTCAGTATTATTATAGGAAGTACCTTACTTTTCCATCTATAAGACGTTCCTATGTATAAGATGCCCCCTATTTTTTAGGGACTCAGATTTAAGAAAATTGGGGGAGATGGCACAGAGTTGTCGACCTTTTTTGGGGGGGGGGAATTGCCAAAAATTGCTCACCTGCACACATCACAAAATCTGCGTCCCATCGCTGGCAGAAACTATCGCCCGCCCAACTGCCAGAGCGTCAGCCAATCAACACCACCCATTGACGCAGCAACCAATAACATGCACAACAGTAATTGACAGCTGCGGCAGCAACCAATCAAATGTCTACCCTATGCACTACCCATGTAGAAGACGACCTCAACATTTTAGCATGGTTTTTAAAGGAAAAAAATAGTCTTATACATGGAAAAATGTGGTGGCTGGTGTGCACATAAACTCACCTGATGCTCTAACTCAGTAATTCAGTTTTCAAAGTGTATTCTGCCTGTGGCTACTCAATGGAAAATAATTGCAATTTTTGAACTCAAAACCATGGAATGGGTCCCTCCAAAAAGTACTGTGTAATGAGAGAGTACCCTGCATTGCAGCTGCCACTCCCCAACCTTCCTTCTAATGTTGACTTTTACTGTATACTGTTTGTTTTGTATTGTAAACTCCCCCAGAGTTATATATGGGGTTCTGTAGAAAATAACGAGTATAGGTGTTTGGGATATTACTACCCACGGTCTGTCCGAGATGAGAGGGATTTTTAAAAACATTTCCCCCCCTTGTGTGTAATGTGTACATCTTTGTTATTTTTGTTGTTATGTAGGAGCCGTGCTTTTGGCCAGCATGCAGGGCTTAACAGTCAATATCGATCCGATTTTATATACTTGGCTCACGTACCAGCCTCAGAAGCGAAGCAGCAGGCCGATGCAGCAGGTAAGAAATACTGAAATGCCTTCTCTTTGTGTGTACTTAAGTAGAATGTCTTGTCTACATTAGTGGGAAAGAAATGAATGCCATCACCCTGCATCTCTTATAAGTATCTTGCTGTTCTTCAATAGTAGAAGCACACTTGTGCTTATTGTTAAAAATAGGAGTCTTCTGTTTTGTTAGCTGTTTTATGTTCACTGTATAAGTGTGTGGTTCTGTCCATCACCTACCTATCATCTATCTATCTATCTATCTATCTATCTATCTATCTATCTATCTATCTATCTATCTATCATCTAATCTATCTATCTATCTATCTATCATCTCCTATCTATTTTAGTTTACCCATTTTGAGGACAACATCATTGAAAATGTAACTAATAAAATCAACAGGACAAAATCCCCTCTAATGTAAAAAATGTATCTTTAAACAAGTAATTTATGTGAAAACTGACTTCATTTTAATGATTTATGGCCAGATTAAAAGAAAAAAGTTACATTATTTTTAAGAAGATAGCCAGATATTTCTTTGGCTGTCCTCTAGGGGGTAAGCATGCCACCACTGAAGGGCAGCTACAAAGAACCAGTTTTCTGACTGTGTGAAGTATGTTCTCTGAGCCCTGGGAAGTAAGGAATGAGGTCCACACATCACAATGGGACTCCCCCCCCTACTTTCCCCACATACCTCCCACACCCCCTAAATCTTCTCTAGAGAGTTGGGGGAACCCACACAACAGGTTTAGGGGGTGCAGGGGGTGTATTCCTTACCTCACTTAGTGATTCATTGATATCCACACTACGTTTTCTGACCCGTATGTAATAATATACTATAGGTAGCATACTCTGCAGCAGGAGAGGCTAACCTGTGGCTGTCCAAATGTTGTTGGACTCCAATTCCCATCAGCCCTAGAGAAAATGGCCAAAAGGCAGGGAAGATGGGAGTTACACTTCACCAACATCTGAATTATATATTTGCAGATAGGATTAATATGAGTTTTAAATCAAAATGTTAATTTGTTAAGCTGCTTCTTTAATGGCTAGCTAAAAGTTGAACACGGCATTGTATTGTTCTGAACATTATTCTTTAAACGTAACTTTAGTTAGGAGCCTAATGCCTTCAGAATATAGCAACATCTGTCATATTTGTGCTTTTCCCACTGCAAATGAAAGCACAAGCCAAATCGTAGCGGCTGTTACATATTTGAATATGGATCTATGTAGTTCCTGTTGCAACTATGTGGTTAGTGCTTTAGGGGCAAAAGAGGATGTTTTCCCATATCTGCATTTGGCTTCCGCATGTATCTGAACATTTCCCCCCCCCCCCCATTTTGAATAGTGAACAGTGTGGACATTCAGCATTTTAAAGAAATAGTAAAGATCCATGAAAAAGTTTATGAATGCCTGCATAAATCTGCATAATACCTTCTGACTTTCTTCATTGATCACTGGTAAAATACAGTATTTCTTTCTTTTTTAAAAGGAAAAGCAAATAACAAGCTCAGTTAAATTTATGGAAAATCAAGTTCATAATTTTCCGAGTATATCATCCAGTTATGATTATCGCCCAGGCTGTCCAGAGTCTAAGCTGTGCTGCTGATGCCACAACACCTAGGGACGCACCTGATCTTTAAACAGTATATGCATTAACAAAAGGGGAATATAAAGTTAGTGGGAAAGGTTTGGGAGTTGATGACATTGCACAAACTTAACCGTCACAGAATGTAACAATAATAACTGCTGCCCTAGTGGCTGTGCAGCATCTGTCACAAGCACAAAACACTCAATAGATTGGGCTGTTGCACTGTGAGCTGAGAGCAATGTTCCCAGTAGCAGAATGGTTGTTGTGCTTGTGGGCTGCAAAACAGGAAATGACCCAGTGTGAAATATGCTTTCAAAGTCTAATATACTTATTTAATGGGGTGGCTGGTGCCCACTAGACTTAGTGGGGCTGCGAGGAGGTCATGTACGCATGGGCAGTGGGTGGCCAAGTTGTTCTGGTTCCCTCCCCCCCCCCGCAAATTACTGTGGATACTTCAAGCATTGCAGTTTGACTAAAAGCACCTAACTAAAAGTGTCTTACTTTGGTTCAGAAGGGGGTCTCTGCTGCCACAATTTCTGAGTAATATAAAGCTGTACATTACTCAGAAGTAAGCCCCACTCAATTCTATGGGGATTACTCCTTGGTAAGTATGTACAGGATTGCCTCCTGAATTGGTTAATCTTAAAGGTACTACACAGGACTGTTAATAAGGGATTTCATAATTTTCCAAACCTATGTGGATAGATTTTTTTCCTTCTCTAGCTTATTCACTTCTACATCCCCCCTCGCCCCCAAATGCAGGATATGGTGGAAGGATATTTAAGTGGAGTAGGACCTAGGAGACCAGGATTAAAATTAGCCATGAAACTCACCATGTGACAGGGCCAGTCACCGTCTCTCAGGCTAACCCACCTCACATGGTTCCTTTGAGGATAGCATGGGGAAAAGAAGACTCATGAATGTCACCTTGAGCTCCCAGGAAGAAAGGTGGGATGGATATAAACGTAATAGGGGTACATAAGGAACAAATAAAACAAGTTTCTCTCCAGCCAGCTTGCCCCTGATTTTGAATTGGGGTAGGGGGTCAGGTTCAGAAGAAGGAAAAAAGGCTAACCTGAAAATCAAAGAAAAAGTAATCAGGGATACAATCAAGATATTTAGGCCTTGTAGGCCCACAGCAAATCCAATTTGTCTGCTGGGACAAGATTGCTTAAGTGTGTAAGTCATGTTCCTATACTACATATAGGCTCTGCAGCCGGAGTTCTCATCTGCACTATCCTATTGATGTAACAAGAAATTTAAGAAATTTGGATTACATATATTTTTAAGTACTATTTCTATCAATAAAGTGATATGTGATACATTCTTGTTTAATCAAACAACTAATATTTTTTTTAGAAGTACTCTTCCTTTTCTTTTACTCTCTCTCTCTCTCTCTCTCTCTCTCTCTCTCTCTCTCTCTCTCTCTCTGTGTGTGTGTGTGTGTGTGTATGTGCAGAGCACACAGTTTCACATCTGTGGTATCTGAAGAAGTGTGCATGCACACGAAAGCTCATACCAATGACAAACTTAGTTGGTCTCTAAGGTGCTGCTGGAAGGAATTTTTTATTTTGTTTTAACTAACTAACTGACTAACTAACTAACTAACTAACTAACATATGGCACATGTTTCCTCAAGGTGGTACATGTCTCTACCCTATGCATTTTTTACTCTCATAACAACTGTTTGAGGCAAATAAGGCCAGGAGATGGTAGCAGGCCTAATTCACCAAATAGCCTTCATAGCTGTGTTGAGATTTGAAATTTGGTCCTCCTAGTCCTGCGGTGACACTCTGGCCACCACACCAGCTCTCTCAGCATGTGCATTTTTTAGCATAAATAAATAGTTATAGTTTACTGTAGCATTTTCTCTGATCTATGGCTGAATACTTAAATTTAGGGCTTAAAATAGTTAACATTCATTCAGGGGAAATGTCAACTTGAGTACCTTTGATAAAGCTCACTTTGAAGGTCAGTCTACTATTTGCTACATTTTAGTTAGTGTTTTTTTTAAAAAAAACATATGGGTTTGGCCGCATTAATCCCATTGACTTCAACAAATACAAAGCCTCTTCCTCAGCTTTGAAAATATACCCCGTAATGCTTGCTCTGTGGCTTTAGATATTTTCCACAGTGATGCATTAAAAGGTTAGGTAAAAGCCATGTAATTATTGTGCATTCTATACAATCTTGTGACTGTTCAAAAGAGGGGGGGAAAGCATATGTCCACATGTGTTCTCCTCTAACCATCTGGTCTACATCAAGACAATATCTGCATTAAAAATAACTGTAGTGTTCTATATTTGTCAGCCTTCCTTGAAATACAATTTTCTAGTGGAGATCAATTTAGACACAAAATTAAGACACGTGTGCATTGCATGAAGGGGAATCATGAGTGAAATGAGGCTGCATGGCTGTGCAGCGTTACCGGTAGGTGTAGATGTCTGTTAGAGAAAGGCTTTCATTTACTAATGTCTGTGCCTGATGTGTTGCTGTCAGAAGCAGAGTCATATACAACTCCTTACCTTGGTGCAGACCAGAGTTCTCCACTCACGTCCCTTTGTATGTGCGATTCCTCTTCATCCAGCATACAGTGTAGTAAAACGTCCGGTATATACTTGCAATTACCATAACACTTTGCACGAAGAAATGAGAACAGTGAGAGTTAATAGTTTATTGACGTGGAAGGTTTATTTGTTGATATGAGGACCAGTTACAGTCTAAATCATCTCCATACTATTGGTGATTCTACGGTTCTCAACAACAACACCCTTGCTGTTCTTTATTAAGCGTTGTCTTAGGGTCATCCAGAGAGGAGGAGGAGGAGGTTTCATGTCACAAAAAGGTCATTCAGGTCCCACTTTTCTCTGTGTGCAATTGGCACACACTCAACCACTCTGCGTGAAGATAATCTGGACAATAGTGTTGAAGGACTATGGCCCACTTCAGATGTTAGGTACTCCGGTCAACGAAGCATGACTAGTAATAGTTTCAGTCTCTTGTCTGAGAGCCCAACAATGGTTACATTGGTTCAGACATCATAAACCACACATGTGAGTGAGACCCAGGGTGTGAGCTCTATAGAAGAGGGATCTGTGCCAAAAATGTGTCAGAAATTTGCCCTACTTCCCCTTAAGACAATTCCAGTGCTATACAACTGTTCTATCAGTGGAAATTGGTAATAATGGTGGACTTGGCCCCTTGGCTCCAACTTGAGGCACCAAATAAAAATGTAAAAATATGCAATTTTATTCTAAAATAAATGCTAATTTGTGCTCCAGTGGATGTTGTACAAAGGATACGTGCAGAATCAAAACAGAAAACGTGAAAAGCTGTTTTTATAATAAATATGCTATTGGATATTTTGCCACTTCTTTATTGCTGTTTACTTTGCTATTAATTAGGTGTGTCACCCAATTATATTCTCTCTCTCCCCCCATCCATTTATATTCCATCTTCCTTCTATAGAACTCAGAGTAGTATAAATAGGATTTCTTTTTGGTCTCCCATTCAGGCATAGACCAAACCAGTCCTGCTTAGCATTAACAAAGTGGCTGTATCATGTGTCTTCAGATCATGTCCATTATAGTGGCTGAGTCTAGATTTTTAATGTAAAACCCCCGTAAATTGCCTTTGAAGAAAATGTAGCACCAGTAACTGCAGCTTGATAGTTGGCACACATCCATTTCTTTGTATACCAGGAAATGGCTGTGACTTTATATTGAAAAGTATAAGGTTTTATTTTTATTGTTGTGTGACTCTCTTTTATTGCCGTCATGCCAGTTCCAAAATGGTAATGTAATAAAGGTGACAGTGTATTATTCTATGTAAGTAAAACTGTTTTTGAAATATGGAGCTATTCATTATATTTTGCTCAGTTGTAGTAGCCTCCAGTAGAAAAGTGTTTCCAATAATGATGTTGAATAAGTAAGCTGAAATCTCACTTCTTTGATTGCTTTAGTTCATTTTGGATTTCAGAAATAGTGCACCAGTCTTTGTTTTTTTAACTCATGTGCAACTATTCATTCTACATGCATATTTTATGGCTTTGTTTTTCATCTGTTAATTTTTGCCTGCTGCAATTGTTACCTCTGTTTTATATACCGTACATTATAAATGGAAAGAATAATAATAAAAATACAAAAAAGAAATAATGCACTAGTAAAACACACTGCATTGTTCAGGAGCCTAATTCAATTCTCTCCTTTCTGGGGAACAAAATAGCATAAATCCGTCATCACAACCCTTTCTGAGCTGTGAAATTATTATTTATTATTTTTTAGTCATACATCCTTAGCATTCCAGAGATGAGAATTTGAAATTTTTAATACTTCATACACGGTGCCATTGCCCAGATGTTTTCAGAGCCCCAAAAATAACTGAGCACTTCTTTTAAATAATGCATTCTTTCAGAAAGCTCATGTGGCTTATTGAAGCAGAATGTTGTGACTGAGTCAGTCCAAAGTGCACACGCCAGATCTTCCTGTGTCCTCTGGCTTTTCCTTTCCTTTTGCTTCACAGCTCCTGTTGTTGAACTCACAGAACCTACTTTCCAAACTTGGAGAATTTTAAAAACAGTTTGTGGTGTGATGCATGCTAAAACCGTTGCATGCTTCCTCTCCTTTTCACATTGTGTTATTGGCTTGCCAGAATAGCAGTCTAATATGTTTGTGTTTCAATGTGGATTTAGATTTTTTTTTATGTATCTTTGGGTCACCCCCCCCCCAAATTTCAATGCTGATCCTAAAGTTTCTGCATGGAACTAAGTCAGGGACAGCCCACCCATGAAGTAGGGTGAAGCAGCTGCCTCAGGCAACACCCATGTGGGTCCCACCCCCAGCCTGCTGCCTCCACCACTGGTGGAGAAGTGGCACTGGCATCAGCACTGATTTCCGGAGAGAACTTGCCAAAATATTGCAAGATCTCACAGAGCGCGAGAGATCACATAAGATCTCGCTGGTGCCGCTTCTCTGTGGTTGGTGCTGTTGGCAGAGGAGACGGCAGAGGTGGCTACGGGGCAGAGTAGGGACAGTACTTTGCATTTTGCCTGACACATCAAAATGGGATGTGCCATTCCTTAAGTAAGTGTCATTTATTCCGCCTGATTTTGCTTTATTCACATCCAATAGTCTTGTTGCAAAATTACTAATTTTCTTCTTTTACAGAAAAGAGACATGTAAATGTAGGTGGACTAAAAAGACTCAACTATTTCTCGGTATTGCAAAACTGAATTGTCGCTGAAGCAACTGCTAGGCAACTGTTGGTATTTGTTCAAAGGACACAAGCAGCATCGTACTTGGTGTTGCTAGCAGATTCTAAGAAACAAAAAAAAATAGTTTTGAAATCAAATCGGCCTGCCATCTTGATGCGAAAGATGGATCCTGACCTAGTTTACTTGATCCTGTGAAGTAGATCAGGATCTGCTTTCGGTGTTTGTTTGTCTGGCAGTTTAATGTGATGCAACTAACCAAAGAGGTCACAAAATTTAAACAGTTTCTTAAAATTTAAAATGAAACCCTATTGATCATATCAGTGAATTGAGATGTTGTTAATTTTGTAAGACATTTCTGGAATCAATTAAATGTAAAGTATATCGGAATGCAGATATAATGCAGAACAATTCTGATTGTTGTATTTTCTCATTATTAAGCAGTTTTCTAGAGATAATTGACATAATTAGCATAGTTATATTTGAATAATTGAAATCTTTAATTCTAGAGATAATTGACATAATTAGCATAGTTATATTTGAATAATTGAAATCTTTAATTCTCATAAATACATTCCAGTTGCTTAGTTTTCTGTTAACTGGTGAGTGTTTTCTTCTTCTAGTTAACCGGTGAGTGTTTTCTTCTAACGTTAAGGTGGCTGTGCAGAAGTGACAGAGATAACAAATCAATGTTGTATCACTTGCATAAGAATCCTTCTCATGTTCTCCAGCTGTGGTGCAGTTGTCATTTGCTATTTTTTCCAACTGCAATTTCCTTGCTGGTTTGTGGCTAAAACCCAACATCTTGATCATTTTCCACCCAGTTTAAGATTGATCTTTCATTTACTTTATAGTTACAGCCAGCAGTGCCAAAAAGCTGGCAAAATTGTATTGGGTGTCATCAGCTTCAGCTTCAAGCCTGAGTGCAGTGAGCAAAGATGAAACAGCTGTTTCATTGTCCAGATCAGCACCCAGTACATGGCCATAATCTTTTCCATCTTTCTCTGGCTGTGATCATTTTTATTTCTCCTTCATTTCAAATAGCATAGTGTACAATATTTACCCTTCTCTACTGTTATACCAAACTGACTATATTTTCAAGCCATGTTTTTGCATCAAACTAGTTGTACTGTCTCCGACTTTTGTTTTGCTAGGTTTTCAGCTTTCTTTTATATTTGACATAGTAGCATCTTGGCAACAGTATGGTCAGTAGTTGAGAACAGAGGAGGGAAAGGCCTTCTTTCGTACTTTTTCTTAAGACGACAGTTGTATTTTATTTTTATTTTTTTAGAATTGTAACTCAGAATTAAAATGACATGTAGCAATCCTATCTTCTTTATACTGGCATCCAATCATAGAATTAAGAGCTAGACTTGAGGTGTCACTGCAATCCTCTAGTCCAGGGGTGTCAAACTCAAATTCATCGGGGGCCGCATCAGCAGTTTGGTCACCCTCAAAGGGCCGGTTGTATCTGTAGGACTATGTGTCCACTCTTTATTATCATAAATTATTGTCACTGCATTCAATTATTACTGTTTTTTGTAATAATGTAAGTAATAACTAACATAGTCAGAATAATGGCAAGTAGATATTCAAATGTACAATTATTGTACAATTTATTGAAAAATGATTTTTGGTAACTGCACTGGGTGGTGGAGACTTGCTAGGGTTTCATGCAGGAGCTTTGCAGAGCAACTGGTACCTGGAGATGCTGGGGTCCTTCTGCACGCAGGACAGATGTTCTGCCAGTGAGCCACCACCCTTCACCAAAGGGACTGGCTGAGGTTGACTCACTGGAGCTGTTCTCCTGGTTCCAGGGTTTAAGGGCCAGAAGTATAAAGCAGCATCCTATGTTTCTGAGGAGAGGGAGAGGGAGGGGAGGGGAGGGAGGAAGGAAGGAAGAAAAGAGGGAGTGTGAGGGAGAGAGGAAGGAAGGAAAGAGGGGAGAGAAAGAAGAGTAGGAAAGAAGGGAATAAAGAAGGAAAGAAAAAGAAAGAGGGAGAGAAGACAGATAAAGAAGGAAGGAAGGAGAGGGAAAGAAAGAATAAGAATGAGGGAGAGGAAGAAAGATGGGAAGGACGGAAGGACGGAAGGAAGGAAGGAAGGAAGGAAGGAAGGAAGGAAGGAAGGAAGGAAGAAAGAAAGAAAGAAAGAAAAGAGGGAGCAGGAGGGAGAGAGGAAGGAAAGAGGGGAGAGAAAGAAGAGTAGGAAAGAAGGAAGGGAATAAAGAAGGAAAGAAAAAGAAAGAGGGAGAGAAGACAGAGATAAAGAAGGAAGGAAGGAGAGGGAAAGAAAGAATAAGAATGAGGGAGAGGAAGAAAGATGGGAAGGACGGAAGGAAGGAAGGAAGGAAGGAAGGAAGGAAGGAAGGAAGAAAGAAAGAAAGAAAGAAAGAAAGAAAGAAAGAAAGAAAAGAGGGAGCAGGAGGGAGAGAGGAAGGAAAGAAAAAGAAGGAGAGAAGACAGAGATAAAGAAGTAAGGAAGGAGAGGGAAAGAAAGAATAAGAACGAGAGAGAGGAAGAAAGAAAGGCAAGGGGGGGTCGCTGCCATGATTCAGCGCCAGAAAAGAGTGCGAAGGGACCTAGGGGCAAAAAGCATTTCCCGTGCAGTGTGAGGCAGCGGGTGTCCGTTTTAGGAGACGTGTGTAAAGCCTCAGAGTTGCACGTTCGTGAGGCTGAGCCGCTGCTGAGCTCACGTTCATGAGGCTGAGCCGGAGGAGGAGGAGGTGAGGCAAGAGGAGAAGGCGGCGGCTTGCCGGGTCGGTGCCCGGCAGCGCCGTACGGAGAGTCCCGAGCCTCTGGGATGCAGCAGTGCTCTGTAGCACTTTGAATCCTCCTCCTCCTCCACGTGGCGCTGCTGGGTGCTTTGTCTGTGCTGCAGCAGCAGCAGCAGCCGTTTCCAGGCGCCGAGCCGTGGCAGGAGGAGGAGGATTCAAAGTGCTACAGAGCACTGCTGCGTTGCAGAGGCTCGGGACTCTCTGTGCGGCGCTGCTGGGCGCTGACCTGGCAAGCTGCCTCCTCCTTCTCCTGCTGTGGCTTGGGGTGCTCCACGCAGCGCTGCTCCAGCCGCCTTTCTACCCAGCTGTTTGTTGGCGCTTTATCGGCGCGGCGCTTCAGCAGCAAGGTCTCGCTGCTGGGTCCCGCTGGCTGGGGCGCTCGGCGGGCCACATGACGAGGTCTGGCGGGCCGGATTTGGGCCCCAGGCCTTGTGTTTGACACCCGTGCTCTAGTCTTAGTATGAAGAACTGGCTTCATGCATAACTGCCCAAGAGGAGAGGTACTGTTTGTTGGAGATTCATTCCCCTTGTTTGCATTCATGGGATTGTTGTCTATCACATGATGGTATATGTCTTCATTCCACAGTGGGAAGTGACGAAGACAGGATGTTTGTGTTACCGTGTTTCCTGAAGTGGGACTATTGTCCTTTGTTCATTCTCTTTGCTGTCTGATGCTAGAGAGAGAGGGAGCCATGTTGCAGTGCTCCAAGTGTATTTTATGTAAATAAATGTAGATTAGCCAAATGCTGTGCTGCTGAGTTCTGTTACGCAATTGTGCAAACTCTGTGGATCAGTTGACATCAGTCACTGTGATGTTCGGGCTGAAGAATGCTTTTGAAGCTCCCAAACAATCGACCAGGAGGGAGAGGACATGCCATTCAGGCATATGTCTCTGTCAGGGTCCTACTTGCGAGTAAGAGATCCTAACACTGTTATGGATCAGGAAATGGTTAAGCAGCGGGAAGCAGACAGTAGGAATAAATTGACATCTCTTCAAAGGGAGGGATGTACAGCGTTGAGTTCCCCAAGGATCAGTATTCAGAACTGTGCTTTTTAATTTGTTCAGAAATGATCTAGAGTTAGGGGTGAGCATGAGGTGGCCAGGTTTGCTGATGATGCTAAATTGTTCAGGGTCATTAAAACAAAAAGAGATTGTGAAAAGCTCTAAAAGGACTCCTCCAAACTAAGAGAATGAGTGGTAAAATGGCAAATGCAATTCTATGTAAACAAGTGTAAAGTGATGTGCAAAAAATAATAATATTAATTTCACATTTATGCTCGTGGGGTTTGAAGTGGCAGTGACTGACCTGACCAAGAATGAGAGCTTGGGATCATAGCGAGTATCTTGAGGAAGATGTTGATCCTGTGTTTGGCAGCTGTGAAAAAGGAAGATTTTGTGCTAGGGATTATTAGTAAAGTTTTTCTTCCTCTCTCATAACGTTAGAACATCCAATGAATATGAATGCTGGAAGATTCAGGACACATAAAAGAAAGTATGGGAAAGATAAACTGGGACTTGCTCAGATAGCTGCCATCTTGAATGGGTGTACAAGTGCATTAGACCAGGCATCCCCAAACTTCGGCCCTCCAGATGTTTTGGACTACAATTCCCATCTTCCCCGACCACTGGTCCTGTTAGCTAGGGATCATGGGAGTTGTAGGCCAAAACATCTGGAGGGCCGCAGTTTGGGGATGTCTGCATTAGATAAACACATGGATAAATACTGTTTACCTGGGAGCCTGTAGGCTTGCAGATTTGCACTAAGCCATGGTTTGTCTTAGCATTATGTGCAAACCAGGTTTCTGACTCCCATAGCTGTAACTCTGCTCTACAATATGAGGATAATAATCCTGAAGGATTTGCTTTGGGACAGATTCTTAGACTGGCATCCAAAACAACTGTAGGGCCACCCAAACTGTTGACAATGACTAACATTACAATGATGTCGAAACAAAATAAATTCCTTCCAGCAGCACCTTAGAGACCAACTAAGTTTGTCATTGGTATGAGCTTTCGTGTGCATGCACACTTCTTCAGATAGATGTTGGTCTCCAAGGTGCTGCTGGAAGGAATTTTTTTATTTTGTTTCGACTATGTCAGACCAACACGGCTACTTACCTGTAACTATTACAATGATGTGTAATGTTAGGGCTCTCTCAGTGGAAACTTAGTAAAAGCTTGTTTTCTGTAATTGTTAGGAAGAACAAATAGAATGGAGTTGTATACAAGAATGTGACCATTAAAGCTTTTCATCATTCCATTTTCACAATTTGCTTTGGCATTCTATATTCTTTAGTTATTAAGTCAAAGCTTTTTCCTAGGAACTTATGGTGATAGAAGTACTGCTTATAGTGCCCTTTCTATGATATGAAGTATCTTTTCTTATGTACTGTTCATAGTTTCTGAATAAGTCACTGTACTTTTTTTTCTTTTTCTAGCAGTCTGGATCTGTTTCTCTGGGGACACCAGTGACTAGGAAAAAAGAGGATGAGGTATCAGTTGGAAGTACGCCTTTGGCTAAACAGCAATCAAATCAGGCCTCTGAATATGCCAGCAGCCCTGTCAAAACAAAAACTGTAACAGGTATGTTTTGTTTTCAGTTAAATCAACCCATTCTCCAGGAACTCCCCCTCCCCCCCCCGACATGTGTACATTCCTGCAGGGTTAGGTGTACATATCGGGACACATTTCTGCAGTTAATGTAGGAAGCTTCATATACAATTTCTAGAGTTTTAATGGATATATTTTCAGTTCAGTTCTACAATGTTAGGTCGCATTTTCTAACTTTAACCCCAAATTATTTTTTTATAGTACTTCATTTTAATACATTATTGGGTCAGCTCAAGTTTGCTGGCCTCTCCAAAAAGATAGCTGTTCAGGGAATGCTTTAGTGTATCTTAGTTTTCCAATGCTGTTGTATAAACAAGACACACTGTGGTATTATGGCAAAGAGTGCTGTGTTTGGTTGCAGGAAACTTGAGTTAAAATCCACACTTTGCCCTGAGGCTTGCTAGATGGGTTTTTTTTTGCAAGTGTAGATGGAGATAACATAATGTAAATAATAGGTCACCTGGTACATAATACAGGAGGGTTATTATACAGTATTGCATGCCATGCTTTGGGGCTTCTTGGAGGTACCTCTGGGAAATGGGATGCTGGACTAGATAGACCTTTGGTCTGAAGTAACATGGCTGCTTTATTTCCTTTCCATTTACATTAACATCCCTTGCAGTGGAGCCTTCTCTGTTGGCCGAAATGGAGCATAGCCCGCCTGAGATTCTGAGCCACCCCAAACTCCATAGTCCAGTCTTTCTCCTGTCTCCCACAATCATTATAAATGCATTTTCTACTGAATTAGAGGCTTCCTATATATACTTTTGCCCAACTCCTCGGCTTCATCAATCAAAACAATCACTACCAGCAGGTTCCATCCCTTCTCCAGCAGCTCTCTCTCACAGAAATGACTTCAGTAGGGCAGTTGATTCTTTTGATGCTACTCAGGGAGTGGTCAGTGCCCTAATTTTTCTTGTTACAGGTAGGTAGCCGTGTTGGTCTGACGTAGTCAAAACAACAACAACAAAAAATCCTTCCAGCAGCACCTTAAAGACCAACTAAGTTTTTATTTTGGTATGAGTATGAAGTGTATCTGAAGAAGTGTGCATGCACACGAAAGCTCATACCAAAATAAAAACTTAGTTGGTCTTTAAGGTGCTGCTGTAAGGAATTTTTTAATTTTGTTTCGACTAATTTTTCTTATTTCTCAAGAACCAAAGTGTTGGTGGCTGCATTAGAGGAAGGGAGTGCCCTGGGTTTTATGCCTTGCTGCTGTAGTTTAGCACAGCTGAGGGTTTGGCCACTCATCTATTTTAATTCAGCTATGAAGAGTAAAGGCCACAACAAGCATCTTTAATTTGCTGTATCATCTTTTGAGGAAAAGCTGTATCTTAAATCAACCCTAGAGATGGATGGAATCAGTTTCTAATTATTTAATGAAATTAATATTTGCTCATGAAGAAGGAAGCCTTTCTTGGTGGGACTGATACATTTTAAAAACATTTCCGTTATAATAACATACTTTCTTTTACCAGCTCAACTTAAATCTGTTTCTTTTTCTGTTAATTGGATCTTTAGTTTTATTGTAAAATAATTCTGTGGAACTGAAACTTGCAATTAATGAACAGCATATGGTAGATTTTATTCTCTTAGGAGATTTTTTGGTTTGATAGCTGTTAGGCTTTATTGTAATTTTTTGGACTATTTGCATTTGTTGATTTAAAAGTCTGCTGCTACCTATCAAACCTTAAAATAAAGATAGCAAAGATTTTTGGAGCCCATTTTTATGCATGCTAACTTGAAAGCCCCAGTGAGTTCAATGGGGAAATATTCCCAAGTGAGTGGGCATAAATTGCAGCCTTAATGTCACCAAAATTGTATATTTTAGAAAACTTTTGAGTGATTAACAAAATGTCCTGTGCACTGTCTTAAAAGTCCTTTATGACTTTCAGTTACAACATGAGTCTTAGGGAGCTGTCTTGAGAACTGCTAGAAACTGATATTGTATCTCGTGCTCTAGGATGGCAACTTTGGTTGCAGCTGGTATATAGCTTAAACTCCTGTTCTTTGATTCTAGTAGTTTGGGAAGTAATGGCAACTGAAACCTTGCTCGAAATAAAGGGTGGGAAAATATGATTTACTCGGGAAATAATAATAAAAAGCCCAATGTTTTACAAACACACAGAGACACACAGCTCTTGCCCTTGCTCTCAAAATAAATGGCCTTGTCTCTTCTGAATTCCCAATAATTTTCTCAGATGACATTTTCTTGTCCCTCTGCTCTTTGGAGACAAACAAAGGTTGTGTCATCTTGAGGTCAAGACTTGCCACTTTGAAAATATTCCCTAGTTCTGTGTTTCCATTACTGAGCATTCAGCAGAGAGCATTCCAGCCAGACATATATCACTTTTAAAATATGGTAGAGCTTTTTATAAGTTCAGATAAAGTTTTTTTTTGTGGCTGTAAACTATTTTTTATTGTTTAATCAGTATACAATAACCCCTTCATGGATCAATGCCTTGTCGTGGCGAAGGGGCTTGAATAACTCAGAGAAGCTATGAGCTATGCCATGCAGGGCCACCCAAGATGGACAGGTCATAGTGGAGAGTTTTGACTAAACGTGATCCACCTGGAGAAGGAACTGGCAAGCCACTCCAGTAACCCTGCCAAGAAAACTCCATGGACAAAGACAACAGGCATATAAAAGTTATGACGCTGGAAGATGAGCCCCTCAGGTCGGAAGGCGTCCAACATGCTACTGAGGAAGAGCGGAGGACAAGTACAAGTAGATTCAGAGCTGATGAAGCGGCTGGGCCAAAGCCGAAAGGACGCTCAGTTGCGGATATGCCTGGAAGCGAAAGGAAAGTCCGATGCTGTAAAGAAAAATATTGCATAGGAACCTGGAATGTAAGAACCATGAATGGAGGTAAGCTGGATGTGGTCAAAAATGAGATGACAAGAATAAATATCGACATCCTGGGCATCAGTGAACTAAAATGGAAGGGAATGGGCGAATTCAGTTCGGATGACTATCATATCTACTACTGTGGGCAAGAATCCCGTACTAGAAATGGAGTGGCCCTCATAGTCAACAAAAGAGTGGCAAAAGCTGTAATGGGATGCAATCTCAAAAATGACAGAATGATCTCGATACGAATCCAAGGCAGACCTTTTAACATCACAGTAATCCAAGTTTATGCACCAACTACCGGTGCTGAAGAAAGTGAAATTGACCAATTCTATGAAGACCTACAACACCTTCTAGAAATGACACCAAAGAAGGATGTTCTTCTCATTACAGGGGATTGGAATGCTAAAGTAGGGAATCAAGAGATAAAAGGAACAACTGGCAAGTTTGGCCTGGGAGTTCAAAATGAAGCAGGGCAAAGGCTAATAGAGTTCTGTCAAGAGAACAAGCTGGTCATCACAAACACTCTCTTCCAACAACACAAGAGACGACTCTACACATGGATATCACCAAATGGGCAGCATCGAAATCAGATTGATTATATTCTCTGCAGCCAAAGATGGAGAAGCTCTATACAGTCAGCAAAAACAAGACCTGGAGCTGACTGTAACTCAGATCATCAGCTTCTTATAGCAAAATTCCAGCTTAAACAGAAGAAAGTAGGAAAAACCACTGGGCCAGTAAGATACAATCTGAATCAAATCCCTTATGAATACACAGTGGAAGTGAGGAACAGGTTTAAGGATTTAGATTTGGTGGACAGAGTGCCTGAAGAACTATGGATGGAGGCTCGTAACATTATACAGGAGGCAGCAACGAAAACCATCCCAAGGAAAAGGAAATGCAAGAAAGCAAAATGGCTGTCCAACGAGGCCTTACAAATAGCGGAGGAGAGGAGGCAAGCAAAATGCAAGGGAGATAGGGAAAGATACAGGAAACTGAATGCAGATTTCCAAAAAACAGCAAGGAGAGACAAGAGGGTCTTCTTAAATGAGCAATGCAAAGAAATAGAGGAAAACAATAGAATGGGGAAAACCAGAGATCTGTTCAAGAAAATTGGAGATATGAAAGGAACATTTCGTACAAAGATTACCATAATCAAGGACAAAAGTGGTAAGGACCTAACAGAAGCAGAAGACATCAAGAAGAGGTGGCAAGAATACACAGAGGAATTATACCAGAAAGATATGGAGGTCTCGTACACCCCAGGTAGTGTGGTTGCTGACCTTGAGCCAGACATCTTGGAGAGTGAAGTCAAATGGGCCTTAGAAAGCACTGCTAATAACAAGGCCAGTGGAAGTGATGATATTCCAGCTGAACTATTTAAAATTTTAAAAGATGATGCTGTTAAGGTGCTACACCCAATATGCCAGCAAGTTTGGAAAACTCAGCAATGGCCAGAGGATTGGAGAAGATCAGTCTACATCCCAATTCCAAAGAAGGGCAGTGCCAAAGAATGCTCCAACTACCGCACAATTGCGCTCATTTCACACGCTAGCAAGGTTATGCTTAAAATTCTACAAGGCAGGCTTAGGCAGTATGTGGACCGAGAACTCCCAGAAGTGCAAGCTGGATTTCGAAAGGGCAGAGGAACCAGAGACCAAATAGCAAACATGCGCTGGATTATGGAGAAAGCTAGAGAGTTCCAGAAAAACGTCTACTTCTGCTTCATTGACTATGCAAAAGCCTTTGACTGTGTCGACCACAGCAAACTATGGCAAGTTCTTAAAGAAATGGGAGTGCCTGATCACCTCATCTGTCTCCTGAGAAATCTCTATGTGGGACAAGAAGCTACAGTTAGAACTGGATATGGAACAACTGAGTGGTTCAAAATTGGGAAAGGAGTACGACAAGGTTGTATATTGTCTCCCTGCTTATTTAACTTATATGCAGAATTCATCATGCGAAAGGCTGGACTACATGAATCCCAAGCCGGAATTAAGATTGCCGGAAGAAATATCAACAACCTCAGATATGCAGATGACACAACCTTGATGGCAGAAAGCGAGGAGGAATTAAAGAACCTTTTAATGAGGGTGAAAGAGGAGAGCGCAAAATATGGTCTGAAGCTCAACATCAAAAAAACCAAGATCATGGCCACTGGTCCCATCACCTCCTGGCAAATAGAAGGGGAAGAAATGGAGGCAGTGAGAGATTTTACTTTCTTGGGCTCCTTGATCACTGCAGATGGTGACAGCAGTCACGAAATTAAAAGACGCCTGCTTCTTGGGAGAAAAGCAATGACAAACCTAGACAGCATCTTAAAAAGCAGAGACATCACCTTGCCGACAAAGGTCCGTATAGTTAAAGCTATGGTTTTCCCAGTAGTGATGTATGGAAGTGAGAGCTGGACCATAAATAAGGCTGATCGCCGAAGAATTGATGCTTTTGAATTATGGTGCTGGAGGAGACTCTTGAGAGTCCCATGGACTGCAAGAAGATCAAACCGATCCATTCTTAAGGAAATCAGCCCTGAGTGCTCCCTGGAAGGACAGATCGTGAAGCTGAGACTCCAATACTTTGGCCACCTCATGAGAAGAGAAGAATCCTTGGAAAAGACCCTGATGTTGGGAAAGATTGAGGGCACTAGGAGAAGGGGACGACAGAGGACGAGATGGTTGGACAGTGTTCTCGAAGCTACGAACATGAGTTTGACCAAATTGCGGGAGGCAGTGCAAGACAGGAGTGCCTGGCGTGCTACGGTCCATGGGGTCACGAAGAGTCGGACACGACTAAACGACTAAACAACAACAACAACAGTATACAATAAGAGTTGAACATTTGCACAAAGAGGTGTTTTAACAAAATCACCCACTATAGTCCTTATTACAGGTAGGTAGCCGTGTTGGTCTGCCATAGTCGAAACAACAACAACAACAAATCCTTCCAGTAGCACCTTAGAGACCAACTAAGTTTGTCATTGGTATGAGCTTTCGTGTGCATGCACACTTCTTCACTTATTTTGACATTTTAGCAATGTGATTTCTTAGAATGAAAAATGTATAGGGATAAGAAAAAGGGAAACTACTTCCCTTCATTTAAAGAGATGCTAGAAATGACCACCACCTCCAGTATGCAGTTTTCAGTCCATGGCTAGAATTTGTCAGTGGCTGAACAGAATATGTGAATTCTTATCTTCTTCGTTTTAATTTTGTTGGACTTCTGCCATCCCTCTCCATTGGCCATGCTGGCTGGGGCTGATGGGAGTTGTAATCCAGTATCTGCAAGCATCATGTTGACTATTCCTTGGATTAGAAAATTGGCTATGGAGAGGGTCCCTTTAATTCTTTCCCTTGCCTGCTCAGCCCTGAATCCTTTAGTGTGCATGCTATTTGAGGAAATCCAAAAAGTGCCGCCGGAAATTTGCCGTATTTTTCGCTCCATAGGATGCACCTGACAATAGGATGCACCTAGTTTTTAGAGTACGAAAACAAGATATATATTTTTTTGCTTTTTTGAATTGTCCTAGGCATGGCAGCCAACTCCTAGAGGCCTAGGTGCCTTTGCCCCCCCCCCATTAAATATTTGAGGAAGCTTCTTTTGCAAAGGGGGAAAGCTCCATTTTTGAGGATCAGCTCAGAGTTGCTGAGCTTACCTTGCAAAGGGAAAAATCCTGTTTTAATGGGGTTCAACTCACAGTTCTGCAGCTTCTTTAGGAAAGAAATGGACCCATTTCTACAGTTTCCAGACAGAAAATCTAATCAGCCACTCACATGTCGCTGGGGAAACAAGCAGCCTCTCTCTGCAGACAACAATTGAGGCCTGGGCAAGGGGCCTGGGCGGGGCGGGAAGGGAGCTAGCTCCCTTATCTGCCTCCCTGATCTCTTGCAATCAGCTGCTGAGCGGGTCCTTTCAACACTCTCTTTCCCTCTTGTTAGTCTTTAGCTCTTTCAAAAAAAAAAAGCATGATCTGCCTTTCACCCCTGGGCATTTCGGCTCCAGGGACCATGCATTCGCTCCATAAGATGCACAGACATTTCCTCTTACTTTTTAGGAGGAAAAAGGTGCATCTTATGGAGCGAAAAATACGGTAACCTCCATATCTTATGTATCGTTAACTATGTGCTATCACGGTTATGAGGGAGTAAAACGTGGACACTTTAGGAGGCTAATTAGATGGTGAGACTTGTATAGTCTTTCTGCAGCACTTAGTGGGGTCTTGAGGTGTCTTAGAGTATGGTATGTAAGTGTATGAGTTAAGTCTGAGCCCTGAAAGTGACATGTTCAGTCCAGCCCTGACTGAAGGAGGCAGTGATATATGGAAATAATTCAAAGTTTCATCCATGCTTTGTAATATGATATTTAATGTGATTTTTCTGTACAATAAAATTTATTCATCATAAAATTGCATCGTTATGTTAAGCTCCTCCTTTTAAGCTTTTTTTAAAAAAATAAATAAATCACAATTGATTTATACTCCCTCTCCTGTTTCAATTTGTGAGTGACATTCCCACACCTCCACTTCACCTCTGTAAATAAATCCCACCCACCCCTTTCTTTCCTTGCTGAGTTTGTCACAATCTTAAAAGGATTTCACATCCTAATTAAGAGGAAAGCCTAGCCTATGTTAGGTTTGTTTAACATTGGGGTTGATGTAATACTTAATTTGGAGAAGTGAACAGTGCATGCAATCCTGTGACCCTCTAGCAATTGAAAGATCCCTAACCATTACATCTGCACCACCTCTTTGAAAGGAGGAAGGGTGTTGTAGAAGTAAATGGAGAGAGAACCAATAAGTTGGGACAACTGGAGCGTTTAAACCAGCTGCAAAATACCCAGAAACTTCAGGGGATTCAATGTTGGGCAGTTCATCCTTCATAATTATTTTTTCTTGGTTTTGTTTTGTATAAAACTAGGAATCAGACTCAATTTGAATACAAAACCTGGATTCATTCTTACACTTAAATGGCAAGACTTTGGTAGGCTGTGAAATCTGTTGGCAGAAGGGAAGCACTTAAATTAGGAGATCACACATTTCCGTTTAGATAACTGAAGGGCTATTGTTTGTGTGTGCCTGCTGTGCAGTGGATGCTTGAACAAGGATGCTTTAGGTGGGTGAAGAATGTTAACTAGACATGAAAGAGTGCAATATTTTTATTTAAATCTAATATTTCCCAGAAGATTCGGAGAGGGGGAAGAACGTTTTCCGGTGTATTTTTCACATGCTGGCAGTAATCCATCAAAACAAGCCCAACCATGCTGTTTTGTAAAGATTCTGTTTTTGTCCTGCATACTAGTGACCACAAGTTTTTATTCATATTGATGCAGAGCACATTGTACTGCTTTCTCTTTTGTGTATCAACATCTTCATCCTTGGGAGCTGGTGAAAGGCATCATAAGGGATTAAAAGCAGAAGTATTTCTCTTATACAAAACTTATGCAAAATAACTTTTAGCAAAGGCAACTTTTACAACTCAATAAAGTATGAAAACCATAAGATGCTTGGTTCAAGGGGGGGAGGGAGGTGTCCCAGAGATTCAAGTACCTTGTCAGGGTTGTTCTGTCAGCACTTTGCATACATAATAAAATATACCCATTCATCGCAGAAAGTGTCTAATTTGCTCCCAAGGCAGTCAGACCTTTCTTGCTGTCTTTTCATACATTGTGAAGTCGCAGAGCTTATCATACCATCTATCATTGTCCCTTCCAAGGTTTTCCATAACCGTACTATTACAAGTCTGCCATCAACATGAACCCAATCAGCTCCTAACTTTTAAGATTTTTGTTTTGTCCATTTGAGATGTTTAGCAAAGTCAGTGTGGAAATAGAAAAAGAACTGGTCTAGTGATCATGTTACTTTCCAAGAACTCTTTCCCCACAAGTTTGCCACACAAGGATATTCCCAACAAAGTTAGTAATATGGCAACACAAGCAAATCGGAAACAGGTTTTTTATTTATGTAAGATAACTTACATAATTACTGAGGTGTAATGCCAATGATACACAGTTTTTTTACATAGTTTCATTTAGTTACGTGCCGATCAATGTTAACTGCTTACCATCCCAAGCTTGTTCCACGCTGAGAAAGTTAAGCAGTTGTTTTAAACATAGTGCACAATTACTCTGTCATTGTAATTTATGTTGATATTTATTGAAATTTCCTACTGTCTTTTAATTTTGTTGTACTCATTCTTTGATAAAAGATACTTGGAAGATATGATGTTGTAATTGTAGAGGATCTATAAATGTAATATCCTGCTTGTTATGTGCTTGAAAGAGTGGTGCTATTTATAAATAAGCAAATAATAAAATTATGAATATAAAAGCACGTACAGATAGCATCAATTTTTAAGGAATGTGATATAAATTGAAGAGACTTCCTAGATTTGATAACCAAACTGCTGAATTTCTAATTCAGGTTCTTTGGCACATTCAAAGCTAAAATCTCCCTCTTATTTGCCAAATGTTTTTGTACTAAATTATTTGAAAGTAACCGCTAGCTATATGAAATGGTGGGATGCTATTGGACTATTTTAAAAATCTGACCTATCCACAATGCTTGCTCATTTAGTTCAATTCAACTAAGGCCTGTTGAAACTAATCGAATAAGTTACTTCTGATTAATTAGAGTTACATAGGTTTCGGTAGAACTTGTGGTGACTAACTTTGGTTAGATTATGCTACTAGGCATCAAGTAAAACAAACTAAGTTCTCAAATGTATTCTATCTTCCTTTTATTTTTAAGAATCACGACCTTTATCAGTTCCAGTGAAAGCCATGCTGAGCTCATCTGAAAGCTGCAGCAGAAGTCCTGAGGAAAAGATGAAAGAATTTATTGGGGTATTGTGGAATGCAGTCAAGCGCCTTACACTTCAGGTAAGATGCTGGCGGGGGTGGTGGGGGGAAGAGAATGGAATATTTGAAATACTTGATACTTTCTAGGATTTTAGCTTATTTTGAAACTCTTTTAAGATAGGTTCCCAGCGTTTGTTTATATAAGAAATGATGAAGCCAGTCTTAAGCACTTTAAGCCCCTTTGGTTGAAACAAGAGAAGAGTTAAGTATGGTCTTCTGCACATTATCTTGTGTGTGGTCACATGTAGCAATAGCGGTGCATTGACTGTGAGCTTTCTGCAGTGCCTTGTTTGTTTGTATATTTTATACAATATCTCATGGTCATTTACAAGCAGCGGATTAGTGCTACTTTTAAGAACTCCCATCATCCAAATATCCAGTTAGACTGCAACCTATGACTATCTTTTGAGTTAAAAAAGAAATTAAACTCACAGGTTGTTGTGGGAACCAGGCAAACAGTGCTCCAACTCCAGTGTATGGCAGACTTTTGCTCCATTACATTTCCGGTTCACTTGAATTTGAAAAGCATAGATTTCCAACTACTACAGATTGCCTTGCTTATCTATATACTGTTTGAATGAGATGATTTGGAGATCTAAGTCTAAAGTTACTCTATTCTCAGCAGAAATTTTTGCCAAATGATAACAGGGTGGGTTTCCCCCCTATTGGGATTGTTTGTCAGGGAGATTTGAGCTCATGGCACTTGGGTGATTTTATTATTCATTTCAATTTGAAACTAACAATACATTTGTACTTGGCGGCAATAAAGTTATAAATCTAGCTCCTGGTAAAGCAAATTGTTAGTCAGCCTCAGGAATGCATCCCTCCTTAGGCTTAAAATCTAGAAGACAGGATGCAGGAGGAAAAAGGAATGGGAGGAGAGAAAAAGCCAGTTCAGGCACCAGTTCTTAAAGTTTTACATTCCTATAGCACAGCTATACAGTTCTGCCAATGCAGTTTCTGGCTGTCTTGGAGAGCAACCCCTTCCCCAGAAGAACTCCCTGCTCCAGAATCAGATCTATGAGCAAAGTATGTAACAGCACCCAGGCCAGGAGTTCAGGGTCACTCATGCCACACAATTCTTTCCTCCAACTGCTGACTTGATGCTAGTTGGGATCATCAGCAGAGGGGGCTTGATAAAGTCCTCCTCTCTCATTGATGTCTATGGCAGTTCATTGTTTTAAATACTGATTTAAGGGATTCCCTTGCTAGCCATGTTTCAGGCTAACAGCAGTACTGTCAAAGTTCTTGACTGCAAAGTGGACTGCAGTTGAGGTGTGTATGTACCCAATGTTCCTGATTTGCTAATCACGTTTGCAGTGTTCTGGCCCTTATTATAAAGCCCAATGTATTTTTTCTATTTGAACAATGGTATAGCATTCTTGGGAGTTCCACCATCGCTAAATATAGAACAACAATCTGAGAAAACTTGAAAGCTGCCCTTCTCATTGTAGTCAGCCAGGGCTTATGTGGATGTATTTTGGCAGTATGGTTTGGGGGTAGCAATTTACAGGAGATTGATTTTATAGGATGACAAATATAGACTGAAAAGGAGATAGTTGTCTTCATAATTTGAAAGCATGAAAGGGTTGTTCTTTGTATTTATAAATAAATAAATAAATAAATGCTTAGAACAGAAACACCTGGAAAAGTTACTTTGGATCGAAGGCTAGTGTCTGCTTGCCTGTTTTGCTCACAATAGTGTCCAGCATGACAACTCCATGAACTAGGCTTGTTGTAAGTAGTTATGATGTAATTTTTAAAATGCTGTTATGCAAGGGCTTTTTTTCTATAGCTGCTAACGATTCCAGCATAAACTTTGCAGTGTCTTTTGGCAACTATAGCATGAGGGAGGGAAGTGTTCACTTTGCATGTGTTCCTGGTACTAATAGCTGCTCAACTTATGAAGTAACGTAAACACAATTATTTTTAAATGGTTGTTAATGCTTGATTTCATTGAGAATAACAAGGGTTCCACATTTTGGCATGAGTTAATAATGAGTAATAGTATGTTGAGCACCGACCAAATAACTCCACATTTTTACTAATATGTTTCACATAAATACACTATTATCAAAATGTTCCTTAAGTACTTTAGAAAATGAATCCTTAGTTACTTGAAAATATTTGAATCGGTATTTTAAGTCAATATGATTTGAATTCACTGACATATTGAAAACAAAATGAATCGGAGTTGGAAATATGGTGATGGCGTGGTGTGTGCAGTATGGAAGGCTCTTAGCCTCAAATGAAAAGATAGCCAGAACTGGTGCACACACAGTCCTGTACTCTTAAGTGCTGTTTCCTGAACTGTCCATGTGTGAGTGAAATAGGCTGCTGATCATGCAAAGGGACTTCCCCTTCCCCTCACCCCTTGCAGTACTCCCCCCACAGCCTTAAAATCAATTCTAAAAGGTTGGGAGTCCCTCTTGAGCAGATTTTGGTAGTACACAGGAAGCTGCAGGTGGAAGAAAGGAAGGTGAAATTCTGTGGCATAAGCAGAAGTTCAAAGTGCAGTTAGACTCCATCGTAACTGGCTATACACTTTGACAAATTATTTTCTTGGGTTCCCTCACTTGCTTTCTGATTGTGACACAATTCCTGCTTCATTTGCACTCATAGTTGTTCTAGTAGAATGTCTAAACCAGGCACCCCCAAACTCCGGCCCTCCAGATGTTTTGGACTACAATTCCCATCTTCCCCGACCACTAGTCCTGTTAGCTAGGGATCATGGGAGTTGTAGGCCAAAACATCTGGAGGGCCGCAGTTTGGGGATGCCTGGTCTAAACCCATGAAGTCAACCTGACAGGAATCTTTGCTGCGGTACAGTATAATATTTCCAAAGGAAACATTCCCATTTCCTCTGTGTGTGTTCATAAGATCACCACCGAAAGCAAAAGCATATGCACAAAATGTGACCTTGAAATCAACTCTTTGCTTCACCCTTTGGCCTCGTTCCTTCCTTCTGCCTTGCATTACTTGCTGCTTACCTTGGTCCTTCCATACTTGCGTTCATTGATCTCCTGACTTTTGATCACTGGCGCTGAATTCTTCTTGTTGGAGTTGCTGAAGATGATGGTGTGGATCATCTTAGGATCTCTTGTGAACTTCATCCAACAACTGGTTGTTGCTAATTTCTAGGCTGTAAAGTGTCATCAAATCATAGAATCATAGAGTCAGAAGAGGACCCCAAGGATCAACTGGTTCAACGACCTATAATGCAGGAATTTCAACCAAAGTAGATAGTCATCCAACCTTTGCCGAAAAACATCTAATGAAGGAGAATCCACAACTACTCAATAATACTCCACCCCCACCCCCCAAAAGCCCCAGCATTGATTTGTTTGAGGCTGGAGATGCCAGAAAGCTGAAACTTTAAGGTCTTGGAGTTGATGATGGGGTTGTGGAATAGATTGGAGTGGGGGCGGGGGGGGGATTGGTCCAAGGACCATGTTCCTTTACAGCCAGTCTTCCAGGGGCCATATACCAGGGGTGGGTGTGTCCAGAGGCAAAAAAGTGGGAGGAGTAACAGATGTGGCTCTTACCTTTTTAGTGAAGGATGCATTGAAGCCATGCACAATTCAGAGGTTTCTATACATACATCTCTCCATCCTGGAAAGTAAAACATATTATCACTGTTGATGGATGAATCCCATCCATGCAAAGACACTTAAGCACGAGATGTAGTAGGGCTGATGAGGAGTGTGTTGTAGTCAGAAGGGGTGGAGCCTAGTGAAGGGAGCATGGCTGAGGCGGGTGGACTGAGGGCCAGACAGGGATCCCTGTAAGGCTGCATTTGGCCCCCAGGTGTGAAGTTTCCCATCCCTTTTATAGATGTTACCTCTCTCCCTCAATGTCACCTCCAGTGTTTCACAAATTTTAAATATTATATTTGTCAAAGATTAATATATACAGTAATTACAATTTACAGTGTTTGAGACCATCCCTATTTTACAATACACAATTTAACATTTAAATCATGTGGACATATGAAGTAAAATTCTTATAAATATGAACTGGTGCAATAATTTTCTGGAAAGATCTTGTTCAAATCTTGGGTGAGAGATGACTCATAAAATTACTGTGTTTTTAATATTTATTGTGTTTTTAATATTTCTGTTGGGAGTGGCTGGGGCTATCCAGTCAGATGGGCAGCATACAAATAATAACATTACTATTATTATAATAAAATTATTAGTGAGGGCACTTTTCCCTCAGACTGTAAATGAATTATGGAGACTATAATGCTAGTCTCCTTTGCAAGTTTTGTGTAAAGATTGCTTAGAAAATGTAAGTGAAACATTTTGAAAACATGCCATATCAATATGGATATTACCATTTTAATACTATATTGTTCTTTTTTCTAATAGAAAACTAAAACTTCCCTGTTGTGTAACTTAAAATTCTTATTTGGTTCAATTTGAAGTTATACAACAGGAGAATTTTAGTTTCTTACTAAAGACTGATTTTATTAGTGTGGAAATTGACACATTTTGAGACTTACGCATTTTATCAAGAACACAAAATAGATGCATATTTTGCATGCATATTAGCTGCCCTTTGTTGTTCTGTTATTAGGGAGTGTTGCGTAGCAAGCACAATCCTTAACATAATCAAAAAGGAGGTGATTTTGTTTCAAGAATTTGTAATAATTCCTTGTCTTTAGCACACAAGTATGTTCGGTATTGGCAAAAGAACACGTTGCTACCAAAACTGAAATACGATCCTTGAAACAGAAAGGATGTTGCCATGGAAAAATGAAGTAACACTCAGTGCAGCTGTGATGCATTAATGAATAGGATATTTTTTTAAAAGATCATTTGTGTTTGGTGTGGCTTAGAGGGTCCCAACCAGATGGTTTCCATGAACAGGATCTGACCCCCAGCTTGAGGACTTCTTACTGGCAGATTACTTCATTTTCTTTCCCTTGGATTGTCAGATCCTTACATTAATGTAAGATTTACTGCTGCAGATTTATATTCAGTTATATAAATCAGTCACATTTCACATTAAATTCACAATTTTAGACACACAGTTTAATAGTTATTTTTAAAGTGTAAAAAGATTTATTTGATAGCTTTAATATAAGCTATTGATGTAACAGGAATTTTAAGATATTTGGATTACATATATTTTAAAGTACTATTTCTATCAATAAAGCGATATGTGATACATTCTTGTTTAATCAAACAACTAATAATTTTTTAGAAGTACTCTTCCTTTTCTTTTACTCTCTTTCTCTCTCTCTCTCTCTCTGTGTGTGTGTATGTGCAGAGCACACAGTTACACATCTGTGGTATCTGAAGAAGTGTGCATGCACACGAAAGCTCATCCCAATAACAAACTTAGTTGGTCTCTAAGGTGCTACTGGAAGGAATTTTTTTATTTTGTTTCGACTACACCAGACCAACACATCTACCTACCTGTAACTACATACATATGCATGTGCTTCTTCTTTGGCGAGGAAGATTGTCTTCCATAAACACGATTTTAACAATGAGTCCGTAAGTGACCCTGGAGGGCAATTCTGGACCCACACATCCTTCCACAGTGGGGACATTGGTTCCCGGGCAGGAGTTGATCACGATGTGGATTTGCCAAGCATGCCTTAGCACGTTTCTCCCTTGCGTTCTGAGTTCAAGTGTCTTCAAAGTCTATGACACCTTTGGTAAAGGCTGTTCTCCAACTGGAGCAGGCATCCCCAAACTTCGGCCCTCCAGATGTTTTGGACTACAATCCCCATCTTCCCCGACCACTGGTCCTGTTAGCTAGGGATCATGGGGGTTGTAGGCCAAAACATCTGGAGGGCCGTAGTTTGGGGATGCCTGAACTGGAGCGCTTGCAGGCCAGTGTTTTCCAGTTGTTGGTGTTTATACTACTTTTTTTAGATTTGCCTTGAGACAGTCTTTAAACCTCTTTTGTTGACCACCAGCATTGCACTTTCCATTTTAAAGTTCGGAATAGAGTAGTTGCTTTGAAAGATAATAATCAGGCATCCGTACAACATGACCAGTCCATCGAAGTTGATGTTGAAGAAACATTGCTTCAACACTGGTGATCTTTGCTTCCAGTACACTAATATTAGTTCGCCTGTCTTCCCAAGTGATGTGTAAGATTTTTCAGAGACACCATTGATGGAATCTTTTGAGAAGTTGGAGATGGCGTTTGTAAGTGGTCCATGTTTCACAAGCATATAGTAAGGTTGGTAGAACAATAGCTTTGTAAATAAGCATTTTGGTTTCCCTGAGAATGTCCTGGTCCTCAAACACTGGACTTCAGTTGGGAGAAAGCCACACTCACAGAGCTCAGGCAATGCTGGATTTTGGCATCCATGTTGACCCTTGTAGAAAGATAACTGCCTAGGTAGGAGAAGTGATTAACATTTTCCAATGTTACACCATTGAGTTGGATTTGTGGCGCTGCAGAGGGGTTATTTTGTACTTGTTGGTGCAGCACTTTGGTTTTTTGGATGTTGAGTGATAGGCCAAGCTTTTCGTAAGCTTCTGCAGATATATTTAGGATGGTTTGGAGGTCATCCTCTGAGCTTGCGCACACTACGTTGTCATCAGCATACTGAAGCTCTATGATGGAAGTTACGGTAACCTTACTCTTTGCTTTCAGCCTGCTCAGATTGAAGAGCTTTCCATCTGTTCGATATATGATTTCTACCCCAGTGGGGAGTTTCCCTTCAACAAAGTGTAGGATCATGGCAATGAAAATAATGAATAGAGTTGGGGCAATAACACAACCCTGTTTAACACCTGATCCCACTGTGAATGGTTCACTTTGAGAGCCATTGTTATCTGCGATTGTTGCTATCATGGAGGAGCCGAATGATGTTTACAAATTTATCTGAGCAGACAATTTTCAGAAGGGCAGTCCACAGGGCATTACGATTTACAGTGTCGAGAGCCTTAGTCAGGTCGATAAACTCCATATACAGGGGTTGGTTTTGTTCTCTGCATTTTTCCTGAAGCTGTCGAGCAGTGAAAATCATGTCCACTGTCCCCCTAGACGGCCAAAAACCATTTTGGGATTCAGAAAGTGTCACCCGGGATATTGTTAAGAGACGGTTTGCTAAGATCCTTGCAGGAATTTTGCCGGCTAATAGACAGATGCCTCAATAGTTTCTGCAATCAGTTCTGTCACCTTTTTTAAAAAGAGATTAATAATTTTGGCATCCCTAAAGTCTGCTGGGGTCGCTTCTCTTTCCCAGATTTATTTTGATGAGCTTGTGAAGTTGTTGTGTAAGTTCAATTCCACCCACTTTGAAGATTTCAGCAGGTATCCCATCAGGTCCACTGGCTTTGTTGTTTTTCATTTGGTTAATAGCTGTACACAACTCTCCCAGATTTGGAGATATTGTAAGTTCATCTCTAACTTGTTTTTGAGGAATTTGTGAGAGGACCTCAGCATCTACGGGGAAGTAGCGGTTAAGGAGATGTTGGTAGTCTTCTTTCCAGTGCAGTGGAATAGCTTCAGTTAGCTGGTTTCCCCAACATAGAAATTTGTCCAGATGTGAGCTGTCCAGGTGTGCATCAAGATCTTACAAACGTATTCTTATGTGTTGCAGGAGTGCACATGCCAACTGATTCTTTTTCAGATGAATACCAATTTATTGTGAATAAATTGTTTTTTTGGGGGGCAGCAATTTCATAATGTCAAAGCATGAGCTTAATTGTTGTTGTTGTTGTTTAGTCGTTTAGTCGTGTCCGACTCTTCGTGACCCCATGGACCATAGCACGCCAGGCACTCCTGTCTTGCACTGCCTCCCGCAGTTTGGTCAAACTCATGTTTGTAGCTTCGAGAACACTGTCCAACCATCTTGTCCTCTGTCGTCCCCTTCTCCTAGTGCCCTCAATCTTGCACAAAGAACACTAATTGGGGGTGCGATTCTAATTCGCATATGCCCCTGTCTTATTCTTTGACAGAACTGGTTAAAAAGCCATCACGGCTTGAATTTCTGTTGAGATGTCCAATTTCTAAAGAATGCAGAGAAATTGGGTATTTTGCCTATTCTGATACGGGTCTGAAAGTATCTTCCCTAATACAGGTTTGAGAACTTAAAAGCATCAAGCATTAAAACCAACCAACAAGAAAAAATGTGAGGATGTCTGTGATCCAGCCATCTAACAACATTCTAATAATGCATAGTGCTAGATCCTTATGGCAGCAGCATATGGTGCAGCATATTTAGGCAGAATGAAATGCAGCTGAGTGCTTTGCAAAGATTATGGCTTGTGACTTTCTAGTGCTTGCCTCCCTTGGTGAAGTACAGCAGGTACCAGAGGACATGCAAAGTTCCTCCGTCTTCCTCATTCGATTGCCGGTGGAGATCCTTCTGATCTCTCATCACCCGATAGCCATCCTTAAGCTGTAACTTTGGTGCTGCTAACACAGTGGTTTGACTTCATCTCCAGAGGCGCACTCCATTGTTTCTTGAGGCAGATGTATGCCAACAATCATTTCCCTATACAGTACATACCTATGTAATATCTACATTCATTTAGGCTGCATTCTTAGCCCACTTACCTTGGAGTAAATCCACTGAATTCAGTAGGGCTTCTCAGACATGTAAGGAATGCAGCCTTACTATATCTTACTAGTTTTTGTGTAAATAATATATATAAAAATTGATTTCAAACATTAGTATTATTTCTAGAAAAGTTACGGATTGGCAAGTTTATATTTCAACTGGTTTTTTGTCATGTAATTTTCTGCGCGCGCACAGACACAAATTATTGCATTGACTATATATATATATATATATATATATATATATATATATATATATATATATTATAGGGGTGCATTTGTTTCTATATCCAAGTTCCTCTACCAACGGCAAACTTTAACGATCAGTTACATGAATAGTTTGCCTTTTTTGTGCACAAAGCTACGGTACTTAAATTGTGCTCTTTTATTCTAAATGTGATAATTTCAGTTATGCAAATTTTGGATGGTTTTTATTTCATGGAGGAGAACTATATTTGTAATGGCAGATAAGATAAGATGCAGCGAATGAGTAAGGTTTGCATGACTGATAGTATAAGGAAGGAGCATCTGGTCATAATTGAAGCCTATGAATACTACATCCTTTTTGGCACATTGTGTGCACACTTTTCCTTCTAAACATGGACAACACGCACACTTTCAGACCTATTTCTTGTGCAATGAAGGCAAGAAACCTTTTGATTCCCCCCCTCCAAACATAAACACAAAGGCTAAATTTCCCAAGTTTCTGTGCCAGTTATCACATTGCATGTACACATAACTGCAGAAGATAAACCGTACTAGTAGTATGTGGTTTTGGCAATAATGAGCAATATTTGGCGAAATAACGAAAGTTGCACTTTCTTTACATTTTTTGAGAACGATGCAGGCTCCACAATGCACGAGTGTCTCAAACTACAAAGAAAACAAAAAGTAGCAATATATGAGCTACTAGTCAAATCTGAAGCCTTAGCTAGTGCTAACAAAAAGGTAATACATGGGAAATGGATCAGGATTTTCTTCCTCTCTCTCTCTTTTGAGTTCACTTTCCAAATCAATCACCTCCCTTGGAAAGAGGTGTGGAAAGGTAGATATATATTCAGCTTTTTGTACAAACAGTTTTCTGAACAAGTTTATAGGCTAAAAAGACACCTCTTTAGGTGTGACTTCTTTCTAAAAGATTTCCAAAATATAAACCACCTGCAGCTTTTGGGCCTTCACTTGAAATTTAGTTCATAAGTTGTAGAAATATTTCTAGCTGATTTTGATTCTTGCTATTGTGTGATGCTTAGATACAGTAAAAACATCTTAAGGTCTGTTTATGAGATTCCTTTTATGGATTTGTTTTTGTTTTTCAGCTTGAAGTTCAGTCCTGCTGTGTGTTCATTCCAAATGACAGCCTGCCATCCCCTAGTACAATTGTGTCTGGAGATATTCCTGGGACAGTCCGCAGTTGGTATCATGGGCAGGCTAGCATGCCTGGAACTCTTATTCTCTGCTTACCTCAGATAAAGGTTATGAGTGCTGGCCACAAGTACATGGAGCCCTTACAAGAAATTCCCTTTGTTGTGCAAAGACCAATTCTTGAAGAAGGTAGAGTATAACATATTCTATGGTCATCTTTTTCCCTGTGTACATTTTCAATGTGCTGAAACCTTTATGTTGAAAAATGTCCTTCAAAATGCTTACATACTACAAAATTTCTTTATTTTGTGATTTTGCTCCTGAAATTGTGTTACTTGGTCTTCTCACTTCTCAATCTTTAATATGTTTGAAGGCCACCGTTCTTCCTATTGCTGTGGTTAAATTGCCAGTAACATCCAGGCTTATCTTGTTTATTGCAACTATTTATTTATTTATTTATTTATTTATTCTTTCATTCATTCATTCATTCATTCATTCATTCATTCATTCATTCATTCTCTTCCTCTTGCAAACTTTCCCCACCAGACTCATTTGTTTAATATTTGATTGTTTTGTACCCTCTTTTATAGTTGTCGTAACTTGATGTTCCTTTTAGTGATACAATTTGAATGATTATCTTGAAACCCTGAATGAATGAGGTGGTTGCTGTTGAGAGCTCCTCTTTGTTGACTTTTCGTAGCCTGAGGCTCTGCTGTTCTGTTACATGTGCTTGCCCTGTTTTCGTTGGTTTGAAATGCCCTTCTAAGATGCATTGAATCTCTTCGTAGAAAATGTAAAGCTTGTTCCTTATTATATTTCTACTGCTGGCAGCCCTTCCCCCCCCCAATATATGGAGGGGTTTTGTTCTGAGGAACTGTACATGCTGGTGATATCAAGGTAACCCATTGAGCTGCAAACGTCCTTCCCCACCCTGCTCCACCCCTGCCCTGCCCCGCCCTTTTAGCGACATTTCAGTGACATCTTTATGGTGTTTCCAGGTCATTTCCAGGTTCGGCATGATGCATATATACACGGTCGCACACATATTAGATGCACGTAAATGTGGAGCTGCCTGTACTTGTTCTTTAACACATGAAATTGAAATTATTCATGCAAACTTGTGTTTAAGTAAGCCTGTTTCTATCTATTGGTTCATCCAGCCAATAATCATTTATCAAACAGTCAATTATGGATGCTTTCAGGTGAATATATATGTATGGGGGGGGGAATGTGAATGTGTTCATGGCAGCCAGTGTTAGGTATCTTCATGATTTTCATCTTCATCTGTGAGAGGAATACAGCAAGGGTGATGGGGGGTATGTTTTTTAACTGAGATTTGAGCCATGGTTCAGTGGTTCTCAATAGCCATCTGTTTAGTTTGTAACTGAGGTAAGACTTTCCCCATGTCCTTTACAGGCCTTGCGCCTGGCCTCTCTACTAGACAGTAGTTGTGTGAACAGTCAGCGTTAATAGCTCCTGTTTTTCAAATGTGTAGTTTGCCAATTTCATGTCATAACATGGCAACATTTGGGAAAGAACTATGTTTGCTATTAAGCTCTGAATGGAACTTTCCTGACAATTGTAGTAGGTTTAAAGAATGACATGTGTAGATTATTTTTGTTAGAATAGGAAATACATGCCATCCATATTTTAGGCCGTATACTATATGAATTTCTTAAACCAGCTTATGTTAACCGTAGACGTAAGTTTCATCTGTATTTGTGCAGTGTTGTTTAAAATGATAGCTTAGGCTGCAGTCCTAATCTCATTTACCTGGGAGTAAGATCTATCGAATTCAGATTTACTCAGACTTACTTCTGAGTGGACATAGGTAGGGCTTGAACTGCCATTGGCCTTTCTTAGTGCACAAAATCACTTAGAGCGTTTCCATTCTATGACTTTCCCTAAAATGTGGTTTGGACGTATCAGAAGGTACAGTATATTAAAAGATGCATTCAGTATTCATGAAATCCAGTGTTTTTGCAAATAAGTAAATAAAATGCTTCACATGTTCTTTCCAAACTCTCAAGTAAAACTTGCTGTGTACATTTAATTCTATCTCTACCCCTGCCTTTTATATCATGAAGTATTATTCACCAAACCACAGTAAATGCTACCTATTTATAGCTAGTGCTAATCTGTGTACATGGATCAAAACAAAAGTTGAACCCAACTGTGGCCATACACCTCATCATTTGAAACACTACTACCTAATTTTCTCGGAACTCGCTCAGCTGAATTTGTACAAATACCCGTAAGTCTGGATGAAAGCAAAACCATTTGGCTAGGTAGACTTTCAGCACAGTAACTCCCCAAAGGTTACATTTTGGATGAAGCTACAGTGCACATGTTTGTAATGAATGGAATCTTCATTCAGCACAGTTCCCCATTGAAAAACCTCAGTGTGCTTCTGATAAACACAATTTTTTGCTTTTCAATGCTGATGCCACCCTGCCTGATATAAAGAAAGGCATGTGTAGGCATATGTATCTGTTTAGGTACCGTATATGTATAAGACGACTTTTTAACCCAGGAAAATCGTCTCAAAAGTCCGGGGTCGTCTTATACGCCGGGTATAAGAATCTGTGGCCACCGCATATGGTGGGGGGAGCTCAAAAACGGCTGCGGCCGCATCCCCGCTGTATGTGAGCAGAGGATCCCGGCGCTGGAGTGCCGCCGTCGGCAAACCGCTCTGTAGTGTGCATGTGGCTCCGCACCCTGCTTGCCCCACACATGTCAGGCCCTCCCCGTCCCTTGGTGGGTCGGCATTTGGGGCAGGCCCGCTCTCAGGCGCGGGATGTGCTGGCGACACCCTCCCGACCTGTCACAGCCCCAGCCCACATGAGTGAGGTTGTTCTGGGAGCTCAGCCTAGGCAGCTCCCAGGCGCTCTCCACTCCCCCCATCCTCCTCCTCCTCCGCTCTCTCTTTCCCCCCCACTCGCCTCGGTGCCTGGAACAACAGAGTGCGCCGGAGGAGCGGGTTCCATGCCTGCTGGAGCCTCCTCTCGCTGCCGCCGCCGCTCTCCCCTCCCCCATCCTCCTCCGCTCTCTCTCTCCCCCCACTCGCCTTGGTGCCTGGAACAATAGAGTGTGAGTGGAGTCGGCTCTGGGCTGCGCTCCCTCCCCTTCTCCCTCTCCCTCTCCCCACCTCTCCTCTCCTCCCCTCCCCTCCCACCCGCCCTGAGCCAGAGGCAGAACAGCCGTCGCCGGAAGAGCCGGTTCCATGCCCGCTGGAGCCTCCTCTCACCGCCGCCTCGTTCTCCCCCTCAGCGCGCAGCCCTGGCATGGACGTTAGGTTTTACCCTTCCGCCCCCACCACCATTGGTTCCTTGCCCGGGGCTGACCCCGAGGGGTGGACGGCGGGTGGGCGGACGCGGGGGGAGGCGAGGAGGGATGGGCGCAAGTGACCGAGCAAGGGTGGCGGATACAAGTGACCGAGGAGGACGTGCGTTCAAGTCTCAGCCCCCCACCACACCACACCTCCCCTTATTCCCCACATCTTCTTCTTCAAGAGCTAACTGCAGTTTTTATGCTTCAGCTCCTTCCCTCCCTCCGAATGAAATCTACGGTAGTTCAAAATGCTACCGTAGTTCTTAGCATGCCTGCAAGTAAGCGCATTTAATTATCTGTGCATTTAAGCACTGTTGTCTCTTTTGGCTTCATTTACCGGTATTTAAAAAGCGGGGAGAGGAAGAGATACAGAATTTTTTTATTTGGTGTGCGTTGGAAGTTTGGGATATACTCGTTACGGCGAGTATATCCCAAACTCTATATTTTGACTGGAAAAGTAGGACATCGTCTTATACGCCCAGTCGCCTTATAGACATACTGTAATGGGTGACATCCAATGCTGTCTGTGCAGTGGACTGCCCCTCATGCAATCGGGCTTCTCTTTCCTGTTCTCTCTCCTCAGCTTCCTGCATCCCCCCAAAAATATATATTCTCTGGAGGCTTAGGGGATCCTCCAGAGGCAATCAGCATTTTTTGAACAGATTCTAGATCATTAAAGCATTAGAAATATATTTGTCTGTTTATTTACCCATGTGAAGAAGGATAAACATTCCTTTAGTAGAGTTCTTGCTCTCAGCAATTTCCATTGTTAGTAGGAGGAAAATATTTAATTCATGGTACATTTGTAAGGGACGCAGGTGGCGCTGTGGGTTAAACCACAGAGCCTAGGGCTTGCGGATCAGAAGGTCGGTGGTTCGAATCCCTGCGACGGGGTGAGCTCCTGTTGCTCGGTCCCAGCTGCTCTGGTTCGCCAGAAGCAGCTTTGTCATGCTGGCCACATGACCTGGAAGCTGTACGCCGGCTCCCTCGGCCAATAACGCGAGATGAGCGCTGCAACCCCAGAGTCGGCCACGACTGGACCTAATGGTCAGGGGTTCCTTTACCTTTTACATTTGTAACAATGTAAATGATAGTGTTGATCAAGATTCCAGCTCTTTAGAATAGGCTGTAAAATGTTAAGAAGGTTTTGCCAAGAGCCAAACAAAGTAAATGGAGTGAAATATTACTTGGGGACTACTGGGAGTGTTCTTAGCTCACAGCTACCACTGTTATTAGAGGGACGTGGGTGGCGCTGTGGTCTAAACCACAGAGCCTAGGGCTTGCCGATCAGAAGGTTGGTGGTACGAATCCCCGTGATGGGGTGAGCTCCCGTTGCTCGGTCCCTGCTCCTGCCCACCTAGCAGTTCAAAAGCACGTCAAAGTGCACATAGATAAATAGGTAGCGCTCCAACGGGAAGGTAAACGGCGTTTCTGTGTGCTGCTCTGGTTCACCAGAAGCGGCTTAGTCATGCTGGCCACATGACCCAGAAGCTGTCTGCAGACAAACGCCGGCTCCCTTGGCCAGTAAAGCGAGATGAGCGCTGCAACCCCAGAGTCGTCTGTGACTGGACTTAATGGTCAGGGGTATCTTTACCTTTACCTTTTACCACTGTTATTGGTCTGGAAGGTTGGCATGCTTGGACTCTCCAGTTGCATAGTAGCTCTCCATTTTAGGGAAATACATTTCCCAAACTTGAGATAGGTGGATAGCAAACACATTTGCGCTTTTGGAATCATCTCCTTAGTGGTATGCTGACTCCTGCTTAATGGAACTAAGTTAGTTATGTCCATTAATTCCAATGGGTCTATTCTGAGTAGGATTATAATTGCTACAACCCTAAAATCTGTTCAATGATCTCACATTGAATGATTACCCAGAACTGCCATTCCCTCTTCTCATATTCCTGTAAACATATTTGTTCTCTTTAAAAACTTTGCTCTCAATGATGTGGCATTTTAAGCAATTTTTAGATGTTTTATCTACCCGTATTTTTGAACCCCAGTGATCAGAATTCTTCACTGCGGGAGTTGTTTTAAATTGGATGCTATAATCCACCTAAAACCAAATTACTCTTAAGTCCCATTGAAGGGGAGAGCATAGTCTTAAATCTATCCTGCTGAAATCAGTATAAATTAAAAGCAGAGTCATGGGTGATTGCTATAAAAACAATGACAATATGGGGGTTCATCACATGGACAGGTGCAAAATATGGAATATAATAACAGATATTCTTGATGTGTGTATTATATGTAGCAGGAGATTATAAGGGCTTTGTTAATTCTAAGTTCCGCACAACACAAGGTAGTTGCTGGTGATCATTATTTGATTTGAGTAAAAAAAAAATTAGTTTGCTACAGGAATCGTCCCGTCATGAGGTGGGTTAATTTATTTAATGTATTAGGCTTTTGATATTTTCTTTATGTATTGAATATTTTGCTTTGTTCTTGATCCACTAGGTGATGCTTTCCCTTGGACAATTAATCTAAATCATTTCAGCATATATACTCTTCTTGGGCAGCAAATGACCCTGAATATAATAGAACCAATGGGCTGCACTTCTACTCTAGCAGTTACATCGCAAGCGCTACCTGCTGCAGGACCTGAATCCAGGCACTCATTCGTTGTATGTCTTCACGTTGACCTTGAATCTCTTGAAGTAAAATGCTCAAATCCTCAGGTTGGTGCATTTATTTGATTTATTGGGGCAAATCAAAATAGTTGATTTAAGAATTACTATTCTGGGTTTTGTAAAAGAAATACCTTTCTTTTAAGCTCTCTCTCTCTCTCTCTCTCCCCCCCCCCCAAACCTCAGAAAAAAGGAGCCATCAAGATCACTGTACTTAGATTAGATTACAATTTGCTTTGAAGCTCTTTCAACTTTCGTAATTTAAATTCGTCTCAAAGTGTAATAGCTACGGCACATAAATGCATCTTTTGGCTGATGGAGTGAAATGACTTGCAGATGTACTGTTCAATGTTGGGGCCCAGCTTTGCTGTCACTGTAGATGCATCTGTTGAAATGATCTAATGTAGTCTTTGTGCAAATTAGCACATACCTGTTCTCGTGCAGCATAACATACCGTCCATTAAGGCAAAAGGCTATTTATTCCTTTATTTATATACTTTCACTCTGGCTCTCCATCCATGCAGACCCCAAGGTGTCTAACCACAAGTGGAGCATAAAACAGATTTAAAATATACGTAGTTATTACATTTTTTAAAAGCCAGTAAAATTCAAAAAGGGAAGCAGGAAAATAAGTCTTCAGTCACTGCCCACACCAAAAGCACATTGGAATAACATGTTTTGTCTGAAGCAGGGGTGGAAGGAGGAAAACCAACTGGGAATTCCAGGGCAAAATATTTCATATCAGTACCACCGCTGAGATGCCCCTGTCCCATGTATCCAAATAGCATACCGCTACTAATGGTGGGATAAGTGGCATAGCTTCAATTTAAGCCTGCCAAGTGAGCCCATAGGACATTCCGTTAAGCATTCCAGGCCAAAACCATTTTGCACTTTTAAGGGTCAGAACCAACACTTCTAATTTGTCTTAGAAGTTCCGGAACTAATAAAATTGATATAATATCAGTGTAATGTTCTAAAAAAACAAACAAAAAACCAGGCCCCAATCAGGATGTTGTATTGTGTATTCTGCACCAACTCAAATTCCAAGTGCTCTTCAAAGACAGTTCCTTGTAGAGCAGATTGCAATAATCTAATCTGGATATAATCAAGGCGTGTCTAACAGCGACCAGATCCAGGCCTGGATTAATTGTATTTGATTGCATGGGTGGAGCACAACACCTCCTCCCTGTTCATCACCTCATTAGCAAGGTGCTGAGTTGGAGACAGTCATGTCAGGGGTTGCAGTTCAATCCCAAAATGGTTTTGGTAAAGAGGGTTTATAATGGTAGCAGCATGCTGCCCCCCCCATCTTATTCCTCTTCTTCTTTTTTCCTTTTTTAACTTTTACAAGCTGTCAGCTTGGGCAGTGTAGCAGAGCTCTGGCCACTGTTCTTCTCATGCAAAACCAGCTCCTTTTAAAAAGAAAGAGGGAGAAAATGATCAAAGAGTATAAAGGTAAAGGACCCCTGACAATTAAGTCCAGTCGCAGACTCGGGGGTTGCGGCGCTCATCTCGCTTTGCTGGCTGAGGGAGCCGGCGTTTGTCTGCAGACAGTTTTTCCGGGTCATGTGGCCAGCATGACTAAGCCGCTTCTGGCGGTACCTATTTATCTACTTATCTACTTCTGGTTGGCAAGGCCTAGGCTCAGTGGTTTAGACCACAGTGCCACTGGCGTATATGATGATGCAATTAATGCATGCCTACAAAGGGCAGGCATGTAATTAAATTGCTTTGGATAATTATTTGCTAAATTATGATATGCATAATACATATCACCTGTATCTTGAACATTCTGTGGAAAAGACAGTCCCTTAAATAACTTAAATGCCTGTTCTTCCTAATTTTCCCTTTCCCAGGTTAGCAAGATGGGTTGTTGGCTCCACCTTTTTGGTTGAAGGCAGGGCTCCCACCATACATATTTTCATCAGTTCCTGTGTGTTTTCATCAGTTCCCTTTGAGCACCCACTTTGGTGACAAAGGGTTTAACAGGGGTTAGTGTTGCTGTCACAAGCCTGGTCGGTCCCCGGAAATTCCTCTTGGTAGTGGGAGGCACAATAGAGTACTCTGAATGACAGGTCATAGAAAGACCCAACAGCTGCTAGTCTCTTTAGCTTGAGAACGCCTTGTTTTTCTGGGGTAGAGGCAGTAGTCTCTTTCCGTCTTCAAAAGCGAGAGTGACACATAGAGGAGGGGACTTAAGCCTGTTCCCCAGCTCAGAACATTCAGGTTCTAGGTTAAGCTGATGTAGGGTTGCCTCAGATGCCACGGGAGAGCTATGTGCTCAGGCTAGTGCAAGCATGCACTAACTAGTGATTTGGAGCTAATAGGATCTGCACTGTGTATAGCATGATTCTCAAAACAGTCCTCTCTCTCTTGTGCTGAGGTCCCTATTATAAGATTTGAATAGAGTGTGTGCATTTTTAAAAAGAGATTTGCGCATCTCTGGATTGTTAGTCTTGCTTTTAATTATAGGTAAAGGTAAAGGGACCCCTGACCATTAGGTCCACTCGTGACCGACTCTGGGGTTGCAGCACTCATCTCACGTTATTGGCCGAGGGAGCCGGCGTACAGCTTCCGGGTCATGTGGCCAGCATGACAAAGCCGCTTCTGGTGAACCAGAGCAGCACATGGAAATGCCATTTACCTTCCCGCTGTAGCGGTACCTATTTATCTACTTGCACTATGACGTGCTTTGAACTGCTAGGTTGGCAGGAGCTGGGACCAAGCAACGGGAGCTCACCCCGTCGCGGGGATTTGAACCCCCTAGGCTCTGTGGTTTAACCCACAGCGCCACCCGCGTCCCTCTGCTTTTAATTATACTATACTTCTAATTTTGAAGATGTTTCCAAAGCTACCACAGCATTTAAGTAGTATTGCCAGAGTTGGGAATGAAAGGGACCTCACACCAGTACCGGCTCTCTTTAAATTATTAGCTGCGTATATGGGAATGATCAAACAGTTCACTTCAGAGTTGCCACCAACATGCTAAATAGAAACCACCACCCTCTTTATAATCAAATGCAGTTAATAAAATATAATCAGATACATTTCTAACCAACAAGTGAAACCTTAGGTCTTCTTCACTTTACCTATGGCAGGGTTGTTTAGTGTTTCTTTCATATTACAGAAAGGGTCTCTTTCTGTATCTTGTGTGCAAACAACACATAGGGTATTTTAATTTTTTGTTTTCCTCCCATGGGAAAGTAGGCCATTCATACATCCATGGTGTACATTATAGATTCAGGTTCAATACAGGTTGTAAAAGCTTGCTTGCTGATAGGCACCTCAGGCACAACTATTCTGAATCATAGAATCATAAAATTGTAGAGTTGGAAGGGATCCCGAGTGTCATCTAGTCCAGCCCCCTGCAATTCAGGAATCTCAACATGTGTCGATGACACCTCTGTTTCAGAATACATTTCTCAGCAGGGGTGTGAGATCTCAAATTCTACACCATCTTCAGGCTTCACAACAAGATAAAAAGGAGCCAGGAGTGTATATTTTCTTGATTGCTTATTTACTTGTGCCTTAAGAAAGTGTTATGAAAAAGCACCATTCAAACCTGCCATAATACTATAACAAGGCACAGAAATGGAAAGATGCTGCAATTGAAAGACAATTGATGGTTTTCATCTTCTTTTACTTGGCCTTGAAAATATTTGGCTGTTGAAAATATTTTACTGTTACATTGGATTTTTTTTGTTTTAGAAAGAGTACTCTGCTACGGCCTCTACAAGTGTAACATTGGCTCCTTGTTAACCAATCTAATTTATTAATTGTGATGTTTAATGCTGTTCTTGGCTAGGGTGCTTTTGAAACATTTGTATTGAGTTTCATTATATTGATTTGTCTTGCAAGCTGGCTTGAATGCCCTTTGTAAACAGAAAGGCAGAATAGAAATATTTTGATAAATATATACATAAATCTGGAGCCTGCTTTGGATACTTGTATTCCCTCCTCGTCCCTCCACTCACTTTCCTTCTCTCTTCTTCTGTAACCACAATTAAGCAGTTTATTGGCAGATGGTTTCAGATACTCTTTAAAATGTTTTCTTACCAAAAATGTGGTTGAAAACCTCCAAGTATACTTTCCATTGAAGAACTTAGCACAGAAATAAATGTATGCCATAGCCCAGGGGTGTCAAACTCAAATTCATCGGGGGCCGCATCAGCAGTTTGGTCACCCTCAAAGGGCCGGTAGTATCTGTAGGACTATGTGTCCACTCTTTATTATCATAAATTATTGTCACTGCATTCAATTATTACTGTTTTTTGTAATAATGTAAGTAATAACCAACATAGTCAGAATAATGGCAAGTAGATATTCAAATGTACAATTATTGTACAATTTATTGAAAAATGATTTTTTGGTAACTGCACTGGGTGGTGGAGGCTCGCTAGGGTTTCATGCAGGAGCTTTGCAGAGCTACTGGTACCTGGAGATGCTGGGGTCCTTCTGCATGCAGGACAGATGTTCTGCCAGTGAGCCACCACCCTTCACCAAAGGGACTGGCTGAGGTTGACTCACTGGAGCTGTTCTTCTGGTTCCAGGGTTTAAGGGCCAGAAGTATAAAGCAGCATCCTACCGTGTTTCCCCTTTTTTAAGACACCGTCTTATAACTTTTTTTCGTCAAAAAAACACAGGGTGACTTATTTTCGGTGGGTGTCTTTTTATTATTATTACTGTAAGTGGTTCCAGCAGCACGCACAGAGGTTCATCTGGACCTGAGTCTTTTTTTCTTCTTTTTGGTACCAGGTGAAAACGTTGTATTACCCCAGACTTTTTAGATGTGGTTTTATGACCATGTTACTGCTGATTTTTTTTTTAAAAAAATGTGTTCTCCTTTAAAGTTGGTTTGAATGAGGCTCGGGGTGCTCTGCGTGCGCTGCTGGGTGTCGACCCAAGCCCCTGGGAGCCGGCAGGAGGAGGAGGAGGCTTGCTGGGTCGTCACCCAGCAGCGCGCGCAGAGCGCCCCGAGTCTCTGGCAGCCAGCAGCAGCAACGCTCCCAGAGACTCGGGGTGCTCTGCGCGTGCCTCCTCCAGAGGCTTGGGACGGCACCCAGCAGCACGCACAGAGCGCCCCGAAGCCTCTGGAAGCCGGCAGGAGGAGGAGGAGGAGGCTTGCCAGGTCGTCACTCAGCAGCGCGCGCGGAGCGCCCCGAGTCTCTGGGAGCGTTGCTGCTGCTGGCTGAACTTTAAATCCTCCTGCTCCTCCATGCGGCGCTGCTGGGTGCTTTGTCTGTGCTTCAGCAGCAGCAGCAGCAGCAGCAGCCGTTTCCAGGCGCCGAGCCGTGGCAGGAGGAGGAGGATTCAAAGTGCTACAGAGCACTGCTGCGTCGCAGAGGCTCGGGACTCTCCGTGCGGCGCTGCTGGGCGCTGACCTGGCAAGCTGCCTCCTCCTTCTCCTGCTGTGGCTCGGGGTGCTCCACCCAGCGCTGCTCCGGCCGCCTTTCTACCCCCCCAGGCCCCAGCTATTTGTCGGCGCTTTGTCGGCGCGGCGCTTCAGCAGCAAGGTCCCGCTGCTGGGTCCCGCTGGCTGGGGCGCTGGCGGGCCACATGACGAGGTCTGGCGGGCCGGATTTGGCCCCCGGGCCTTGTGTTTGACACCCGTGCCATAGCCCTTCTAGGATAGTGTCACTTCCATAGTTGTAAACAGTGTTCCCAAATTTTGGGCACAATTTTCTTTCTGTAAACAAAAAGTGTCTGGGGCGAGATAGATCCCACAAAATCTATTGATTTGGGGAATTATGGTATTTTCTTGTCCCAATCAATTTTAACCACATTGTTTATCATGCAAAAACTGATCAAGGGAACAGGTTATATATAGTTTTGTCTTCTCCTGACACATCTCATGTGGATTTGTTTGGGACAGTCTTGTGCTCCAAGGTACATTTGAATTTGGCTTGAGGTAACAAAATCCTCCACAAAGTTGTGTCTTGTCAGTTTCTAAGTTTTTGTCAATGAAGGTTAGGAAACCATTACTTACATTAACATTGGTGCTGAAAGAGCATTTTTACCAGGGAGGAGCTTTCATTCTTAAGGCTAGGATCCTATTTGTTAGTAGCTTTCAGGAGGTAGTCATTGCATTATGTGATATCCACATTGCCATAAAACAGTGAAGATGATTTTAAGAAGCACAGTGGTACCCTGGTTCTCGAACGGCTTAGTTGATGAACAAATCGGCTCCCGAATGCTGGAAACCCGGAAGTAAGTGTTCCGGTTTTCGAACGTCTTTCAGAAGCCGAACATCTGATGCGGCTTCCGCTTGAGTGCAGCCAATTGGAAGCCACACCTTGCTTTTCGAACGTTTCAGGAGTTGAACAGACTTCCGGAACGCATTTTGTTCGAGAACCAAGGTATCACTGTATCTTTTCTGTGGCCTAATAATGAAATTTCACAAAGTATTTTCACGCCACAGGAGACTGGGAGAGATGGCTTGCATGAATCATTGACACTTGATCAGCTTAGCAAAGTATACTAGAAATAGGTATTTTTTCCATGTTAACAATATTAGATTTATGCTGTACTGCCATCCATATGTGCCACAATCAATATCCTTATGACAGTTACCTGTGTAAATACTGAAAGATGTTAAATGTATACATTTTAAAAAGTACACCTCTTTACAAAAAGCTGTGTGGCAAAATGCATGAGGAGGACTGCTTTCTATCTATGTTTGATTTAAACATAAAACATTAAAATATTAATTGAGAGGAATTTTGGGCTCTTACAAAAAACAAACAAATACCTCCAACGCTGTAGCTATATAAAGACAGTGAAACCAAAATCTGAGGATAAATCATATTCTCATATGTACAAAATTAAGTCCTGTTTTCTATCAAATTTAAACTGACAACAGTGTTTTTCTGCATCTGTTCTGCCCACATTAGAAGCCAACGTCATTCTCTGGATATGTCCCGAGGCTGGAGCTTCTTTATAATATATGAAAATTTTGATTCCCCTCACCCTCAAATAATGGCAAGCTGGGTATGGTGTCCAGCTGTGCATCTGCTTATGTATCGTGTTTGCAGATTCCCTGTTCTTTTTAAAATACAGTATGTGGCAAACTGTTGTCATACAGATTCTATGATTAATGCTTATTTGTGAAGCCTTGTGTAAATACCTTCGAACTGAGTCAGACAATGCAGAGTTATACAGAGTGTTTTGTGGATACTGAAAAGACACATTCCAAGAGACTGTTCAGTCCCCCCCCCCGCAGACTGAGAACAGCTTCATGTCTGCCATGAACAAATAATTTCGCATTTTGCAAACTATATTGCCTTTGTTTTTAGAATTTGAGATTGTTGTGAGTCCACTGAATGGGATGAGCGTTTGTAAGAGCCTGTGAAAAAGTGTATTTTTAAAAAAGTATTTATTAAAACTCTACCTTGCCTAGGGCTTGCATTTTTATACTGTACTTTTACATTTGTTACATGCTTTATACCGTAGCAAAAATGATCAGGTTGGGATCTTTACATTATAAAATATTGAAGTTTTAATGATTTGCTGATCCTTATTACCTTTTTTCCCGTTTAAGGTGCAGCTGCTGTATGAACTAGCAGCTATAATGAACAAAGTCTGGAATAAGATTCAGAAGAAGGGTATTTTGCACCAGTCTCCAGTTTATACAGAATCCACTTCAGGGCCTGCACCTCCAGGCTCCCCTGTCAAAAGTAGTGTTGAGACAGTTCCACCAGATACCAGCACATGTAGCCCATCTGCTGACATTGGAACAACTACAGAGGTAATTAAAAATTATATTGACATGCTATGGTAATTGGCTAAGAGTCTGAGCAAGTGACCAAATAGGAATCCACAGGATAAAAGATGTAAATAAATGAACATGGATAAATATTCATTGAGGTTTAATGAACCATGCTCAGCATCAAACCTTCACAAAACAGAAAGAAGTGATACAAATAGAACATTATGAATGCGTTCATTGTTTATTTTCACATAAATGAGCTGCAGTGAGCCTTAGGCTTGTCCTTCCCCACCCCCTCCCTATCCAGGTGCAGCAGTGAGGAGGAGATTGGAAGCTGTTGCTTCTGTTTTTGATACCATAGTTCTCCTCTTGGTATCATGAGGTCACTGGATTGGTCACGAGGCAAGAGAAGAAGCTCTTTGGGAATGTGGGAAGTTCCCAATCAGCTTTTTGCTCCTGTCTGAATGAAGCAGCTACATCACTCTTGGCTCCCACTGTCTTCTGGGGCATACTTTGTTTGCACTTTCTGGATAAAGTTGCAAATTATATTGACTATTATCCTGAAACATGAAGAGCCATCTTGTGCTGCTGCAGATATAATGCCATTCCCTGTCTCTTTTAGGTGGGTCTATATAAAACCATCTCACTTTTTTCATATTAACTCAACCAAGTCTGGTCTAATTCTCCTACTTAAGCCAATGGCAAAACCTATATGTGATTTGTAACTTTGCCCATGGGGGAAACAAAGCAGAATTCTAAAAGAATGTCTGTCCGATAATGATTTCCCTTTTCCTTCCTTCCTTCCTTCCTTCCTTCCAAGAAACACTTTCGACCAGGGTTGGGGGATCTGTGACCTTCCTAGATGTTGTTGAACTCCAGTTCCCATCATTTCTGAACCACAGGATTGATGAGAGTTGGAGTTCAACAACATCTGGAGGGCCATAGGTTCAGCAAAACTGCTTTAGGCAATTTCTACTTTAAGCAACAACAAAAACCCACCCAACAACCTAGATTTTTATTGTATTTTGGTAGTTATCCATTATACTTCATTACTCATAAATTACCTCATTTTAGCTTCAGCTAGCTTTCTTCTAACATCAGATCTGGCTCAATAGGTTTCCATGAACACCTAGCCAATTGCTCTGCAAATTGATAGTAAAAATATACTATGTTGTGTAATGATTTGTTTAAGTAGGCCATATTGGCAAGCTAAGTTTCAGTCTCTCTTGTGGCATTCTAATTCCAGGGTGCTTCAGCCTGTGGTGGCTTTGTTTAAAAAGGGAGCAAGGAATAAATTTTCCCGTGCTTCCTTAGAGAAGCATTTTCCTGGTTACATTAGAGCAAATATATTAGTTGATAGCTGATGGGAAAACCAAACACAGGATAAGGTCTTTCTTGACTCTGCCAGAAGTTCCTTTTGGATTATCTTTTGGTATGGGCCAGGATTTACTTTCAAAGGATTCACTTTTGGAGAATAGTGCTAGGGACACCAGTAGATTCTGCCCCCTTGAAGAGGCTGTGACGGTGCTTGACTTGGACTGTACCACCTACCTTGGACACAGCAGTTTATAGCACCTGCATCGTTCTTAGGCTGGGGAGGCAGCAACAGCAACAACAACAACAGCAGAGGTTCATAATTTGATTGCAGAAATTATTAAAGAAATGGAGTCCATGAGAAAATAGGTTAGATTTAGAGACCATAAATCTCTGAATCAGGGATCATCTGAGATCTGAATATAGTTTATTACCTTCTTCTTTTACTCTGTATTGTGAACAATAATAGTATAGTAAACTTATTAAGTTAAAAGAGTTTGTTTCATCAGGGTTTATAATATTTTAGCTATGTTCCAATTACTGGAACATGGTACGGTGTAACATTTCCTGGGTATATTTAGATTATTGTTGGAAGGGGGACTGCTCTGAAATTTGTTACTGTTTTGTTTATACATCCAGTACAATTTATGTTTAAAGCCTTGAACGTTGTCAAATAAAAATACGCTTGCATCCTTTGTATGAATTTTTTACGTCAGACATTTCACAGTTAAAGCATACTACTTCTCTTCTGGACCAGAATGATTATTTTGAAAGGTTTCACCCCTCAAAGTTCTTTCAAGTATACAAGTCTTTCCATAAATGAACTGGGGGCGGGGAGGGAGTTGGGGTGGTATGACCCACTCCAACAATTGTTTGTATTAAATAGCATATGAAGTATTTATTTATACTATCCATAGATGATTTATACATTTAAGCTGTGAGTAATTCTTTTCATGCTGACAGGTTGATAGGGAGTGCTGCTCTCTTATGTGTGTACAGCTATCAGGATTCCTGAATTTCAAACTGGGTGGTGGCTAAGATGGAAACATGAGTGAGAGGCTTAAGCACCAGAGCTTAGAAACAGTTAATCATTTTTACCACCCCTGTATTGGAGCGAAGGTAGTATTGACTACAACAGGCCACTTGTTACTGTTTACTTAAGTACAAACAGTTGAGGAAGTGTTTAGTCCTTGGGGGAGCTGTATGACTGAACAGAAACACAGAAGTTATTTTGATAAGGCAGAGCGGTAATTTGCTCAAAACTCTGATCATCCCTTAGCTTTAATGCAGGCCAAGGATGAAGGCCCTATATGTTTGGTTCCTCCAGATGAATAAAGATAAATTCTCCTAGAAAAATAAACTCACTATTTTGGGTCAATTTGCAAGAACTGGCAAAAGAATTAAACTGTGTACTTTAGGGCTTGGCATGAGGAGGGGTGGGAAAATAGTTCAGCCTTCTAGATTCTGGCATTTTTATGGATTTGGATGCAAAGTGGAAAATTAAGGCATAGATTTACTTAAGTATGTATGCGAGGAATTAGGAATTCAAAATAAAGTGGAATGAGAAATAAAAATGTTTCTTGTCAGTACAGTATTCTAACATTTTGATTGGAACCTAGTATTTCAAAAATAAAAAATTAAACTTATTTTTTAAAATAGTATTAGAATTTATAGCAAGAAATTATTTCCCAGTCTGTCCAAAAGTGTCTGGACAGCTTTCAATTTAGTTTGAAAGCACCCATAGGTTTGGCACCCATAGGACCCATTGTTATGATGGCCTCCAAAAACACAAACTGCATGGAAAGCTGTTTGTGTGAAACATGATTTTAGACAGTTCTGATCAGGACATTAAAATCATTCTCTGTGCAGTTTTTCTTGTGTTGTCTTAATTGCACAACCAGTTTTCTATGCAGTTTACATTCTCAGCTAAAATCACACTAGCAGTTGCTCATTCCTTCCCGCAACTTGGATTAAGCCGTAAAATGGGAGATGTTTTGAGCAATCATCTTTGAACATTTTTTCCTTTTCTTATATTTGACAAGGAATGAGAAAAACATTGAACAATTTACATTTCTGTATACTTCAGAAGCAAGGGCATGATGGCCCATGCATCTGTGATAGATTTTCTGTAATGTTTGGTTCATACAATGAGATATTATGTGATATTTTCATGCAGTTATTACCTAAGAAGTGTTGTCGGCTCAGATAACATTTGTAGTGTACTTCTTAGAATTTGCTAGGTTTGCTGTTGTATTCACTGGAACACAGATTTGAGTCCTTGAAAGCTAAACATGTGGTAGATAATTACATACTCATTCCTTCTGTAGAGAATGATTGAATATTTTTGAAATGCTTAATTTATGTTTGGCTTCATGAATTTAATTAATGCTACCACAGGTGAAGTTATACCCTAATTATTAACCAGTTGGTTATCTGTGGAGAGTGATTGAATTTCTAATATGTTCAGAATATATTTTGAAGCCTTTTCCCACACTCGGGTTTTTTTCTTCAAACATTGCAAAGATATCTGTAACTTCCAACTGCTAAACACAAAACAGATTTCTCTGGAAGGAAGTTCTACATCTCGGATTAAAGTCTGAAACAGCTGAATGCAAAAGTTTTTTTTTTTAATCCAATTTATAAATATAAAATCTTGCCATGACCTTGTTATTTTCTTCTTTCTATGACTTTTTGTTTACTATAGTTAGGATAGATCTTTTGTCATGAAAATAATTTTTGCAATTAGGTCAGTAAAAAATATAGTTTGGCAGATCAAACTCTGAAAATGATCAACAAAGAAATTCTGCAATGCTGCTGTTTTCAAGCACATGGAAAAGTATTCTTTCACTAAAATTAAATCACTTGGGAGCAGCAAACCTATCTAGAGAACATCAAAACTGACTTGAACTTCACTTTTGGACCAACAGAGAACACGTTTTCATGTTTTAAACAAGTAATACTTTGATTCCTAATAAGATATATTTGTTTACTTCTGTTATGCTAAATCCATACATTCCTCATGCAGAAGAGAGATTCTGACTCTTCGTCGCTTTTAATTTTTAGTGTTCACCCCAACTTATTTGTCTGTTACATGCTTTTGTACCTGACCAAGTGCATTGTAACTGGTTCTCAAAAGTTTATATGAAATTTAGATGAATTTTTTCAGGAAAAACTGGATGCAAGAAGGTGAAAATATAATGATGGACGTAGGTTGTTTAGTTACAAAACAGTGGTGGGGAGGGGAGGAACTTGTTAAGTAGCACTATATCAAGGATGTCCAACTTCCAAGAGACTGCGATCTACTCCCGGCGGAAAAAAGTGGCAGTGATCTACCCATTTGGGGGTGGGGGGAGTTCAGAGTTGTTGAGCTTTTATTGGGAAGCTTCCCAAAGTTGTGGACCTTTTTTTAAACAATAAGTGTGCAGAATTAAAAAAAATCGCTCACCAACAATGCAGCCGCTAACAGACGGACGCAGCGCTGCAGCAGACAAAGGATCGCTCACTTAACGACCGTTTGGACACCCCTGCGCTATGTCTTGAATTGGGCTCAGTAGCATGTAGGCAGCCAGTACAAGCTCTCCAGAAGTAGTATTATATTGTTCTGGACAACTGAACCTGACAATATTCTAGCAGTTGCATTTTGCACCAACAGCATCTTCAAGGGCAGCTCAGTTCAGAGTGCATTATAGTAGTCTTGCCAGGAGGTCACCAATGCAGCGGTTACTGTGGCCAGAGTTTCTCCATCTAGGAATGGCAGTAGTTGATGAACTAGAATAGGCAATCCATGACACTGATACTACTTCAAACTCCATTGAGAAAATTGGATAACCTGAAGTTAAGTACCTGTTGCCTCAAAAGGAATACAACCCCATCCAAAACAGGCCATTTACTCAATTATTGGACCTGACAACTCACAACACCTTTGCCTTGTTGGGATTCAACTTCAGTGTCTTGTGTCTCATCCAGCCCATTACCACCTTCAGGCATACTCGGCCAAAATCCCACTCTTTTCTGCCTCTGCATTGTAATTCTGTTGAATCTTCCATGGTCTTTTTTATATCTAGGGAGCAGGAAAAAGAGATATAAACACAACAGAAATGAACAAGATCATACAGAAAAGCATTTTACAAATGTATTTTATATAGATTGGATCTGAATATGATACATTTATGTTAGGTTTCTACTAATGTTTTGGGGTTTTGGTATTTTTTGGCAGGGTGAATCTCTACAAGGTGGCGATGATTCTCCTTTCTCAGATTCTGTTACCTTAGAACAAACAACAAGCAATATTGGCGTATCAAGTGGACGTGTTAGCTTATGGATGCAATGGATGTTGCCAAAACTCACTGTAAAGTTATTTGCACCAGACCCAGAAAGCAAAGGAACAGGTATTGCATACAGCATTTTTAAAACAAAACTAGTAATTTGAAGTTACCGGGCAGTTTTGTTCCAAGTCTTCTAGTATTAACAGAGATGGCATTTGAGAGTCCTAAATCTACAGTCTCCAGACTTATTTATTTAAATATTTTAGTCAAACTCAACAGTGAAAGCTCAGGATACGTTAGGGTTAAAATGACAAAACAAATATAGAAACACATCCACTTAAATATTAAGATAAGCCCAGAAAGATTAAAATCTTTACTTGCTAGTCTCCATCCCAGTGCATCTGTGACTAACTTCTTTTTCCAGCCAGTACATTCAACCTTTGCAACAGATTACTATTTGGCAAATGCTGTTTTTTTATGGCTGCTTGGAGATTGCTTATATATTTGGGGTTGGATCCAGAATTGCCCTCCTACAAATGGAAGGGCTCCTTGTGTTCACAGAAAGATCTGAGATCAATCAGGGACTCCTATCAGAATAAGTTGTAGAGAGGACTTTTAAGATTCCACTTTTCCAATACAGCCCCCCAGCCCCCAGTGTCACCTCCCATACTGCTCCGCTGAATTCCATAACCACCTGGAATAGTTTTGCAGAGGGCAGAAGGCACTGCAGAGAGAAGGAGGCCTCAAAGTATGGTCCCAGTTGTTCCTTGACAAGCAGGGCTTGTATTTCATGCCCTTCAAACTTGGTACCAAATGCAAGCTCCCCTCGTGTCAGTCTCGCTCAGGAACTCCAGAGTGCAGTCTGTCCCTGGCAAATGCTTACCAGCAGTGACTGCAACCCCTGCATGGATCAGCTGCACTTTGGAGTTCCCAGTTGAGAGCCCCCAAATGCAACTGATCCCTGCTACTAAATGCAGGGTGTGCAGTCAAGTGCCAAGCAGCTGGAATTAGCTGCAGAGCTATTCCTTTGCAACCCAAACTTGCCACCTCTTATGGAATACCTGCAATAGCTGTATAGGAAGACTTCATTTTTGTGGTAGAGAACTTCAAATAAAATATATGTGGTCGATGCATATATAAAATGACAACTTCTTAAGGGTTCGAATGCATGGCTTATTTTCACTGGATATTTATTTATACTGCAGAAATATGTGTTGTTGGTGAATTAGAAGACCTCAGTGCCTCAGTAGATGTACAAGATGTCTACACTAAAGTCAAATGTAAAATAGAAAGCTTCAATATTGATCACTACAGAAACAGGTAGCAACCACACCTTATGTGCATTATTATTATTATTATTATTATTTGTTAGTGCTCATGTAGAAACATTTTACTCTTCTTTTTGATCGGGGTGGCTAACCCGTTTCAGGCATTGACTCATGATCAACATTTCAGGGGCTGCATCTTATAAGTGGGCACTGCTGAAGTGTGAAAGTGGGTGTGAGGATAACTACAGCTCTGAGTTGAGCATTAGAGGTGTCCAGGGGGTTCCTTCCACCACTTACAAAGCAGAGAATGAGATCAACTCCTCCTTTTTGCCAGCAGCGCCTCCCTCTGCTGAACCTCGGTTTCATTTCCTGTGTTGCCTGGAGTAGTACCCACTTGCCCCTTTCCAATGCATACTTCTATTTTTAAAGAGAAGTATCCAACAGCACATTCCACTAGAGCAGGCACATCCTCACCTGCCTTTTCTACCATACACCTCTGGGAGACGATTGCTGTAGTAGACCACACACGGCCACCTGTCAGAGGTTAGCTGGGGTATATCTCACTGAGGCACCTTCCAGTCTTCCACGTTCATCTTAGAATGCAGTGTTGGGAACTTACCACGAACATTATTCTGAGCTGAGTCCCTTGGTGGTGTCCAGGGCCACACACTGTCAGGTGGTTGCAACTAATCACATATAGATGCTACTCTTCTCTTAACTGGATCTCCGCACTCCCCCCCCTTCCTTACAGAATCTGTGGTCTGGGGTGTTCTTTGTTTCTTTCATTCTCCTTCCCTTTAGAGTACATTATGCTCAACATTGGCATGAAACATAACTGAGGTTCAGCAGAGGGAGAGGCTGTCAGCAATGGTGATCTAATTTCCTGCCTTCTGAAAAGTTAAGAGGAATTACAACTCACTTAGACGCAGTAAGCTTCCATCTTCCCATTCTCGGAGCTTCCAAAGGTCTTTCCCATCAGCTATTCTATGCAATTTTAAATAAAATATTTTTTATCACTCCATTACTCATCCAGCAAATAAAATAAAAATTAATGGAAATTTTTTAGATGGGGAGGCTTGGGGTGCCCTACAAAAGCCTTTTGGCACCATGGCATTATAGCAGTGTGTGTGTGTGTGTGTGTGTGTGTGTGTGTGTGTGTAAGTGTAAATAGAAATCTCTAATATTTTTAATGTGCTTTTTGAAATTACACATTTTGGCAGGCCACAAAAACATATTGGAGTCTCAAATATGGCCAGTGGGCTGCTGATTAGTCACCCCTGTCTTTAGTGGTAGTGGTAGTGATACAAATAAAAAAAGAGATGATTTGAAGTGCTATTGCTTTGCCACAATTTGCACATGTAAGAAAACAGCATTAGTTGTAATAAGAAGAATATACAGTACTCAGTGTGACAAAGAACATGCCTCTGCTAATATCTGTAGGTTTGATACAAATATTTACCTTCATAGTCTCTGGAGAGCAATATGTAGTCTTATGGTACAAACTGAAGATTATTTAAGGTTACCTTTCTAATCATTTTATCATGGTGGTTAACTTAAGACACGAAGCTGGATTTCATAACTATGAAACCTGAAGCTGATGTTTTGTATTTCACATTAATTATACTTTAACTATCACCTTCTGGAGTTGTTGTGTTTATGACAGTACTTGTGTGAAATTATGCAGCTATAACAAACAGCCTGTGGAATTAGGAAATATCTCTGCACCAAAACCTTATAATGATCTAGTGAAAAAAGGCTTGCACTCTGACAGTAAACAATTTTCTTAGTTTTTTCTTATTCTTCCAATATTGTAACTTTTTTTGTAAAAAAAACCTGCATGTATTATAGTAATTAATTCAGCATACTTTTCATATACAGTATCTATCCAAATTATTAAAATACTCTTTCTGTCTATAGATTTAGTGCAAATGCTTGATGCCACTGGTATCTTCCAATATAAAATGGCTTAACACTGGTGGGTTTGTACAGTTTGGTTTGCAAATCAGAATGACTACTATATATATTTTTAAAAATATTCAAAACATAGTTTCATGTAGTTTCAATGTTTAGATTCTGACCAGCTGCAGAGAACAGATAAGGTGAATGTTGTGTTTTCCAGACCAGGAGAAGGTTGGCAGTCTGGACTTTTTGAAGGCATATTCCTACAATGCAAAGAGAAACTTGTGGTGAGATTTTTGTAGCAGAATAAGATATTTAACCAAATAACTATTCTAAAATCTAAACATTTTTTTTCTCATGCAGAAGGGCGAAGGACTGCAAGAATGATGGTATAAACCACCAATAGCTTTTAAAATGTCAATTTGTTATTTTGGAAAAGGAGAAAATACAATTTCCAGCTTTTAAAATGTCCATTAGTTCTTGCACTCCATCTCTTTCCATTCTAATAAAGCTTCTATTCCCTTTTTATAATTAATTGCAAATCAAATTACACTTGGACATTACCTAGGGAGAGTCCTGCTCTACTTTAATTCCTAATAATTTTTTATTCTACTGCCAAATAATTAGGCTGTGGCAAGTTTCAAGTTTATGATTTCCTTCTTTGGATTGAATTGAATTGTGATATTTGAGGTGAAGGACTTGCAAAGCCTGCAATGGATATTGGCAGAATTCAGCTTTGTTTTAAAATATATGATTCCCTCCCCCCCTTATGGCTTTATATTTGTTTTTTGCTTTTTTTTTGCCTGCATCACCTCAAGCTTTGGGGAAGACTCTTGGTCCCTGGGGAAATGTGGAGGTGTCTTCCTTTCCTGTACTGACAAGCTGAACAGACGTACATTGTTGGTTCGACCCGTCAGCAAGCAGGACCCTTTCAGTAACTTCTCTGGCTTCTTTCCCTCTGTAAGAAATCAATGCAATATGTATATTACAGAACTTCCATTAACAAACAGTAGTTTAGAATGATGAAAAGCTTATTTATCAAGCTGGTGTTTTTATTTTGTTTTAAAATAGCCTCTCTCTCCCAGTAATGTTCTGGCAACAAGTGTGGTCTGTCTACACAGTTGGGAAATAGGATGGCTACAGAGCAAAGGAAGAATATTCACTTGAGCATCTTTGTGTATTACAAATGTGACCCTAAAGGGAAGGTCACTTTGATGTTTTAAGCTATCGTGCATAGGTTCTGGATAACTCCTGAAATATTTGAGCTGTGCTTAATTGAAGTCCATTGATTTCTGTAGCTCTGCTCTAAGCATGGCTAAAGCAAACATTTTACTAAAATTCAAAGCTGCAGATAATAGGTTTTATTGGGTCCAGCTAAAATGCAACAAACTAGTGATGAGGCTTTAAAGTTGTCCAAAACTCTTCTTCAGACACTGTGGATTAAGCAGCCAAAAAAGTGATGTGGGTGGAGAGAACTACTCTCAGCTTTAAAGATACATAGACTACCAAATTTTTGTGACTTTGGATGCCAACAATTGGTCTGAAAAAATGGGTTATTCTACTGTGGCCAATGCTTTTTTTAAAAAAAAAAAGTTTAGGTGTACTCTCATTTTGACTCAAGAAAATCACCATTTTATAGTTCAAATTGGGGGAAATAAATACAGTAAATGGACAAAAGTACAAAGATTCACAAAATGTTTAGGGGTATGCGTACTCCTGCATCCCCCCAGAAAAAAAGCACTTACTGTGGCTTTAGGGTTTTTCAGACATCCACATATGCATTATTTAAATTTGTGTATTTAAGATGTGAATCTTAAGACGGTTCCATTTATTGGGAGTAAATCACTTGTTACTTTCCTGTGAGAAATTTCAACTTGTTGTCAATTTGTGGTGTGTGATCACACCTTGCTCTCCCTTGGCAGAAAAAAAAGTAACAAGTGAATCTGACTGTTTGATTACAGCATCTTCCTGACCACCTAACTGAAAATGCACTTATCATTCAGCAGATCAAATAGCCAGGAAGACACTGCATTCAGATAAACACAGTACAGTCTGGTCCCCTTGTTACTTTTTCAAGGGCTCGGGGTGAGAAAGAGCCTGAGATTTTAACTAAGTTGAGGACACCCCCCCCATTGAGAGTAATGAATGAACAGACCCAGCATCAGTTAAGAAACCCAGCAAGGGAGGTGGTTGTTGTTGTTGTTATTTATTATTAAATGTTAGTGGAAGTTCTGTTCTCCATGATTATTTTCTGTCAAGAACATGTACATGCAGAATTACTGTTGCTGCTTATCTGAGTTACTTCATTCTAACACAAATGAAGCTAATTTACTAATTGTTTACCATTTAAAAAAATAATTGCATAAATGTAATTAAATAATCGAGTGTATCTGAATGACATTGTTTGAAAACGTATAAAGAGCCATTTGTGCTATTAGCTAAATTGTGCTGAGATACATTTGTCTCAGTAGAACATTAAAAGAATATGTCTAAATTCATTGAACATACAGGAGCATTATTGTATTTGCAAAGCTCCTGTTTAAACAAGGATTTCCCCATTGATTTCACAAAAAGGGTTGTATGAATAGAAATTCCACTGTTATTGAAATGAATGGGGTTCTGCAGAACTTTGGATTAGACCTCATAGAGTCAATTCGTTGACTATTCTGCTATTGGCTTTGGTGGGATTTTGGTTGTGTTGGGGTGCAATGTGCAAGCTTGCTACATATTCATTGCATCTGAACAGAAAGTTGTCAAAGTCAGCATACCCTGATCTGAAACAAATGCATTTTAAAATATCAGTTGTATTTGAACCAGTTCTAAGATTAGCCATGGCAGTTAACATGTACTACAGAAACCTTTTCATCTGATGTTCAGGGAAGTATATAGCTGAAAATAAATAAAAAAAATGAAAGGGTTGATTGACAAAAGTTCTCATAATTTTTACACAGTGCAAATTCATTACTTATTTCTCACCATTTCTATTTCCTGATACAGGCAACTGCAAAACTTTTGGAAGGTTCTCATCAGCAACATGGATTTCTGTCACTGACTTACACAAGGGCAGTCACAAAAAATGTCCGTCACAAATTGATTTCAAGAAATGAGCGAAGAACTTTGCATAAATTATCTGAAAGTTTCACTGATGGTTCTCCTCATTTCCTTCATGAGATTCTTCTCTCGGCTCAGGCATTTGATGTTGTCCTCTGTTTTCCTTTTCTCAATGCAATTGCAAGTATATTTCAGGCAAAACTGCCAAGAAGCCAAAAAGAGAAAAGAAAATCACCGGGCCAGCCTATGAGGACTCATATTCTCACATCTCGGAACTTGCCGCTTATTTATATCAATACTGGGGTAATCAGAATCTTTTCCCCCAAAATGGAGGAATTGCAGCACAATATTGAAGGTACTATATTCTCCACCTTATATTAATACAATAAACATATTTTTCTTGGATACTGTTGTTCATGAAAATGCTGTCTCCACTATATATATATCTGAAGGGTCCTCATTGGCTTGTTCTCCAGTCATGATTTGCAAATTTGAGAGAAAATCCTTTAGAAGTCCAAAAAAAGCCTTTCCGGTCATAGAATACATGTAAGCTCAGGGTAGCTACCTCTGCAGTGACCTCTCCAGGTTTCCTCTTATTAACCTTCCCAGGGAAACACTTGTGGCAAAGGACTACTGTGCTTTTGTTATATGTGTATATTTTTGGCCTTTTGTTCAGTGCTCAGCTCTACCGTGTCAAATCAGTGGTTGAAGTGGATTCATATACTGTCTATATCCAGTATACTTAATTAAATCTATGGTTTTGACATAATAATAGGCAGTAAACCTCAATTTGCCCTTTGTATTCTATGTAACATACAAGTTTCAGGCATGCATAAAGATGCAAGCAGTTGTTAAAGGATGTACAGTGGAACTTCGGTTTTCAAGCGTCTCAGAAGCCGAACATTTTGGGACCCAGAAGTAATTGCTTCCATTTTCAAACACGCCTCGGAAGTCGAACAGCTTCCAAGACGCATTTCTCAATTTTCACCATTGAAATTGCCGACAGCCCTTTGTGCCTTGGCTCTCGAAAGTTTCAGAAGTCGAACAATCTTCTGGAACAGATTATGTTTGACAACCAAGGTTCCACAGTACAATTGCTTTCTAGAGTGCTCAACTATCCCTCCCCTTCCCAAGGCTATGTCTTGATTGCACCAGGAAGTATTTAATTGTCAGAGATTGAAGTGGGAGAAGAAAGCTAGTGAGATGACTTCATTTCAAAATAGCTCAGTCATGTCCATTGAAAAGTAACAGGAAGGCATCCCATCCCACTTTATAGCATTTTGAGTGCTGCCCACTTCTCATTATTTTACCTGGCAGCTACCTGCCTTCTCACTTCCTGTCTTGATGGAACACGTTGAAAGACAGCAAACAAGCATTCTAATACAGGGGTAGGAAACTCCAGAAGTTGCTAGACTCCAATTTCAGCACAGCCAGTAGTCAGAAATAGATAGGATCTGTCGTCCCTCATCTTCTGGAAGGCCAAAGATGTCTTCCCCCTTGCAAGCTCTACTACCTACAGAGAATATATTGAGCTCTTCCAGTCCTAACCCCGTTTCCATTAGGGACCTAGAAGACTAGCTTGTTTTCTCCCTCTTCTTCCAAGGATTGGCTTAGTCTTCTGTGTGGGTAAAATTGTTTTCTGCCAAGTGATTAATAATAGGTGCATTTTGGACAAATCAATTCATTGCTTTTTGAACAAGAGTAGTTTCCCGTGATCTTGAAAGTGGCTTCACACAGATCAAAAGGTCCTGAATGGAAATTTCATTTGAAATTTCCCCAAAAGGAAATCAATGTCAGACTCGTATGTTAAATGTGACAAATGTGCTAATGTCTATTTTGTGGTGGGAGGCAGATAAATAGACATATGTCCACTTCATTGATTTACAATGATATTCAAAATTCATATTGATTTGCTTTGTGTTCCTACTGTCAAAGCCCAAATTAGTCAGTTTGCCTATTGTTGGGCTACATACTACAGGAAGATTTTTATTTTTTTTAATGCTGTCCATGGGATTATCATTTTGCACATGCTCCTTCACAAAGGCTGTAGCAATGTTAGTTCACTTGGGTGGTGCTGAATCATACTTTATTTGATCATAAGTGAAAGCATGCATGAAATATGATGCTTAGAGCTACATTTATTTAACAGACTTACTTTAAAAGTCTACAGATGAATTAGGAGGGAGCCCCAGGAGTCAAATAAGCACCACCAAGAAGCTAAGTTTGATGATTTAGAAGTTGTGTAAAGTTGATAGCATAAATGTCCTGTAGTTTAAAAAGAAAAATGTTTTTGAGGTTAGCTTAGACATCTACCAAAGGATTTGTAACTGAAAAAACCTGAGTATCTGTTTAGCTTGATTAAAATACAAATGCTTTTTCCACCTAACTTCCCACATAACCATGGCTTCCCAACCCTATTTTCCCAAATAGTTTATTATACCTTATCTTCAGTGCAGTTCCTTAATTATTTTTGATGTATTTCATAAGTATTTGATAGCATTGCCTGACACACCCACACCCCTGCCATGGTTTATTCATTAGCTGTGTGTCCAGATTGTTAATCATAGTCTCAGTATGTCTGTCTGATTCATCCTGGACGCATCTCAGTGGTGTTGCAGAAGACAGCTTTTATATACACAACACACATACACATGAGTCTTCTGAGCTGCATGTGAAGTTTGCTTGTTCTTTCCACATCAAGCAACGTGTTATTTAGTAAAGTACTTAGCACTCACCACACTCTTAGCATCTGTAGCTGAAAGCTTAGCTTTCAAAACAAGTTGTCTGGGATATCTCACTGGGTGGCCACAGATGGGGAAAGGGGATTGAAAGCTTACGTACATCCTCAAAGCATAGGCTTGTGGAGAACACTAGGCCCAACTGCATGTATATATATCGGATGTCACTGTCAGCTTCTAAAATGTCATAAAATTCTTCATGGGCAAAAAGAAATGTTACGGGATATAGAGTCTGTACTGAAATACATGTTTACATCTTTATTTCTTCACAGTATACCTTGTATTTTTTTAGTAGCCGTGTTAAAAGTAATTGCAATGATGGCATAGGCACAATATTTAATAGGAGCTAAAACTGTTAAGATCTCTAAAAAAAATATTAAACACTTATTAGGTAATCGGTAAGCTTGCCAGGAGTGCCTGGAGTGCTCTGGTCCATGGGGTCACGAAGAGTCGGACATGACTAAACAACAAGTTTGTGTATGTCAATACCCAACATTCTTTTCCATTCTTCCAGCAGCTAGTCTAAGAATCAGGACTTAGGGCATAGCTATGCCAATAGGGAAATACTTGTTTGTTTCCCATTAAGCTTTCTGGGGGAAAGTGTTTAGATTGTAGATTAGGACATCATTGGAGAAATTGTTTGTTTGGAGAATATTGTTTCTTACTCCAGACACTGAGATAGGTGTAGGGAGCAGTTTTAGCTCCCCCCCGCCCGCCCCAGCATAGTGTACCCGAGTCCATCCCTTTCCTTTCATATAAATTGGTTCCCCACACAAATGCTGCATACACACTATATACTGTATTTAAAGCACACGACACCCCACCCAATCATAGGAACTGTAGTTTAACGCCACACACACACACACACACACACACACACACACACACACAGTTACAGTTTCCAGCACCTTTCACTACAGTTTCCATGATTCTTTTGGGGAAGTCATATGCTTTAAACATACAGTGTACTCAAAGCCAAAAATGCACAGAGAAGCATTCATTCTCCTTTTTCTCTGTACATCAGTCAAAATAGCATGAATACCAGGCCTAGGGGCGGACAGGGGAACTATCTATCTGCCTGCCTGGCTGTCTATCTGTCTATTTTGTGTGGTATTAATTGATTTACCAGTATTCATTGAAGAAGTTAAAAATAATATGGTTGCTCCACTGAAAAGTCACCTCACTCATTGCATTGGAAATACCTTAATTAATACATCTGGCTCTCTATGTATACACAAATGTTGTTTGTTTCCTACTTCAATTGCAGATAATAAGACGAATAAGGAAGATACTTTGGTACTTAAAATTGGCTCTGTATCGATGGCTCCTCAGGCTGACAATCCTCTTAGTAGAGCTGTGCTGAGGAAAGACATTTACCAGTAAGTGTTTTTTTATTTGACAAATTAGAATGAGAAAAATGTTTGAAAAATCTAGAAATGTTTTTAAAAACCAAAACAAGATATTTTCTTGAGAATCATTGATCTGGCATGCATGGTTGACGACTGGGATTGCATTGTTTTATCCCTGCCTGCACATTGCACATTGAATAGTATAGGCCAGTGTGCTCGAGTTCTATCTGCACAATCTGTACTCTTGATTTTGTATTCAAGACATAGTGCTCATGTAGTCTGAGCAATGCATGTTGGGTTCTGCATATATAAGCTCACATGCAAAAATAAAGTTGAATACATAAAGAACTGGCAGGCTAAGCAAATGTGCACGATCCTGAGCCCCTCACTAATTACACAGTTTTAACATCACCACAGGGATGGAATAAAAGTTATCCAGTAAAACATGTATTCTGACGAAAATATTTTTGTATAGAATTTTCCATTTTTACATTGATTACTTGATTTTCGTGCGTGCTTTCATATTTTTTTCAGACACTTCAACAGTCTATGAAACACTGATGAACAATAAATTAAATTTTAGTTATGTTATCATGATCTGCAAGGGGGGAGGGAAATCAGTCAGGAAAGGGATCTCTCTTTTTTTGCACATACCTTCTCTCTCAGTAGCTGCCTAGTGTGAAAGTGATTTTCATAATGTTAAATGGTTAGCAGACATTCAAAATGCTGGACTGTTGATGTCATGTGGATCAAAGCTGTGAAAGAAAGCAAACTTCTAAGGCAAAGTTTCACAGTAAACACATTTTTTGTGTGAATGTCGTGCTCTGGATTGTGTCACTGACTTTCTGCAAACCACACTAATCATATGTAGGCAACAAAACTGGAGAACATATGTAATCAACATGATAAAAATAATACATGATTCTTAGTAGAGTTGGCACTGCTAAGATACATGAAAGTAGAGTTGCAAATAATACCAAGTGAGAAAAGTCACAGAAATACAGATGAACAAGTGTCTTATGCTTCCTGTTGGTCTGTTTCTCAGATGTGGCTTTTTTTTAAAAAAAAAAAAAGTACTTCGAACTGTACTTCAATAGAAGTATGTTACAAACATCAAAATCCTTTCCCAGCAGTAAAACATTTTACGGCTTTAAAAATGACAGATATTACTTTGTCAAGCATAGGAATTCCTCAACTGGTTCAGGCTCCTTGCAACTTAACAGTTTCTGTCCAATGGGGTGGGGAGAGAAACTTTGTCATAGCGCACTTAAAGGTGGATTTGCCTCTGAATACCATTTCCACATATTCAGGAAAATGTGATATATGAACTGGTGTCATGGGTTTGACTTGGAAATAGACCCATAAAAATCAGGAATGTTTTCCTTGAGCATGCAAGCACACCAAGAAAGCAATTGTGTCATCTTCTTTAGGAAAATGAAGATTAGATGGAGTGATAGGATTGAATGGTTTTCTAGGAAGCTTACACATGAGAAAGTAAGAATAAACGCCTAGGGTACCAGAAGTGCATGTCCCCCCCCCAATATACTTTAATGTGCTTGAGAAAGGTGTGCCACGGTAGGGCAAAATGTGCATCCATGTGAGGTTGTATTCTGTGAATGTCCTGTTTGGCAAAAGCATTTGGGATGCATGGCTTTTTGTATTGTGAAAGCTGTGAGGTTGTAGAAACAATGAAGAATCTTGTGAAATCTGAAAGGACCTCTCTGGAAACTGAGGTTATGATAGTACTGTTGTAATCAAAGCACCACGTAGGGTATTTTATACTGTGTACTGTTCAGAGGTGCATTGTGCATTTTGGGGATGGAAGCATTCTAGACTAACTTCCTTCATCAGTTCAAGCAGCCCTCAATACGTGATTATAGTGCTGCATTATGGTATGAAATTCTATAACCTCTCTGTAAAGAAGACTAGATGGCTTCATGCATTTGTGGCAGGGGATGGGGAACCTGCGCCTCAGACATTGCTGGACTATAGATACCATTCATTATCCCTGACAATTGGCTATGCTGCTGAGGGTAATAGGAGTTGGAGTCCAGTAACATCTACAGGGCTACAAATTTCCATCTCTGCTTTATCGTCTCCCAGTTAAAACAGTTTAGCATTCTCACTTTGATACAGCAATCACTTACAGCTGTACTTGACATCTATTTTTGCAGTGGGACATATTTCTATCAGATGAAAAGCTGAAGGGCTGCACAGAACTTTGTTCCATAGAAGCCAAGAAACAAGAACTAAATGTACCGTATTTTTCCGTGTATAAGACTAGGTTTTCCCCCTTAAAAACAATGTCTTATACATGGATACATCTCCCCCCATTTTCTTTAACCTGAGGCCCCCAAAATAGGGGGCGTCTTGTGCATGGGGGCGTCTTATAGACGGAAAAATGCGGTATTTTAATCTGAAACAGGCAGATGAACCTTTTCTTAGTTGCTTGTTTGAATATTTGTTGTACTACTCTTTGGTGCCCCAAAATTCTCCCAGGATAGTTTACAACAAGGTACAAAAACACAATGCACAATAAAAAAACTGAACAATAAACAAACACTGGACAAATAAAAAGGACTTTACTCAGATGTCAAAAAGATGCCAGACTCAGCACCAGGCAGAGGAGAGTCTAGAGAGCATTCCAGAGCTGGGGTGCCACAGCAGAAAAGACCCTATTCCCGGTTCATACCTGCCTTACTTCCAAAGGCATAAGAAAACAGGGGAAAGCTTCTCAGGAAGATCTTTGTGAAGTTCATATGAAATAAAGGGATCCTTTTCGGGGCAAGCCATTCAGGGTTTTCACTGTTAGTTAGTTAGTTAGTTAGTTAGTTAGTTAGTTAGTTAGTTAGTTAGTTAGTTAAACAATGTTTTGTGCTCAGAAGCGGTATAGAAGCTGATACTGCTGTTCAACACTGAGATCCAGCGCCGAGGGCCTTCTGGCGGTTCCCTCACTGCGAGAAGCAAAGCTACAGGGAACCAGGGAGAGGGCCTTCTCGGTAGTGGCGCCCGCCCTGTGGAACGCCCTCCCATCAGAGGTCAAGGAGATAAACAACTACCTGACATGTAGAAAACGCCTAAAGGCAGCCCTGTTTAGGGAAGTTTTTAATCTGTGATATTTTAATGTATTTTGGTATTTGTTGGAAGCCGCCCAGAGTGGTGGGGCAAACCCAGCCAGATGGGCGGGGTATAAATAAAATAATAATAATAATTTAAGACTAGAAAGATACATTCTGTATTTCCAGACAGTAATCTTACTAGTCTGTTTTGGCCCAAATACATTCTTAACAATGTTCAACAACAGCCCAATGTACGTATCATGCATGATGTTGATTAAAACAGCTCCTTCTCTGTGTCTCCATATGATGAAATGTGGTCAGGGTGTGTAACATGGTATACGTGGGGTGTTACTCTTGGGATCAGAGGATATACTGGAAGCTAGATGGAAACCTCTGAGGTTCTGTGTTGACCTGTGTGCATCCAGCTGCATATCCTTAACTATTAATAAGCCGTTTCCTTTGTGACAATACTTGAAGTTTGTTAGAATGTGGAAGCAGTTTGTAGGGAACCAAATTCTCAGCTTGATGTAGTTGAAAGTGGACTGAAAACATAAAGTTGGAAGTTGGAAGAATACCCCACTATATTGTCTTATTTGAATTTCAAAGTACTTATTTCACCTTGTCTAAAAACTGCCCTTTTCACCTCCTGTTACATCATGGCTGGTGTTCTTGGAGGCTACTTTATCTTTAATGGCTGGTAGAAGAATCTGTACTGTACTTCAAGATGCGGCTCCCTTAACTTCACTTAGGCTGGAAATGCCTGCCTGGTAGTAGTGTGCCTGGTGCACTGAGTCTTGTGCACAAACACTGTTAGTATTAAACACAATTAAAGCAATATTTAACATGTCAGATCATTTACTAAAAAATTTTGCAGGCTCTATGGTTTTGCTGCTGAACCTTTTATGGTGGCTTGCTATTTACAACATTATACTGTTGACAGGAAAAAAGATTTGTACAGAGCACTAGAAAATGAAGTCAAGGTTCATCATGGTGTAGGGAGATTATTTCTTAGGTGCATAACCATAGGTATCGGGGGGGGGGCATATTTGGGAATAGTGGCGAACTTTCGGCTCTCAAATTTCAGCAGTGGCCTGTGCGACACTAAAATCTGGTGCCCCCTGGCACCCAGCTGAACCAGTCGCACTACCCTAAAACCGCCTCTTTGGGGAAGATTATTACACCAGAGCACTGTCATAACTAAGTAGCTTCATAATATTAATAAATCTATGAAAATGTGGAGAGCTGTTTTCTACAAATTTTCCAGACTCTGTGATGCGGATGTGAGAACCTAGTCTCCAGTATTTGGAAAAGCAGTTTTCTACGGGTGATTAAATTATATGATTTCAGGTCTTTTCTCCTGTATGTCAAGCTTTAGAGAGCCTGACATGCATTCTTTTTTGGACCAAAGCAGTAAAGTGCCCTAGTGTGCATTTTGCTGATGTTGCCCGTTAGCGTGCAATTGTATTTGTATTTAAATCAAATTCCAGTTGGGCAAATAGTTGACTTTCCACAAAACATTTCATTGTCCCTTGGGCTCTTCCTGCTGATTTCAAAAATATGTTTTTGAACAGTCATTTCAAGGATACTTTGCTGCCATATATGTTTAACATTGACATATAAAATCCTTGGTTGTGGTAAACAGTGTTACTGTAAAATAATTCAGAAAAGCTTCAGAAAGCTTACTGTTACCATTCTTTATTAATGGCTTGTGAGTAAATATAATTTACATTGTATTTGGTTTCAACAAATGTTTTGTTTGTTTGGAAAATATTCTCTAGTAATATTTAAAACAGATTATTTTCTTTCTTTTAATTATGGTGGAATTTTAAGTTGAATATAATGCGAAGGCTATGCTTCTGTTACTAAGGTAACCATATCCTTGTTGTAATGAGACATTTGTTAACTTCTGTATACAGCTTGTGGTTCATTCCATAAATACTTGTGGGTTCTCTGATGTCCTTCACAAGGTTTTATCTATGACAAATTTTTACCACAGCTCTTGAAGTGCTTTGTGAGAATGGGTGTGGGTTTCTTTCTTCTTAAAATTATTCCCTAAAATCTTAGCACGTTTTTAAAAAATCTCCCTCTTCAGCTTTGTTGCTGTTTAACGTATTCCACCCTTCTTCTTTTTTACCATGTGGAATCTTCACCTATTGAGATAGATTTATCAGTAGCCCTTCATTGAGTTAAGGGGAAACGTCTTCTGTTTATTCATTAGGTAAGTTTATTTCCATGTGTTTGTTTCCATGTGCTGCTCTGGTTTGCCAGAAGCGGCTTTGTCATGCTGGCCACATGACCTGGAAGCTATACGTCGGCTCCCTCGGCCAATAATGCAAGATGAGCGCCCAACCCCAGAGTCAGTCACGACTGGACCTAATGGTCAGGGGTCCCTTTACCTTTACCTTTAAGTTTATTTTACACCAGTATTGTGGGACCAATACTTTATCCCAGGTTTACTTTTTATTGCAAAATTTACACTAAGGATGGGGAACTTGTTGCCTTCTAGGCTACAACTCCTATTATTCTTGACCATTGGCCATCTTGGCAGAGACTGATTGGAATTGTACTGCAGTGACATCTAGAGGAGCATACGTTCCCCACCTTTCACAATCCTTTTAGTATTAGCTAACATGGTGTCCTTTGACTCCCAATTTCCCTCAGCCACAGCTGGCATGGCCAGTGGTTCAGAATGATGGGGGTCGAATTTCAACACCATCTGAAGAACACTACTTTAACTGTTCTAGGGCTGGGTACTGTTTCCCCAGTGTGTTCCATATGCGGAAGACCCTGGCAGAGCAGACCCCGGCTGCCTTCAGGACTGAATCCTCTGGAAGATCCCATCCTGCTGGGGTCTGCTTCCAGCTGGGGAGCAAATGGCTCAGTCCTGCTCAATTTGACTGCACATGTGTGCTCCCCTGCGGAACAGGCATGTGCAGAAAACTTCTTTTATTCTATTTCTCCTACCGCCATGCCCCCAGATCACATGGGATGCCCATCCCAGTGCAATCTGGGGCTATCTCCATCGGACTAGCCTGGTTCTGCCCAAATCAGCCCAATATGATTGGGTTTTCAACTGAATCCAGCTTGTTGCCCTATCAGATACTTTAGCTGATGGGAGTGCCAACATTGGTATTAATATAAAGTACGGTAACCCTGAGACTCACTAGCAGACACCTAAAAACAAATCTCTAAATTAATGGTAACTGATTTGATATAAATAACAATTTTCTTACAAGTGGAAACTAGTGTGACAGTGCGAAGAACTGTAGCTGGCATAAAACCACCATTCAAAAACTGTCTATGACATATGTCTCCTGTATATTGTGTGCATTGATGTTTAGCTGATTTCACTTGAAGGCTTTGTGTTTGGCTTTGGCAGTCACAAAAGCAATGGTGTACACTGTGGCTTCCTGCAGCAGGAAATAAGTTTCAAGGAATACTTTCCCTCTTGCTGCCAAAATTTACCATAACAATACTGTTGGAAATGACTGAAGAGTTTGCTGCTTGCCATTTTACTACATTTTAACTATCCAGGTTTAAAAAGTATGTTTTCTATATGTTTTCTAGTTTTGCTTGATATTTGCTGGGAATCTGTCCTTCTGTTTTACTCCTTAAGAAAGCTCTTTTTCATTCAGGTGGTATTTGATACTTTGCAAATACAGTGGTACCTCGCTAGACGAATGCCTCACAAGACGAAAAACACGCAAAACGAAAGCGTTTTGCAATTTCAATGAAGACTTGCAACACGAAGTTTCCTATGGCGCGCTTCGCAAGATGATTTTTTTTCATCCCATAGGGTGCCTTGCAAGATGAATTTTTTCCCCCGTCTTGCGAGGCTCCCTATGGGAAACCACACTTCAATGTGTTCCTATGGGAGTCGCTTCGCAAAACTTTTTTTTTGCTATACGAAGCAACTCGCGAAACGAATTAAATTCGTCTTGCGAGGCACCACTGTAGTTGCATGTTTGGAACCAGGGCTGTAGTCCTAAGCGCAGTTACCAAGAACTCTGTCGAATTGAACCCAGTAGGACTTAGGTTTGAGTAAATATGCATAGGATCACACTCAGTTCTTTGGTCCCCTTGATATCAATGGAATTTTAATCATGCTTTACTGTACAATAATGCCTGACCCAGTAGCAGCTGGCAGGGTGAGTGGGACTGTGTTGCTCTCCCATCTTCTCAACAACTTGTCTCACTGCTGGTACTAACAGGGAGAAGGTGAGAGGTAAGGCAGCAAGGAGCTTAGCATCGTATGGGCACAGTGTCACATAGGGACCACTGCTACACCTGCAACACACTGAGCTCTGTGCTGCCTTGCCACTCTCCTTCTTGATACCAGCAGAGATGAGAGAACAACAGAGACCCACCCATCTCATCCCACTGGCCAGTCCAGTTTATGTTTGCAGATAAAACATCCCTATGCATATTCTTTGCTGGCTAGGAATTTTGTATATATGCATGATGCCTGTGTCTAGAATTCCTTTTCCTTATCAAGCTGCTGAGTCTATGCATGTATAGCCTGATAAACAGAGTTGAAATCCTGTCTATAGATATTCAAACAATTAGAGGTGGGTGTAGTGTCCCAGTTTTATTGCTTCTGCTAAACAGCCAAGTGGCATAATCTCTTGGGTCACAGCCATTGTCTGTAAGAAATTTAAACAAGTGATGTCAAGGGTATTTAAGTATTATGCATGCATGTTACAAATTAAGAAAGAACAAATGGCCATAGGGATGATGTAAAATCAGTTGGGGAAACCACTTCCATGAGCCTCTTTGCATGTGAGACCAGGCCTCCTGATGCATGAGGATAGTGCATCCTTAGAGCCCTGGATAAGAGCATTGGGTTTCATCAAGGATCAGAGTGAAGAGCTTGCCTTCTCTTCTGCCCAATGCCATTGCAAAGACATGCGTGACCTCAGGATGAATGCAGCAAGCTACAGCCATCTCCTAAATTGAAGGCTCTTCAAGGCTGTGCAGGGGATGAGCAACTTAACTTTCTGCTCTGACCTCAAACACATTGCTGCAGCTTTTGCTGGTTTGAAAGAAAGCCTAAACATTGAGCCCCAGAAGCCAAGAGCTGAACTTATAGGCTGCTTTTTTTGCTGCTAGATACTTAATCTGGCAACATATGGCAGTGCAGTTGTACAGTCATTAAAAAGGTAAAGGGATCCCTGACCATTAGGTCCAGTCGTGACCAACTCTGGGGTTGCGGCTCTCATCTTGCATTATTGGCCGAGGGAGCCGGCGTATAGCTTCCAGGTCATGTGGCCAGCATGACAAAGCTGCTTCTGGCAAACCAGAGCAGCACATGGAAACGCCGTTTACCTTCCCACTGTAGCGGTTCCTATTTATCTACTTGCATTTTGACGTGCTTTCGAACTGCTAGGTTGGCAGGAGCTGGGACCAAGCAACGGGAGCTCACCCCGTCACAGGGATTCGAACCGCCGACCTCCTGATCAGCAAGTCCTAGGCTCAGTGGTTTAACCACAGTGCCACCTGGGTGCAGTCATTACTCAGTAGTAATTTTGGAGGGATTGGTGGACAGCAGCGGGATAGTCATACTAAGTTGGTGTTGACAAATAGATGATGGAATACTAGCGGATTACTGTTGTAGTTAAATGTGCATAAATTTGTATCCAGATAAAATGAGTTGTAAGGATTTTTTTGTGAGAGGAGTTAGAGATGCCTTTTAAAATGTCACCCACCATCCATGGTTTTTGTAAATACATGTATTAAACATTCTCAAATCTGCTGTCCAGAATTATTGGAAATAACTTTTAATACATATAGCTTATCAGTCGGAAAAGGCAGAGGTGTTATTGGAGCATTGGAGGCCTGGGAGGTGGGGAGGCCACCTGCCCTGGATGAGATTGCACTCCCCTGGAAGCAGCAGTCCCACAGTTTGTGGATGCTCCTAGAATCAACACTATCACTGGAGGCTCAGATGGCCTTAGTGGCCAAGAGTGCCTTTCTTCATCTACAGCTACAGCTATTTAATCAGCTACTGCTTGACAGAGATGACATAGCCATTGTATTCCATGGTCTGGATTGGATTACAGTAATGTGCTCTACATGGGGCTGCCTTTGAAAACAACTTGGAAACTTTAATTGGTCCAAAATGCAATGGCCAGATTACTGGCTTGCGTTCCCTTCAGATGTCCCGTTTTGAAACAGCTGCACCGCTTGCCAGTTCGTTTCTGGGCCCAATTCAAGGTGCTTCTGTTAGAGTTTAAAGCCCTTAAACAACTGAGGCCCCAAATACCTGCTTCCCTACAGACCCTCCCAGGTGCTGAGATTGGCAGAGGGAGCCCTCTTGGGTGTTCCACCGCCATCAGAATCTCTGTGGGCGGTGGCCTGCGGGATGGTATTTTCTGTGGCAGCCCCTAAGTTGTGGAAGTGTCTTCCTATTGAGATGCATCCAGGGCCTTTATTATGCACTTTTCAGGAAATGCTGAAGATGCATCTTTTTGCCCTGGCTTTGGACACTTGGGATGTATGTTCTGTAATGTAAAGTTCTTTTAAACTATTTTTTTATTGTGTTCTAATTGTACAGTGATTTATGGCAGTATATATTATTACTTTGTACAAAGGTAAAGGTAAAGGGGCCCCTGACCATCAGGTCCAGTCGTGTCCGACTCTGGGGTTGCGGCGCTCATCTCGCTCTATAGGCCGAGGGAGCCGGCGTTTGTCCGCAGACAGCTTCTGGCTCATGTGGCCAGCATGACAAAGCCGCTTTTGGTGAACCAGAGCAGCGCACGGAAATGCCGTTTACCTTCCCGCCGGAGCGGTCCCTATTTATCTACTTGCACTTTGATGTGCTTTCGAACTGCTAGGTGGGCAGGAGCTGGGACCAAGCAACAGGAGCTCACCCCGTTGCAGGGATTCGAACCGCCGACCTTCTGGTCAGTAAGCAGCCCTAGACTCTGTGATTTAACCCACAGCGCCACCTGGGTCCCATTACTTTGTGTATTACTCTGCAAAAGCAATTGGTATATCCAAAGTGATCATTTCAATTTCCTCTCCTCCACCCATGCACCCCGGGAACTTCTTCAGAGAGTCCCCAATCCTCTGGAGCTGATTTTGAGGGGGCTGCAGATGAGAGGAGAGAAGGGGGACATTCCATTCCACTAGTACAAGTCTCTTGTGCTAGCAGAATTGAAGCATTGGATACCATCCAATTAAATAATATCGCAATATTTCTAAACAGGTAATATTTCTAAATGCAATCTAATTATCAAAAGCTGCAGTTAATACGAGTTTCAGAACTCTCAAGAAATTTGAAACAGCACTGAAAGGCACAAAAACTGCTTTGTTATGCATAGCAAATCTTGACAACTAAAGGTTTTAAATATGATTCAAACACCTTCATGAGCTCTCCGCCAGACCCCCATCAGCAATATTGGAATGTAATGATGTGAAATTAAATATGCAGATCACAAGGTCAAATGCAAGTATATATACCATATTCAAGAGACTTTTGAAAAAATATAACTGCCCAAATTTGTAGTTTATTACACATAAATTTAGGGTAACTTGCCATAATGTATTGATTTTGTAATAGCTTTAAATAGCTTTATCCATGACTGTAAAAGGAGGAATTCAATAGACAGTATAAATTTGTCTTATTTTGTTTCTTGAGAAGCAAGTGGCAATTTTTTTTCGGGGGGGGGGGGTTGGCACATTGTAGAAAATTAATAATTCTGACATGCTTTGTAGGTTTCTTGTATGCTTTACTGAAATAATACATGAACAGTGCTTCAAGTACTCAGGAAGGCTGAGATGAATGACTATTGCCTTCTGGTTTCTTGCCTCAGACTCTTTATTGCCAGTTCACTCATTCATCATAAGGAATATATTTGGCTTTCATTTCTTTCTCCCTGCCTTCTCTTCTAGACCAACCCCATTGTCCATACCCTTTCAGAGAATATTTATGTGCAGATTTCTTTGAGGGCCTATATCCCTAAACCTTCAGTCTTTCCCAAGGCTTGGTAACTTCTAATATTTTTATTACTGGTTTGTTTGTCTCTGAAAGCAGACAGCTTTTACTCGAAATCAAAGGAATATAATGTTTTGCAGACGTATATCAAATGCTTTACATACATTGTTTCTCTGAAATGACTGTGATTCTGTACACCTTGGCACCCACCTGGCTTCTTTGGGTATACACTATACAGTATATTATAATTTCCCACAGATTTTTACATTTAATTGTCAAAAAGCACAGCATGTACATTCTGCTGAATTCTGAGACTAAGGCTAGCATACCAGTATAGTACTCGCAAAACAAGCACACACTTCTATCTTACTAAAAGTTATCATCTCTAAAACATGTGAATTAGAATAAGAATAGAGTATCTTACTTTTGTTACTGTTCCTTCTTTGTCAATGCAGTCTTCCGTGGTTAATATTTCACTGATTCATTAGAACAAGCATTAGCTGAAGACAAGACTTTGAAGAAAGAGCAAATGTTAGTTTTGTTAATGTAGCAGAGTATTGCATTTCAACTTTGGGAAAGGATAGTTGATTGATGCAGCTTGGCAGGAGGGTAAGGCCCCACATGCTGCTGAAGTAGGGTGAAAAAACTGTAGATTATAATATACCTCAGGATGGGTGTTTTAATATGTTGACATTTTTTCTGCTTTATTTGAGATGCTGATAACACTAGGTAGAATTCCACATTTGTTATTAACCTGGCTTGTATCACATTTAATATAGAAATACCACATTGGGTATTTCTATGGAAACTCTGACATGCATGCTGTTCAACAGATAATACAATAAAAGTGTGAAACTATAGCAACTTGGGTTTCTCCCCCCCCCAATAGAATATAGTTCACATCATAAACTCCAGTCCTCCTTATGATTGCAGTTATTATGAATGCAGTTATTAACTAATGTGGACCCCCCTACATTATTTTCCCCCACTATATACTGTACAAACAATTGCATAAGAAGTTAGAATGGTACAGAGATAATGTGTGTAATATATTTTTCCTGTTTCTATAGAGAGCACAGTACATATAAGTATAAAATATCTATTCAAATAATTTCAGTGTGGTCATTGGAGGATTTGACCGATATCCACGTATGGGTTTGATAAACTGACACAACAGCGAAAAAAGAACTCCTGTCCCATGTCAGCTTATCAAACACACTATGGATGTTCTGTCTTTCATCTGACATCAAAATAACATCCACAGAGTAAATAGGAAGCTTGTGTTCAGTGAAACTCAACCTCAGTACTTCCAGGTGAATATATACAGCACCTGATAAGGCTGAGGTATTGTACCACTAAACAAACAGAACCTTCAGCAACCAATGAGTGCCAGGTATGCCAAAATGAAAATGGGTGTAGAACCCGAAAGAGGTTGTTTGCCTCAGTTTAGTGGTAAGCCAAATATTTGTGTAATATTTTAGAAAGCCAGAACCTAGTGTCCTGTTACAGACAGGCAATGTTGAGTTTGGAGCTAAAATTATTTAACCCGTAAAACAAATCAATACAGAATGTGTTATGTTCTTACATCTGGTTTTAGCACCAGTTATTTCTTCTTGCTGCTGACATTACTCCCTGTTCTTTGTCATCCTTTCTGAGTCTATTTAGAAAAGTTATGTTCCTCTTGTGACTGCTGGAAATGTTTTATCATCCAAACATATCACGAAACCTCCATTTAGAATTATGAATATGCATCATTTGCACAGCTATCAAATCAACATTTAGAATAAGTCCTGCAGTAAAAGTAAATCAACATTATTCTCTCTGAGCACAAAAAAGTATTAAAATGTTCACTCTCACTTTAATTTATTGTTGGAGCATTTAAACAAGAAACAGATACCTTTTTAAAAAATTACCAGGCAGAATACACATTAACACAGCAAAAAGCTGAAACTTAGTTGACTTTTACATTTCCCCGCTTTTAGCCTGAAAATATATACAGTAGTTGCCATACTTTACCTTTTTTCCTCACTATTGTGCTCCAGATATATGTCTAAGAGACAACTGCAGTGGAAAACGGTCTTCTGCTTATTTGTGGTAAATTACTGTACACGGAGCTTTTTGGAACAAGGCACTACTTTTAAATGTCTGGTCACCTCACGGGATATGTAGTGCATTTCCTGCCACTAGGATAAGAGGAAGGAAGCACAAGGCCAAAACGTTTGATGTGTGGTCTACTGTAATTCCTTTCATGTGTTCAGTGGCTTTTGTAGGATCCATGTACTACAATCAATTCTGACCATGCTGTGGTCCATTTCATTAAAGCTGACCTTCCTAAATGGAAAACAAATTCACATTATAGTGGCATTCACCTGCCATCATTACAGGGGAAAGAGTTATCATATTTTGCCCTTAAGCTGATTCTTTTATAAGTTTTGTGGCTTATAAACTTTATAAGTTTTGGCTTATGAAGTTCATTGGGTGTGGAGATGAATATGCAAAGAAGAGGCTCAGTGTTATTTTTCAAAGATTAATATATTAATATTCTAAGATAAACTGTGAGTGAGAGCCTCTTAGACCCCTTTTCATAGTACAGCTGCCATGTGCAAGCCGTTTGGAACTCTCTGTGTTTTGGTTGCTGCCAGCTTCCAATCATTTAATGTAAATCAAGCAGCCATGCACAAGGATTTATATTAATCTATTTTTGCTCCATGTCAGTTTCGCATAGTGTGCTTATTCATAATGCCCTTTCTGTCACATTTCTGCATTGCGGGGTGGGGTGGTTTTTGTTTTTTAAAATAATCTATGAAAAGTATTTTAAATAATACTTACATATTTATATGATTATTTTGTCACAAAATGCACTTTTACCTTTTCCCCTCAACATACACATTTCTAAATGGATATTCATACACATTTTGGTACATTTTTTGAGCTGAGCACTATATTGCAAAATTCAGGGAAGTGCAAAATGTAAAAGATAATTACATTCTAATTCATGCATTAATCTGGGAGGTGCAAATTTAGATCAGTTAAAAATATGGATCAGATAAAATTAGCCACCCCTAGTTGGATGCTGCATGAACACAAACTGTGTAGTGTGGGCTAGTCTATACATTGAATAGATCCACATTAAATTGACTTGTGGCATGAGGCAGCTGCTATGCAGACTCAGATCAATGTGACCTCCATGCCAAAACTGTATCATGAGAGGTGGCTTGGAATATGGGTTTATACCAACACTAACATTGTTATGTGAAAAACAATTATGTACCATTTCCACTTCTGTGTAAAATGCTGATGCAAATGCAGTTGGTGGCTCATTTGCCTTTCCCTGTTTAGGGAAACTTTTAATATTTGATGAATCATTGTATTTTAATATTCTGCTGGAAGCCGTCCAGAGTGGCTGGGGAAACCCATCCAGATGGGTGGGGTAATAATAATAATAATAATAATAATAATAATAATAATAATAATAATAATATATTATTTATACCCCGCCCATCTGGCCGGGTTCCCCCAGCCACTCTGGGCGGCTTCCAACAAAACATTAAAATACAGAAATCAAACATTAAAAGTTTCCCTAAACAGGGCTGCCTTGAGATGCCTTTTAAAGGTCTGGTAATTGTTGTTCCCTTTGACCTCTGGTGGGAGGGCATTCCACAGGGTGGGTGCCACTACCGAGAAGGCCCTCTGCCTGGTTCCCTGTAACTTGGCTTCTCGCAGCGAGGGAACCGCCAGAAGACCCTCAGCGCTGGACCTCAGTGTCCGGGCAGAACGATGGGGGTGGAGACGCTCCTTCAGGTATACTGGACCGAGTCCGTTTAGGGCTTTAAAGGTCAACATCAACACTTTGAATTGTGCTCGGAAATTGTGGGGTATCAATAGTAAATTATTATTATTTGCCAGACAAGATGCAACCTGTGGCATCTATGAATAAGATGTTTCATTTTTCAAAAGTGTTAACAATAGCAGCAGGAGCGCCTAATTTGTATCAATACTGTAGCACTGGGATAGGATTTTAAAGATGTCGTCGGCGTCCCCTCACCATTTTCCTGATTAAAATTACTTCACCACCATAACACCCACACCCTATTTTTTCCCATGGAAGAAATTCAAATATCCAAGTAGTACCTCTATCTGTTGTTTGCCCGAAAATAGCAAGTGGGGGAGGGGGAAATGGGTGACAAACCCTCACCAGTGCCATAGACCATATTCAAAGGGTCTAATGCAACTTTAAAATGACTACTAATGTGTTTAAAGGGAAAGGGGGGAGTCTAATTACTATTAATAGTACTGCTGCCTCATGTCGGTTCTGTCCAAAGCTTAGCACTGACACTCTTTGATGGTTGAATGAAATTTGCTTTCATTTACAATTTTACAAATGGAAACTGAGAACAAAAGTTGATGTCTCAGCTTGTTCCTTGATTTTTTTTAAAAAGTAATTATTCACATTTAGACCTATACACAGGGCAAAGCAAGTCCACACTTTTGACAACTGCACCATAATAAATTATTTTGCTAAAGCGGCAGTTGATTATTAACTTAACCAGTGGTGGTCTTCCACTAAATTTCACATGTTTTTGGTGGAAGATGGCAGAGTGCTCCATGTGTATTTCTCAAGAAGATGGGGAATGTTGTCATGTATAGAATAAGCATATGACATTTTTGTTGAAAAGTAATTGGTTTAATTGAACATTATAAAAATGTATAATTCTTCAATCTGCATTTTTTTCCAACAGCCAGAAAACAAAAGGCAGTTTGTGCAGTTAACACTTTTAAAGGGTTGTATTGCCATAAGACAAGACCTTCTCAAGCTTCTGAATTGCTCTTCAAATTGCCCTGAGTTCATTTTGGTTCTTGGGCACAAGCAAGAACATTTCAAATACAGGATGGGAAACACAGCACATGGAAGCTAGCATTTGCCCTCCTTTTGAAAAGTGCTTGCACCTGATTATTGAACTGCTTTTTGAATATGAGGGCAGTAATCCACTGGGGAGAGGAAAATCACATGACCCTAAAGAATGTGCATACACAGTCTCTGGAGCCTGGTTAAGGGCAGGTTACAGTGCATCCATATTCCATGTTTTAGCTTTACAACCCTGTGTAAAGTATGCTGAGTGAGGCAGGTGGGAGTGTGGCTTTCCCAGTCACCCAGGAAACCAAAGCTTCCGAACAATAACCTTCAGAGCCAGACATTCCCAATATATAATATGAATATTCCCCTAGCTTTGGAGTGAAGAGAAATGTGTGAAAGTAAGGCTTCCTTTAATAAATGCGATTAAGCCATACATCACTATTATTTATATCCTTTTTCAAAACTTCTATTTTTTTATTTTTGGTTTCTGCAGCCTTTTATAAGTCTCAACTGACCTGTAAGGGAATACATTTGACTTTCTTACAATGAACCTCTGAATTATGCCTATTCAGCAGTGAGTAATAACTGATTCAACATGAGCTGTGTCTTATATAAACATACAAAATGCCTGACCCAGACTAAATCAATTTAAAAAGGAAAACATCAAAGTTATGTTTCCTGTTACATGCTTAAGGTCTTCTTTGGGTGTATTACATTAGTATATTATTTACCAACTATAGTAGGCTTTTAGTTTATTCTCTGATGCCACCTGCAAAGAGAACGGTAGAGAACGTATTGGATACAATAAATTGTACGTCTAATGTAATATGTCACAGTGATTAAGAGAAGCTTTTACAACAGGGATCAGGAAGTCTTTAGCATACCTTACAGTCCAGTTTTTAGTTTCTATAATGTTCTTATGCTGCAGAATGTGACCAGGGTAAAGTTCAGAGGGGCCACTGATTGCCTTGGGTCATGCCTCACCTGGATTTTAAAGTCCCAAGAAAATCTCCAGGATCTTGGAACAGGGGTGAGAGACAGAAACATCTACTCTTGTGCCCCAGAGAACATTAGCTCAATTCTCTGAGCTGTCCCAGTGTGTTTTTGGCCTGAACCACGTAGCAGAAGGAAAATGAACTTGTACATCATTTACAAACATCATAATAGGCCCTAATCTGTTTCACTGCCAAGGGGAGTATGTTGGTAATATGAGATGGGGATCTGTAACTCCCCCCCCCCAACGAGAAATTTGACTGGATCATTGTTATGCTTTTTAGATGAGCAGTCAAGCACTTTTATTTTTCACCAGGCTTTTAATTTATTTTAATTGTAAATTAATTTTGCTGTTGGTTGGGTTGTTTAACTCTGTTTTGGGGTGGCTGGCATGTGATCCTCCAGATGTTCTTGGACTCCAGCTTCCATCAGCCCCAGCCAGCATTGCCAGTAGTCCGGGATGATGAGAGCTGTAGTCCAACAACATCTGGAGGACTAAATGCCAGCCATCCCTTGCTTTATTCTCACTCTTAATACATTATGACTGTGTTTTATTGTTGTGAACATGTGTGTTAGGGTATTGATGAAGAGTCATCTGATGTTTAGAGGTGAGCTCCTCACTTCAATTCCACCCCCTCTTACTAGCACATACATGTCTTGCTCCTGTTTTGCAGCAATTTAAAATGCATCCCAGGTCTCCGAACTCAACTTTTGTCTGTTACGCTGGGTACAAATGGGACAGCTGTTCCATTCTACTCTGATACAGGGCTGGGCATTGTCTGTGGCTGACATGTAAAGGGCAGTCCAGAATCAGATGGCAATTTCCCCTCGTTAATTTTGAGATGTGGCAGAGTAGAGGGTTAGCATGCAAACTCTGGATCCAAGTATCATCATATCATATATTTATTATTACGGTCGAGGACCAGTTCAGGATCCAAGTATTTGTTCTCATGCACATACCGACCTCAACCGAGGCAAGATGAGGCGGATAAGGCAAAACAAGGGTACTCTAGCTGTGCTGGACTCAGGCTGAATGCTACATGAGAGCAGAGCTCACATAATGTTTCTACAGCAATTGCTCTCCAAGTGAGCCTTTTTAGGAGCTGCAGTTTTGTCTCAGTAGCTGGCTCCACCTTCACTTAGATGCTTCTTCATTTAAAGGGATGCAGTGGAACAGAGGAGAATTTGGTTGTACTGGGACTTCTGAGATGAGTCAGAGAAGACCATATGACATCCTTAGTCCAGAAGCCTTTTCAATAGAGAAGGTGCTTCTGGGGGTGACCTTAAAGCCATTTACACCTCCCACTCTGAATCACCAACCTCATCCTCCAAAGAAGGAGAGTTCAGCCCCAGGGCCTAATAGCCATTGACCTAATAATTAACCCTATTGTTAAGTTACAGTTTGTTTAGACCAGGCATCCCCAAACTGCGGCCCTCCAGATGTTTTGGCCTACAACTCCCATGATCCCTAGCTAACAGGACCAGTGGTCAGGGATGATGGGAATTGTAGTCCAAAACATCTGGAGGGCCGAAGTTTGGGGATGCCTGGTTTAGACATTCTGCCCACATTATGGCCTTGAGACTTGCTCCAGTCCATAATCTCAGAGATGAAAAAAAATGCAACGTCTCTCTATTATCTCTTTATTTTTTGTCATTGTAGGAGAGCATTGAATTTGGGGATTCTTCGTGATCCTGGATCAGAGGTGGAAGACAGACAGTATCAAATAGACCTCCAGTCCATCAACATTGGTACTGCTCAGTGGGATCAATTGAAGCCAGAGAAGGAGAATGGTAAAGGGAGGACAGTGCCAGAGAATGAAAGGAATTCTCAGAATCCAGCACTTGAGTGGAATATGGCTAGTAGGTAAGAAAGCAGTGCAAAAATAGTGGCTCGTGTTCTTTAGCAAAAAAAAACCTTAATGATAATAACATCCCACATATTTCAGCTGAGCATGCTGTTGTTTGTACATTCAAGTGTGTTTGCATTCCCTAGCAAGCATGTTTCCCGTGAGCTAGAGATCTGAACAGTACACTTAAAATTTTTGTTTTGTAGCACTGTTGCACTGTAATTTCCATGCAGATAAAGTTATGTCTATATTTCCATAATAGCTTATAATATGGCCATAAAATATAACTCCAGGCTGAAACCTGGCATTCACATTTCCAGTCTATGAACAACAGAGTTGTTACCCTTTTGTTCTTTTACAAAGTTTGAACAAAACCAGTTTAGACATTTTTAAGCCGGCAGAGGACAAAAAGAGTTTCCCCCTTTGTTGGCTGCAAACCAGTTTCTGTGCTTCTGTAAATGAAAACAGCTGCAATTTCTGAAATGACAAATTTCTGCTGATTTGTTGATATGCAAAAGAGGGCTTCCAGCTCAAGTCTACTTATAAATGTTACTTTGACATCTTCCATTTTTAGTGTTCCATTTTGATTATATTGCTACAATAGACTTTGATGCTTTTTTCCAGTTAGAGGTCACAGTAGCCCTGTGCAGCTAACATGCTTTTCAGAATGAGTGCTGGGGGAGGGAGTTGGGATTGTGCCTGGTGAACACAGTTTATGTCAGGCCTGTCTGTCTGCAAAATCTCTACCCTGCAAAAATGTACAGTATGGATAACACCAGCATAACCTGCATTTTTACATTCACAACAAAATACCGAATTGTTGTGCTAAGGTTTAAGGTTGGAGCTTTGCTCCCAAATCCATTCGTTGTACAGTACAAGTATATGGTATACACAGGGCTATAGTGTGACAAATTGATGGTGACATTTTGTTACATCTGCATGGGAGATATAACGTGGTAGACTTGGGATAAATGGGTTTGTTTGTTTGTTTTGCATGAAACTAAAGCACTACATTTTGATTCCTGAATTATAGTTAGTATTGTTTAGTTATGTTTCTGTTTTCTTTATCATGGCTATCCAAGCTGTTCACACTGTCTTGAACAATCTCTTCCATATTCAGAAGAAGTGTGCATGCACACGAAAGCTCATACCAATGACAAACTTAGTTGGTCTCTAAGGTGCTGCTGGAAGGAATTTTTTATCAGGATTCTGAGTTAGCCCAGCAATATAAATATATTATAAATATGCAGAGATAATGCAACAGAGTAGACGTCAGAAGACATGAAGGAACCCAACCCAGTGGAAACATACACTAGGAAACTACAAGATGTTGAACACTGTATTTAACAGACTTTAGAATATCACACTGACTCTTATAAATCATAAATGTTAACTGTAATTTTGTTTTAAAATGATATAATTTTAATGACTTTTTAGAGCTGGAGACTTTGTTTCAACTTTCAGTCTGCAACGAGTCATCCTATAAACCCCCAAAAGTGCAGTTTGCAAAGGAAATGCTGATTCCACAGTAACTTTAGCTATAATCATGATAACTGTATAGCATGTACGTTTGTAAAAACAAACCACAGGTGGGGCCCCTATCAGATGCTCTGAAAAATTAAAGAGCCTTTAAAAGCTTTGCAAATGATTCACTGCTCTTATCTATTAGATGAAGTAAAATGTGCTGATATTTATAACTGAAACTCTTGATGTAAAACATCAAAAACTCCTTTGGTGCCTTCAGTTGAACCACTTAAGGACTGGATCAATGACAGTAGTTTAAACGATTTAGGCAGATTTGAGCTTTTAGCTGTTATCAGAAAGACTAGATAATGGTCAAAATGTAAGAAAATTAGAACACGGTGTATTCCTCTATACACATTTCTTAAAAGGGAGGGGAACATGAATCACCTCTCCTTCTTTGCAGAATGCCATTGTCTTTGTTTTAGGTTTAAAAACACAGTGTATGGGCTTTACTAAGGTCCCTGTGTGTCTTATTTCAATGGGTGCCAAATTTCTAATGGAAAGTTCTAAATATTCCTCTGGGATCTAATGGTAGAGAACCTATTCAAACATGCTCCCCACACACCGCCATGGGAATGTGCAACATGTGGAAAACATATGGCTGGAATGGAAAATCCAAGTGGATTTCATAGGACAGCTATGATAAAAGGATACCATCAGCTCCTGTGCCCTGATATTTCCTGCAAAATCCACGTGGATGCTTAATTGTCCAGGTCTTCATGGGATTCAGCATAGAGGCTTGAATGTACTATGATAAGCTATTCAATAGGAAACATGTATTTCATTTCTCTTACTGTAAAAAATGTTTGTTAGACTTCTCTGATAAATTTTTTAAAACAACTTTAGTGCTTCCCAATAACTAAAATGATTGTTGCATCGATGAAATTAGGAGAGATCTGGTTTCTACTCTCCTTCTTTAGAATGGCTGTACTAATATACTTATGTAACCAAAGGCCCAACTAATATACTTATGTAACCAAACTTGTGATTGCTGGTATTTCTCCATTATTTCTGCTTATAATTATTTTCTGTGGACATATAACAGCTTTCTTGTTTTCTGTATTACTCTAAACAGATGTTCTTTAAGGTATACTAAGATGGTCAGCTACTTTAATATTTCTGAAAGTCTTGTCTTTGAAAAAGGTATAAATATGTAACAGATGCCTAAGTGGATCCTGGAGTGAACATAGTGTGGTCATAGTACCATCATTACACCGTTCCTTATTGAGGATGCTCATATGGTACCCAGCTGTGTCAAGTTAGCAGAACCCTTAAGGACAGTACAGTGTGGAAGACTTAATAAAGAAAGTGCAGGTTTATTTCATTTTATTTCCTTGGGATCACTGAAATGGACACCTCACTTTTGAAGACAAAGTTGTCCTCAGTTTCTCTTTATAGTTGCATTAATTCTAATACCTGCTTTAGCCATCTTCCTAGATCAAACCATTTAAAAAAACCCTTAAAAGACCATTTTAATGATTAGGAAATTGGTACTGATATATAGTAAAATAGTGAACAATCTTTCCTTTCTCTGAATATTAACCAATGTGACGATACTAGAGGGCTGAAAATGTCAACTCTATAATAGATTTATGCAAAGATGATATTAATCCTTATGTTATTATATTTCCATCCACTATTATTATTTTCCATAAACCATTAATTGCCTCATGACTCCATTTTTAACCTGGGAATTTGTTTAAAAAGAGCCTAAATGGTAGCCTGTTGTTGTTGTTTAGTCGTTTAGTCGTGTCCGACTCTTCGTGGTAGCCTAATAGCCATTATATTCCAATTGATTTTCCATCTCATTAATGGTAAGCGGTAGTCCATCTTTGTAAACATATTTCAAATACTACCGTTTATTTTCTTTCCACACATCTATATTAAAGGCTCTATGTTTATTTTTGAAAAACCAGTGGAACTGTAATGGAATAATGGGTGAGAGGCCGTTGGACCATTTTGTCCAAATTTTGAAACTTTGTAAGTGTGAATGGATTTGTAAACCACCGTAAAGAGCATAATTTGCTTTTTGAAAGTTATTACTTTTATAGGGACACCATCTATTACCAAGTTCTCTAATGTGCTCCATATATTTCTCTTATTGCCAGACATTAGGTCTGTCATGTTCTAAGTTGACATGCATTGTAATAGCTGTTTAGATTTGGGCCCCCCGATCATCCAACAGTTGGGTGATGGTACAGCAAAGATTTTTAAATGTGTCAGATTGAAATATGAATTTGTTTTAATTTCAGGCGTTCGGTCCATAATAGAAAGTTTCATTTTGTTCAAGCGTTGCATGTCCATATTTATTATATTCCAGACTTTTGCTATAATTTCCCCCCGATAAAATTTGTTTAATCAGTTATGGGCAACCTGAATGCTTAAGTATCTGAAGCTTTTTTCTAGCTTTGTAATATTTGTAATATTTTGGAGAAGGTTGCAGGGGAATATGAAAGAACATTACTTCCAGTTTTTGAAATTTTACCTTGTCCAGAGACATTTAAAAAGGTATCCAATTCTATACTCAGTAACCTTACAACATTAATTGAGTACAGTAAGCAATACATAAAACAGTACTGTCAGCATGGAGTCCCAGAATGTATTCTATTCCATTGCTAGTTACAACCTTTCTTGCTAGAATTTGGTGTAATCTTATTTCCAGGGGTTCTATAAGTAGAGCAAATAATAAGAGTAATAATGGGCAACTTGGTTTTGTCCTGAGGCTAAGTTAACATTTTTGTGAATTTGTATTACTTATCCTAATTGTAGCAGATGTAATATCATAAATATTTTTCAATATTCTTACCAGTTTAGGGCCAAAATCCAAAAAAACTTCTCACTCTGATTAAGTGCTTTAGTTCTACACAGTCAAATGCTTTAAATATATCTAATGATAAACACACTACTGGTGAGACAGTCTGTTTAGTATGGTATGTTTAATAATTTCCTACTTGGGTCTGCAGTTTTATGTCCCAGGACAAACTGAGCTTCATCCAGATTAATATATCTCCCAATAAAAGTTTTCATTCTGTTAACCCTGACTGTTGTGAAAATCGTGTAATCTAAGTTGAATACGTAGAGAAATTGGGTGTTATGATTCCACTAATGAAAGGTTTTTTTAAAGGTATGGGAATTATTATAAATTTTCTTTTTCTTTTAGCATCAAGCGGCATCAAGAACGAAGAGCTATTTTAACTCCAATTTTGACAGACTTTACAGTGCGAATAACTGCAGCTCCTGCCATCATTTTCACAAAAGTAATCTCACCAGAGAATTTGCATACAGAGGTTGGTATTTGACTTGAGATGTACTCACATGGCTTTCAGATTCATGTATCTTTCTGAATGCAGATATTTGCAATAGTTAAAATGCTACATTAAGTTGAGTTTAATCATAAAACAAAAACCCAGCATTAGCTATCAAAATGTTTTTCGAAAGGCTCTGTCTTCTGTAAATCCTTGTGTGTAGGTCAGAAATAAAGATTATTGCATGTATGCTAAGAAAAGCAATAGATGGTAATTGTATGCATGTTAGCCTGTGTTTCTGTGTTTCTTAATTACTTATAACACACATGCACACTGTTTAATCAACAAAGAAACCCTGTGAGGTGGATTAGGCTGGCAGCAGGGATGGTCAAATTAGTTTATTTCTGCTCCATGTCAGTTTAGTTTCACGTGTCCAGTCATATGCCTGGTTCATCCTTTCCAACACACACACACTTGAATTCTATACATTTCTCCCTGAAATACATGTCTTTGATTTAAGACACAGCCCCAGACCAGAACGCCACCTCTACATTACCTTGCAGCTTCCTTGATTTTTGCTTCAACCAGTTGCTTTCTTCCTTTCTGTTCACATCAGTTCCTTACAGGCATCACACAGCACCCTCTTTGCTCTAAGCCCAGTTGGAAGAGGAACCTATCCTTGCTATCTGAGACCCTTTCACTATAAATGCCAGGGGTTAAATATGGGGGTTATGGGGCATTCTATGCTCAAGGGATATTGTGTATTGATGAGCTGTGGTCCATCCTCACAATGCTGACTTGCTACTGCAAATGTGCTGGAAATGAAATCTAAAGGAAATTGTTAAATGACCTAGGGAATTGCTGTGCTGTAGAGAAGGCATTCCATGAAAAGTAACAGTTGAGTATTTATTAATGGCCAAGTGAGTATTTATTAATATTCAGTGAGTATTTATTAATGGCCAAGCTGACAGCAGCCCTGAGAAATCAACCGAAACAAAAATTAAGAAGTGAATGGGAAAGTTATGATGAATACATAAAAAAATATTTTCTAAAAGAGGGCATGCTCACATGCTTAGAATAAAAAGATATGAAGGGATATAAAAGATAAAGAGTGGAGATATAAGATAAGAGTGACAGAGGAATACAGGAAAGACAGAATGCATGCAGAGAATATATGTAAGTGATGGATTATATCTATAAAATTGAAGCCAAAGTGAAAACAGAAGTCGGGTAAATAAAGGAGGGAAGCTTGCGGGGGAGGGGGGTAGGTGTTGGGGGGTGATTGGTATTTGGTGAATTTGTGTTTGTTTGTTTGCTTTTATCGCTATTATTATTATTTACGGATATTACGGATTATTCTTTATGTACATTGGTTTATAGATTATCTGTTTATTGTTTATGTTGAATTGTATAAAGATTGATGGTCAATAAAAAAAAGTAACAGTTGAATTTTACTGTAGCTCTTGTTAAAGAATGTAAATGTTTTGGTTATTTATTTATTTATTTATTTATTTATTTGTTTATTGAATCAATTCTCTTGATGAAATTCAGTGAGGAAGGGAGAGGCCTACTACAGATTAATAATAAATACTTATGCACATGACATGATAAGGGTTGTGAGCATCTGCTTAGTAAGCAAACCTGCTCATTTTCTTCTTTCCGTCTCGGAAGTAATTTGCCAGAAATGGTCAAAAGCTTTTTCCTATGTGTTTAACAACAGCCATAAAATAATGGTCATCTAACTATAATTCTGCCAAGATGTCAACAGTAGTTTACAGGCGGCTACAAATCAATTAAGTCGGTTATTTGTGGGTTGCAATCTACAATTTCATTATAAACCAAGATGAGTTTGTATTCCACAATGTATATCTGTCATTGAGAGCAAGGAAAGGGGAAGTGTAGTCCTCTGCCAAGAACATGAATAGAGTCTCTGGCAGCCCAGAATTTGATGCAACAAAGAAACAGGACCTCACACATGAAACAAACAAAATGTATCTTAATCATCAAATATCCTGTTGGAAGCCTGGCGGTATGCTATTCCACCACTCCTCCACCTGATTTCCTTTTACAGATGGTGCACAGTGCTTTTCTGCCTGAAGAGATAAGAAAATGTTAATAGTCCCAGTTTGGAGAGTATAAATAGTCTACATTGTGTTTGGTTAGAAAAGAAAATTACATAATTGCCTTGAAACAGCTGGTATCCATTGACTTTGTTTTACAAACTTGTTTTTCACAGGAAATTTTAGTATGCGGCCATTCTTTGGAAGTGAATATGACAACAAGCCTGGACTTCTTCCTCAGTGTGGCTCAAGTACAACTCTTACAGCAGTTAATACAGACTAATATGGTTGGACTGGAACCATCCAATAAAACTGCAGAGGTAACTTCATTCTTTCAGAGTTACTATGGTTCATATACTCCCATTTCGCCCCCCCCCCCAATGTACTCCCAATGTACTCTTCAGCATGTTTTGGCTGGAAATGTGTGTTACCATTTCGCTGCTACTGAAAACATCACCTCAGTGTTGGGGTCTCTCCTTCATGCTATCTATGCAGGGAAAAAACCCTGTGACATCTCTGTGGTACATATTTCCTTGGTCTCTTTATGGTGTCCAGATCATTTGAGGGGAGAGGGTATTCCTTTTCAAGATTTTCTTCTCTTCTTCCAATTATTGGCAACAGTAAAACTGCCAAAATCACATTGACATAATCCTTCTGATGGGCCTGCTCGGTGATCCATACCTCTGGTGCTCAGATAGGCAGGCTTGCAAGCCTAGTCCTTGAAGTCCTTTGTTTTAACCCCAGTCCCTAAACACATGAATGGATGGATGGATGGATGTTTATTATTACGGCCAAACAGCCAGCATAAGTCCCTAAGCACATTTCTTAGCTATTTCATTTATTGTATTATTTATCTTCCTTTTCTTTCAGGATACTTAAGAGTAGTTTACCTGGTGTTCCAAGTGGTTTCCCATCTAGGTCAGGTCTACGCCGGCTTTAGCTACAGTAATAACAAAATAAATACTAAAAAGCTACAGTATTCATCGAGATTTCAAGAGAAACTAGTCCCTACCCTATGCCATGGGATTGATTGGGGGTTGTGGGCTTAATCTTAAATCACACATTGAGGTTGAATATCAATTTGACATGTATTTATTTATTTCATAAAGTGTATACACCGCTTGATTGTTTAAAAAACAACCTCAAAGCAGTGTACAAAGTATAAAACAGTAAAATCAAGAAAATAATAATAAGCCTACTTTAAAGCCTACAAAAGTTAGAATAAATAAATAAATAAATAAGTAATTTACCTCAGCTTTCTAACCATCAGGGTAGGCTTGCTAAACAGGAAAGTTTTTAGCGGTGTCTGCTTGATCTATTGGAAACATGGTAAGTGTCAAGAGAAAAGAGCAATTCTGACACTTGACTTGCCACAACTGTCCGGCAGAGGAGGCCAGTTGTGTAGTATCATTCTTATCCTTTCTACCACCACCTTCTGCCTCTGGCCAGTAATGGATTCCAGAGGTATGAATCAGTTACCTGCCTTGGTAAGATAGCACCTTCCCATCTCCATGCATTTTCTTTTCAGAAAGGCAGATCATTCAGTGGATGGGATATGTGCATCATTTTACCATATTCATGTTTGCATCCAGGTGGCCTTGATTGACTGGCTGTTTGACACAGTCAATGGACTGAGTTGCTCATAGGCAGGCAAGCAGCACCTTTTTAGCGGCCAGGAGAATTAGCTGGAGATGTGTTAATTGAAAAGTGGACTGCCCAGTCTCCTTCCTTTATACAGGATATACAGGATATATCAAATGATGTAACATTTACTGGAGTTGCATGACTTGGTTGCTTGGAAGGGATGATGACCGGAGAGGCTGTATGTGGGAAAGAGGCATACCCTGATATGGCAGTTCTGTGTCACAGCAATGTTTCTATTTTTGTTGAAATGCTGAATACAAGACATACCGTTTTGCTTTTTCTTGGATACTTTGCAATCATGGGGCCTCTTTTGGAAGTTAGCTTTCAGAGCAAGTATACTATGGGAATATTTGCAATAAATAACTTACAAGGCAGTGTTTCCCATCTTGGTGGAATGGATAGAATCATGAAGTTGAGCGTATGCCCAGAATTTTAATTTAGGGACGGTACTGCTCAGAAATCCAGCACTTTCAAATACATAGCACTTTTATCATGACATACTCTCTCTAGTTCATGCACTTCTTAATTAGCATAGGCCTTTTAAGGTAAAACACTTAATTTTGTATTCTGCTATAGAAACAGCTGGTCAGTCAGGACATAGTTATTTAATGCCTTTGCATGAAGTGATTTATGTCATACCTGCTTCCAAACCAATCCATTGTAAGCACTTCAAAATATTCACCCCAGTTTTACTATGGTTGGTGTCTGCTTGGGTTCTGTTCTGAGAGGGAGGAGCTTAGCCAACACAGCACTTCAAAGACTGGGTGGGAAGCAGCAGAAAGAGCAAACAAGTTGTGTTGCTTTAAATTAGGGAACCACGTCAAGGTTGTTTGGTTTCTGTGCTATAGAGAAAGGAGAGGTCTTATTTTCTTGTAACTTGTCACAAAAATAGTAATCCCACGCCCCTTAGATTCTATAGCTATGCTTCCTAGCCTTGCTATTTCTTCCCCTACTCCAGGCATCCCCAAACTGCGGCCCTCCAGATGTTTTGGCCTACAACTCCCATGATCCCTAGCTAACAGGACCAGTGGTCAGGGAAGATGGGAATTGTAGTCCAAAACATCTGGAGGGCCAAAGTTTGGGGATGCCTGCCCTACTCACTATTTAACCTTTCTCTTTATTCCCTTGCTCAGACCCTTGCACTTACTGTTTCTTCTCATCAGTTCGACTGAGTGGGCTACAACCCAGGGCCTCGTAATCGGGGGGGGGGGGGCTCAGTCTCTTGCCAAAATAAAAAAGGCAGATTTCATGTGATGTATGAGTCTGTGGCTGTATAACAGTTACACAAGTGCGTACTTGCTGTTTAGAAAAGTTCATGGGGGCTTTAAAGCTACTCAGAATCAACTGGTAATGTCAGCTATGAAGCAGTACAAGTGTTCGGATCATGGTATATAATTATAAGGTGCATTTTGAGAACAAGTGAGGATTCTTTTATATCACTGTGAATCACAATAATATTTAATTTTGACTTCTCGTGAAAATAATGAGTAAATGATATGAAAATGGTGCTACCCCTAGCTTCAGCTGTTCCTAGCTATCCTGACCTTTGCTCCTTCAGCTGCAGTGGGCTGCTGCTGACCCTGCTATGATGGATCTATAACTGGAATTTTGCTTTGTTTCCTCTCTAGTCCTCAAGTGTCAGACCTGAAGTCTCAAACTTCTCTGTCACATACGAGGCAGAATTGCACTTGTCCAGCACTTCTAATGGGGCTGACTTCTGACCACATGGCATGCCCAACAGGGTAGGGGTGGAGAGATGTGGGGGATTGCAATTTGGGTATTTTTTCTCCTCATGGCAAGAGTGATGGTGTCATCTGCCAAAGCGGTGTTTGCCAGCATTCTAAATGTGTGTTATTGAAGGACACATTATCTCTTTATCTGGAAGGCTTCGCTCAGAAAGTCACCCAGTAAAGCTTCATGGCTTATCAAGGATGTGAGCCCAGGTCCCCGCAGCCCAAGTTTCACATGCTATATACCACAGCACCCTTTTGACTCTTTGTGTGTCTGGGGAGTGGCAGTGGGGAAGGTCCTTCAGAATTTACCACTGTATCCCTGCAAATGTCCTGACACAGCTATTCTTTTACAAGGAATCCAGGAGCAAACAAAATGATGTGTGTTTATTGGAAGCTTCCTGGCAGTGCCCATTAAAAAACCCTCCATGCCTAACTAACCCTCAGACTGCATTTTAAACTTTCATATCAGCATACAGACTATGTAGTAGACTGTGTCTTTAGGAATTTTGATCGTTTCTTTTATCTTTCTCTGGGAGTTGTTATAAATTATTTTATGGCAGAGGGCTTTTGTTTTCCCTTGCCTCCCTCTCACAACCATGTTTTTCTTCTCTGAGGAATGAACAGCCAGAAGAAGAAATAAAGAGCCAAACATTTGTTCCCCTTGCTATATGCTTTCCAGCTCCCGCTAGAAGCTCTCTCACATTTCCTTCACCAGTAAAGGAAGGCCATCTTCTGTTATCTAAGCTGCAAACACCTCCTCCAGCAGGCAGCCCTTTGAAGCATCTACAAACTAAAAGTTCAAAGAAAACCAACAAAAAATATCCAGGACTTTAGGCTGATTTATTATCAAGGTTTCTGAAGCTAAATATATATAGTTTGACTAAGAAATGACAAATGGAAAAGAAAAGCCATAAATCTGCAAATATTTGCAGGATATAAACAGAAAGGGGAAGTGTTAGTGTTTCACAAGAGATCCCTACTAGAAATCAGATGTTGACATTCAGAATGGAATTGTTTTAGAGGGAGACCAGGAAGCCTATTGCCTGTGCCTAATGCATAATGCTATAAAATTATTTTGCAAGGAATCGTGTTGAATTGTTTGAATTAAACTGAATTAAACACTAGAAACACCAGGCTAACCTATCTTTCCCTACTCCTGCAATTGTTCTTCATTCTCCAATCCTGCAGCTTCTCCTGTCTCTGCCTCTCATCTCCTGGCTGTTACAGGTCGTCCCCGTCCCCCCCATCCCGCGGTTCACTGATCACTTCTTCCAAGTCAGTCTCCAACCCCTCCATCCTCTGCTGCCCAGAATCCAGCCACCACTCCTCAGTGCCCAGCCAGTCCCTGACACTTCTCTGTGGTCACCCCCAGGTTGTGGAATGACCACACCCCTGAAATGCATCTTGCTCCATCACAGTATGCTTTTCTGTGATTGTCCCAGCTGCACCTCTTAACCCAGAACTTTTTTTGAAGCAGTGTTTTCCCTTCCTCTGTATTAATATACACTGCTATTCTGTTATTTTGTGGGTTTGTTTTATGATTTTAAGATAATCCTTATTTGTTTTTAAATTGTATTTTTATTATCCATCTTGAGATCATTTGTGAAGCGTTGACTCATAGGTTCAAATCATCACTAAATGCCTAGCTGTATATGATTGTGCCCTAACATGTTGCTTTCTCTCCCCATAGGACTTTATAGGCAGGTAGTCTCTTTCTTGAGGATGTTCCTTGTTTTTAAACTTTGCTTAAGGCCCAAACTCGCTTGCAGTGGTGCAAAGTTCTCTAGAGGTAGCCTCCCAGCCAGTGCTGGCCACAATTCCTGGGATGATATAACACTCTAGTGAAGTTAAATTCACCATTTGGGTGAAGTTAAACACAGGTAGGGTGGGGATGGAGAGGAGGCAGATGTTTGTGGAGGTTAATCCTAAAATAAAGCCTCAATATCTTCCTATCACCTACACACACTGAAGGGGACAAAGGAGGCAGCAAGAAGGTGCTTTTGCTCTGAGGGAGGTGTCAGGGACTGACATGCTTTTTTGGCTTCCTCTTGTCCTTCTCTGATGCAGCTGTACATATAGCCCTTTGAGGATCAGCAGAAGCTAGCATGGTGCAATGTGGCTGGAAACAGGGGACTGTCAGCCCAGCATGCTCCACGGGAGACGGGTGGATTCGCAGGAAGTGGCAGGACTTTACGCAGTTCAGCCCCAGAGCAGCCATACCATTCTTACCACCCTACCCCCACCCCTTCAGCAGCCATGCTGCTTCTATGTAATTTTGTTTTCGTCTGAATTTTAAATATTGACTTGGAGGCTATATGATATAAAAGGAACCCTCCAAAAGTACAAAAGCAAAATGCTACTGCTACATTACAATAATTGAATAACAAGCTGGTTGTAGAATGTGGGCAGCAAAAGCGGAGTGTATCAAGACTGCGTGGACTAGATGGATTTGGAAGCAGTAATTACGTCGTTCACAAATATCAAGTAATCATCAAATTAAACCCACTTCCAAAAGAACCATATGTAAGGAATAACATATGTATACTTCTGAAACCAGTGTTATAGAGTAAATTAAATGTTTATATTTTAACAAAACAAAAAACATATTGTGTAGAGGCTAAAGAGGAACCACATAATTAAGACCAAAAATGGTTGCTCTTTGATCTAGGTAGGTGCTAAAGGACAAGGCATTATTTTATGCTAATGCCACATTCTGAATTTGTTGATACCTCATGCTACAGTTCTCAGATCCTAATTCATACAGAGTTGCCTTATTCTGGTAGAACTTGCTTCCTTAACATTGCCATTCTTTTTGGAGTTTTCATTTTACTTGTTTATCTGTCGCTGAGATTAGAGCATTTAAGACAAATTTAGAAGCTTCTGTGGGATTGTTTAGTTTCTGTTAACATAACAAAGATCTCGCAGCTCTTTTATGTTAAAACTTGTTTTGCAAAAGTTAACTTTACATTACTTAAGGTAATAGAGAAGCAATCTACGGGTAAATCATCTGGCATGTTACTTCACAGAAGAAATATTTGTAGACAATGCACTGTTGAAGGAATCAGACACATTTGCTAGTTTAGAAAAAAAATCTTAATTTTAAAAGAAGAATGAAGCTGAAACTTTTCTGTAGTTCACTAAAGATACTTGATGACCTCCAATAGTGGTCACCTACCAATGGAAGAGGCTTCTTCTCGAGTGACCAGACAGCCTCTCCTCCATACTGCAGTGCCTTGTGCACTCCCAAAATATGCTCCAAAGGATTGTGAGACCCTTTGGAGCATATTTTTCTCCAAAGGCTCCAATGTGAAGAAGATTTGGTGAACACACAAGGGGGATGACAAAGTCCAACTGCATGAATGGAAGTCCACTCACATAACATTGAATGTTGCCTTATGTCTTTGGTGTATGAATCTGCAAACAAGTGAGCAAGCTTTCTTTCATGTTCATCCAAATTCTTTATCAGGCTGGAACAAACTTGGGGCGCAATTCTGCTAAAACACACTCCACACTGCAGCATTAAAATACTACTGTCCACTTAAACCTGATATGGACAAATTACTTGTCTACACACACACACACACATACACACACACACACACACACACACACCAATTTGAATTTGAAGTTGCAACCCAAATATTCTTGTAGTTAATTTTAAAGTGCTGCCTTTTTGTTTCAAGTAAATTTAAGGCTACTTTGCCATTTGTATTTCATTTGAAAAAATAAACACATAAATATTGATAAAACAGATTCCAGAAAGCCGTATACAAGAAGCCAGACAGCTTAAATGTGAAGTGGCTGATACACATGCTATGCAGATGCCATTGATTTGTTACCATCCCTGATGAAAAATCTGTACATACATATATATAGAGAGAGAGAGAGAGAAAGAGAGATTATTTCTGAAAAGCCATACATTTTTCATACAGTTTTATATGCTTCCATTAATCTGTGAGATGCTAACTGTATTTTTTATCCAAAAGTTAAAACATGTATGGTAAAGGTAATTGATGTAATGTTGCTTTTTCTGAAAATTCATACTTCAGGTGCCCTAGCAAGGTTCCCTTCTCACAATACAGCCACCATGTGGAGGCCACATGAAGCTATCTCAGCTGAGTGGCTGCTTCGTGCAGCAAATTGTTTATGTTTACCGGCTCCCACCCATGTGTCTTATTTCTACACTGTCAGAAACAGCTTGGAAATTGTGTGGACAGAAGCCATGTGGTTAGCGAGTGCTGAGGGCCACTGAGTACAATATGACCACCACATAGACACTGTTTGAAACAGTGAAACTACTTGGCAACTGTTCCCACGTAGCACACCATGATCTATAAAATGGCTTGCCATGCAGAGTCTGTTTGAAGCAGGAATGTTTGGGGCTGCGTGCAGAGAAACCACCTGGCAAGGTACATACCACACAATGAGTTGGCATATACATATGAAGCATCACCACCACATGGAGACAGTTTCAGGCAACCACCCTGAGAAGCAGCTCACACAGATATCTGCTCACCCTACAGCAGGCATGTCAAACTTGCGGCCCTCCAGATGTTATGGCCTACAACTCCCATGATCCCTAGCTAGCAGGACCAGTGGTTGGGGAAGATGGGAATTGTAGTCCAAAACATCTGGAGGGCCGCAAGTTTGACATGCCTGCCCTACAGTCTAAGCCACCATACAGAGGCGGTTTCTGGCAGCCTCCATGTGGCAACTGTGTGGAAAGAAGCCGTTCTTAGTAACTAAGGTGTCAGAGTTTGTTGTAATGTGTATTGGTATTGCGCATTAGTATGAAACAAATTATAACGTCATGGGGCCAGATAGCACAAATGGCAGCTTTTCCTATGTTAATCCCCGTTTATCCAGTGTAGCATATAGATTTTTTAAAAACTCTAAGAACTGGAGTAACAATTACTGGTTTATGGTTTCAAAGTATGCTATGTTTTCTTCTTTTTGTATTAACAAATGCTTATCTAATTAGGTTTTAGGAAAGTTTTCATTGGAAACATTGCCTCCCTTAATAAAGAAATGGAAAGTTATTTGTAAGCCAATGGTCTCCTTGACACTAGTGGTGCATTCACATGCCATATGCTTTAGGACTTGTACAAGAATTAGCACGTAATTCATGTTACAGGTAGGTAGCCATGTTGGTCTGCCGTAGTCGAAACAAAATAAAAAAAAATCCTTAGAGACCAACTAAGTTTGTCATTGGTATGAGCTTTTGTGTGTTTTGTTTACAGATAGAAGAGCACACACATTCATGGGCAAAGGAACTAGGATTTAATCATCCTCTAAAAATGATTGTAGATCGGAGCAGCATGCAAGCAGTTCTGGGTTTTTCTCACTTTAAATAGCACCCTGAGCAAGCAAGGTCAGAGTGATGCTTCTTGGAAGTCAACTGTGATTGAATTCACAGGTAGCCAACATGGCGCCCCCTAGATAATGATGATGGTAATAATGATGATGATGATGATGATGATGATGATGATGATGATGATGATAATAATAATAACAATAATAATAATAATAACAATAATAATTTTTTATATATATCCCGCCCTCCCCAGCCAAAGCCGGGCTCAGAGTGGCTAACAACAAATAAAAATAGCACAGTGTACATAAAATCACACAAATAATTAAAATATATTCTAAAATCAATTCAGAATCAAATTAATGGCAACCATTGGGCTAGAGTTCTATGAAGATTACAGAAGGAGAGAGGGGATCAGACTGTGCCTTGGCCAAAGCCTGGTGGAACAGCTCCATCTTGCAGGCCCTGCGGAAAGATGTCAAGTCCTGCAGGGCCCTAGTCTCTTGTGACAGAGCGTTCCACCAGATCGGGCCCACGGCTGAAAAAGCCCTGGCTCTGGTCAAGGGCAGCCTAACCTCTCTGTGGCCCGGGATCTCCAATATGTTTTTATTTGAAGACCGTAAGGTCCTCCGTGGGACATACCAGGAGATTTTATTGGACTGCAACTTCCACCAGCCCCAGCAAATATAGCCAACAGTCAATGGTGATAGGAGTTGTAGTCCATTGACATCTGGAGTGCACCACATTGGCTACCCTTGATTTAAACACATTTCTGAGAACTCTAGAGATGTGGTGCTGGTCTTCCTTTGGTAGTAGGTAGTACAGTCAAGGTGGTACTTGCAGTTGATCTCCACCATTGTTCTAGTACAAAGGAGTACAGCCGTTTTTGAGGTTAATCATCTGCCCTGCAATCTTAAATATCTAGCATACTGCACCCTAAGCATTTTTTCCTGGCAGAGAAGGTTAATGGGAGTTTAACATGGTCTATTTATTTTTCTGTTATTTCTTGTAAAAATCAGATGTGACTCTATCCTTAGCATCCAGAATATAAGTGCCCCACTCACATGACCTTAACTTCATATGTTATTCCAAAGGATAAACGTTTGTTGCAATGGATTATGTAATCCTCTGTTGATAAAGACTTAACATTTACTTCCCCACCATCATAAAATTGAGCATGCTGGCCCATTACCAAGATGATAATGGCCCCCAATAAGTTGATTTTCCCCAAGAAAAATCATGAAAAAATCGTGCAATCAAAAACATAAAAGATAAATCATGTACTTGAACCAAAATAGATTTCTGCCCTCGTTTTTTTAAAAAAAGTTAATCTGAATTATTTTTATTTATTTTTCAATGTGTTTGAGAACTAACCCATATGGATCAAGCAGTTTAACCTGAGTGTTAAGTGCAAGATAGGGTTCAGTCCAGATTTTAAGGTCTATGTTATTTGGTTATCTGAAACAGACCTCTTTGTTATTGGGATTATATTTCTTTTTTCTTTGTCTTTCCTAAGTTTAGTGGTCTAAAAGAGATGAATGTTCTAGCTAGTCCCTTTCAAGGTCTATAAAAAAATTTGGATAAAATGTGTCAGACCTTTTTTTATGTCTCATGTATAGCTTAAATAAATTTTACTAAAACTTCACAAACCTAGCTTGGTAGCAAATGGGTTGTGTTTTGTTTTAACTGTTTAAATTTTAAATAGTTATTTAGACCTCGAACAGCTAAGTATTCTCCTGTTTTATATTGCAAAGCACACAAATACTACATCTTAGCTATTTATTCCAAATATGTTTTTAAAAGCTTCTCCTTATCTAAATAGAATGCTGTCACCTTAAGAAATTTGTTTTAAAGTGTTACACCAAACTGGCTTTCACATTAAATCACAGTATGTTAAGAGTGTTGGATTAGGACTTCGGGGCTCTTGGCACAAATCCCCACTTAGCCATGAAACTCACTTTCTTATCGTGAAACAAAATAAAAAAATTCCTTCCAGTAGCACCACAGAGACCAACTAAAGTTTGTCATTGGTATGAGCTTTCATGTGCATGGACACTTCTTCAGATACCATTTTTTATCGTTAATTTCTTCATGCCAGTCACCCCCTCCCCGTCTCAACCTATTCTATCTCTTAGGGTTAGTAGGAGGATAAAATGAAGTGAGACCACAGTTTTCCTCCACTTATGTTCAAGCTGTCTCCCAGCTTGTTCTCTCGCCCTAAGCTCTGGGCAATCGTGTTAGCAGCCCAAGCCATTTGGATGTTCAAGAGTTTGGCCAGGGCTTCAACAGGAGTGCCAGTCATGGCAGCTAAAAAAATCCCCCAGAGCTGTCAGGAAACCTCTGAGGGCAGATCATCCTAATTGGTCCCCTGCCTCTGAAGAGGGGGAAAGTTTCTGAAAGCCTCAATCCCAACGGAAAATGATCTAACCATGACAAAGGACTGATGCCAGTATCTCCTACTTTCTTATCACCCTCTTCCTGCCCTGTTGAGAAAACGAAGTCCAGAGTGTGGACTGCCACACACATTGGGCCAGTGACATGTTGGGACAGCCCCATGGTTGTCATGGCAGCCATGAAGTCTTGAGCCACCCCAGAACCAGTCACTTTGGTAGGATGTTGAAGGCTTCCAAAACCAGGAGTCTGGGAATCCTTGGCACTGCCTACGAGACCAGTTCTGTCAGCTTAGGCAGGGAAACTGCTGGGCAGCGAGGCAGGCAGTAAACCAGCAGAATTCCTAATCTGACTTGATTGCTCAATGCCAGGAACACCACCACCACCACCACCACTGTGAGTTAGGTTAGACTGAGAGTTGCTCTTAATGGCTGAATAAGAATTTAAATCTCGGTCTCATCGGTCCTATTCCAACACACTTAATCACAACACTGGCTCCATAATCCCCACACTGTAATTATTTATGGGTGGGTTTTTTTTCATATTTTGAGCTGATGTGGACTCGAAAGGATTTCCATAGGAATAGAAAAAATGAACCCCCTTTCTAAAATTCTGATAGAAGAAATCAGAATTAATGTTCATGCGCTAGTCAGGATATTCTTTGCCCACAAAAACATTTAACTTTTAGCTGGAGCACAAAATTGGGTCAGACGTCATAATGAAGAAGAAGATATGATTGGCACGTTTACTCTGTGGTTTCACGCTTGCAATTTGTTCCATATTTTATGTGATGTGAAAAATGAGCTCATGATTGGCTAAAGATGTTTAGATGAGAGTTTGAAAATGACTATGATGCAAGTTGGAAAGAGGACTTAAATAGTCCTGTTACATAATTATAACTAAAATAAAATGGAATTGCTTCATGCAGATGTGTAACATTCTTCATTCAACACACCCACTTCAGAAGTATATTCTGTCTTGACTATGTGACCTGAGGAGTTTTCTCTGTTGTTAAAATATAGTACCAGAGCCAGTAAATCCCTGAAATATATTTTTGCCACCACTACATACATATATATTTTCCCACAATTTAATCAAGCATTTCAAACATTAAAACAAGCTTCATATTAATTCAGTGTTTCCAGTTGGTTAAATGATAAATTAAACTACTGGTGGCAGGAAATGCACTCTTTGTTTTTTTTAAAAAAATCCATCCAGCAGCACCTTAAAGACCAACTAAGTTTTTTATTTTGGTATGAGCTTTCGTGTGCATGCACACTTCTTCAGATACACTGAAATAGAAGTCCCCAGACACTTATATTTAGAGAAAGGGTGGGGGAGGGGTATCACTCAGAAGGGTGGTGGAAATGGGTGTTTGACTGACTGATAGCTGTAGTTGACTGTAAACTACTGCAAATGGTCTTGCATGAAAAAGCAAGGGGTGAGATGGCTGAAGATCGCTTTATCATGTATAATGAGATAAGAATCCAACATCTCTGTTCATACCAGGTCTCTCCATGGTTTTAAGCTTGGTGATAAGTTGCAATTCAGCAACTTCTCTTTCCTGTCTATTTCTGAAATTCTTTTGTAGTAAGACAGCTACTTTGAGATCTTGTATAGAATGTCCTGGGAGATTGAAGTGTTCTCCTACTGGTTTCTCTGTCTTGTAATTCCTGATGTCAGATTTATGTCCATTTATCCTTTGGCGTAGGGTTTGGCCTGTTTGTCCAATACAGAGAGCTGAAGGGCACAGTTGGCATTTGATGACACACACAATGTTGGAGGATGAGCAATTAAATAGTCCTGAGATGGTATGTTGGATGTTGTTGGGGCCAGTAATGGTGTTGTCCGGGTGTATGTGGCAGCAAAGTTGGCATCTGGGTTTATTGCAGGCTCTGGTACCAGTGTCCATGTTAAGTCTGGTGGTTGTATTATTGTGGGTGAGGAGTTGTTTAAGATTGGGTGGCTGTCTGTAGGCAATGAAAGGTCTTCCTCCCAGAGCTTGAGAAAGAGAGCTGTCATTGTCCAGGAGAGGTTGTAGATCTCTGATGATGTGTTGTACTGTTTTAACTTGGGAGCTGTATGTGATAACTAGTGGTGTTCTGTTATTTTCTTTTTTGGGGTCTGTCTTGCAGCAGGTTCTCTCTAGGTATCCGTCTGGCTCTGTTGATCTTTTGTTTAACTTCATCAGGTGGATGTTTTAGTTCTAAAAAGTTTTTGTTTTAAGTTGTTCACTTTTGGAGCAATCTTTTTGACCATCAAGGAGAGATGATGGCTCAAGCAAGGGGGAGGTCAGTGGTTCGTGGTTCCCTTTGCAGAGCAGATGAGCAAGGCAAAAGTCAGCACCTGGTTAGGAGACCAGGGTGTGGGTCTAAGACCCTGGATACCACTCCTGCGGCTGAGGCAAAACAGATAAGTTGTCTTAGTAAAATACTGGAGCAAATAGTTGAATTGTGTAACAGGAGTATGTAGTCATGGATTAGTGGCCCCATCTCCAGAGAGTTGCATCGTGGCTAGTTAAAGTGCTGGTTAAATGAGCTTTTGGCTCATTCAAGATAGTGAAGTTTGCAACTATGGGTTCAGTGTTGTGGAGGTGGTTTCCAGTGCCAACAAACCCACAGGGGATGGGCAAAGGCATGGATCAATCTCTTACTTAAAATTGCAGTTGTTGGAAGATGTTGCCTCTAAGGAATCCTAGTCTGGGACCACAAATAAGCATACTACAATTTTGTGTGTGTGTGTGTGTGTGTGTGTGTTCATAAAGCAAGAAATGATATGCAAGAGAACTGGATTTTCTTCCAGGCTATGTGTTTAAGAAAGTTATTCGGTTAAAGCAGGAAAGGATAGCCGAATAATTTTATACCAAACCTATTTGTGATTGTAAAGAAATCAGGTCTGTTTCAGTCATCATTTCAAAGTTGCCAACTGACTTTTAATCTATATACTATAAAGGAAGCAACCCACTGCAGTGTTAACAAACTGTAATTGCAAGCCACCCACCTCTCACTTGAACAGCTTGAACCATGAGGTTTTACAGAAAATAGTCCATGATCAAAAGAACATCTTAGAATCGTGTCATGGGGCTAGTGTTAGCCTACTATGATTTCTAAACTTGAATAACTAGTACCATGCCATACTACAAAATGGTTTTGAAACACTCCTCCATTATAAAAAGAAGAAGAGTTTAACGTGCAACACGGGGAGCTTCTGTTAGTAAGACAGGTCTAACCTTAATGGGGTCACTGTAATTGTCCCAAATCCCGTCTGGCATAAAATGATTTTGAGGCTGGCTTTTCATTTCCTTGATTTCCTTGGAGATTTTAGTTTTCATATTAATACATTGGAGTGACAGTCCTTCCAACTATTAAGGTAATACGGCTGCTTAAAGAGGAAGTTTCATGACATATCATGGCTTTAGTAATAAAAAGCACCTGAGCATATTTACAACAATGCTTGAGGATGCCCAGCAATAGCAGCGTGTGTACTGTAGCAGCTATAGTTAAGCCTTATCTCTCTATCTTCCCTAAATGCTTTTGAATTCAAGGGGTTAAGCTAGTAAAGTCACTTATCTCAACACATGACAAGGAAGAATTTGCCACAGTTCCCTAGCTACTACCATAGCTTTCATCACCTCCTCTATAGAGACTGCCATGAAGTGAAAGGATGGAGAAAATGCACTGAAGCAATCTAATAAGTAAACTATCAACTTGACATTTTTCAGCGATTGAAAACTTTTTCACGTAGCAATTCATTCAGACAGAGAAACTGTAGAATCCCTCTGATTTAAGGCCCATCTGGTTATGCTCAAAGTTTTAAAGCTATTCTATCAACATAAAAAAAAAATCCAAGTTGTATACTACTTTTCTTCGCCAAACTATCCATTTTTAAGCCACAAATATTTTCCCAGTACTTTTAGATTTTATCTAAAAAGTATATTTTAACAGTATTTTAAATAGTTTTTAAAACAATAACAATTTATCTTGATAGATGACATGCTGTGTTTTTTCATTTTATTTTAATTAGCCATTGTGAAACCAAATTCCCCTTTGTTTTATTCCTTTGAATACTGTTTAATTACGGTTATCATGCCAGATATCTTAAAGGTTATTTTACCAATACAGTTTCATTTAACATAAGCCATATGGAATCAATAGTGCTGTTTCCTAAAGTAAATGCTTGGAAAATCTTACATTCATATGTTAAGAGTGCACATCCTTTCCTCATTAGTTGGAAAGTACAGGGATTTTGGCACAGGTTCTGTGTGGAAGCATTGTGCAGCTTTTATATGGATTTTGTTTTTAGCCTTTGATGACACTGTTTAGAATAGGAAGTATCTAATAAGTAAAGCATTTTGTCTAATGTGCTGCCAGTGTGTTTAATATATGCCTGGAGGTCTGAAACATTATCTTCTCCACTGCAGTAATATGCATTTAATTCTCTGAAAGCAGAAGGTCGAACTTTTAAAAGGGACTCAAAGTACATTTTCAACTAAAATAATTTAAAACACATGTGATAGGGGACCTGAGTAATGTACAGTTGGTTTTTATGGTTTAATCATGATCATGTTAATGCACACCAGTAGCTAATTAAAGAAAACTTTTATTGTTCGTTTTAAATGGGTTATGTAAAGAGTAAGTGAACTGATATAAATGCAGCTCAACGATAAATGTTGCCATTACATTTGCTATCAGGAAGCCGATATTGGTGCTTTTGGCATCTTTAAAATATTGGCCCATTTCTTCCATAACAAAGCATGGAACGTTTTTAGAGTTCTTGCATTTGGAATTGCTCACCAGTATAAAAGGATATTCCATTTGATGCCCAGATTTATTGCCAAGCTTGCCTTTTAAAGTTAATAGCTGCAAATCCCAACTCAGTAACTGGCTAAGTGACATATAACGATATATATCCTCCCAGAGATCATCCCTAGCAGATCTCTGTGTCTTGCCATAGCCCTTACAGTCTGCTGGATATAGTTTCCTGGAGGCATTGCCTGTGTGCCAAGTCAGAACATCAAAAGGTGATAATGCTGGTGTACTTTCTAGCTATGCAACTCCCTCCCCTCAGAAGCCTGTTTAATTCCAAGTCTGGCTGCTTTCTAGAGACAGTACTGGCTTGTGGTGTAGTGACTGATGACTTTATCCAGCTTTTCTTATATATTGCCTTATTGGTTTTTTTTTGAGGGGGTGGATTTTATGGTTTGGTTTTCTATATTCTACTTTTTTCATGCAACAGCTTGCACTTCTGGATCCGCATGATAAAAAAAAAATAGTATACAATGCTTCAATACAATTCTTACTAATTTATTAGTGAGACACATATTCAAACCAGTGTTCTATTTTGCATAATATTTTGAAAAATAAGGCTGCTCTTCTGTTTTGTACAATACTTTTTGTAGAAGCAAAAACCATGCGACAATGCGTTAATAGAAAATGCTTGTTTGAGATAGAACCAGGGATTTGGGCATTAAAAAGCAGGGTGATGAATCATGCTTCTCTGTCATTAATTGATAGTGCCTGCCGCATACTGTGCAATATCAGTACAGGACTCACCACTCCTACTCAGTTCAGCCAGTGATTAATATAGAGACTTTTGCAGCCTGCTTCAAAAGCCATTCCGGGATATTTAAATATCATGGGTTTGTCAAGGTTACAGTAGTCAGTGCAGAAGTTTAAGAAATAGGTATTGGATTCAAGTTGGAAAATCTGTAACTAAAAAACAAAAATTTATAGTATTAATGTTTCTCTTTGCAGTAGCTATGCTTCAGTACAAAAATTGATAGGTCTAAGGAAATAGTTGTTTCCTTTGACTCATAAAAAGTCACTTTGTGGACACATTTCAGTGGGAATTTTTTCTTCTATTTTTATGCTGAACATCTTCTAAGTAGACCATATTGCCTTTTCTTTAGCAACAGGCCTATTGGGAAGAGAGTGGCTTTAGTCCCAAATCTTTGCTTAACCACTCAACAGTTCTTGTGGTACACAGCAATGCATTGAGTGGGAACAAAGTCAGCAGGACTTGTTTGTCGTCATGACTTCAACACACAACATCCTGTTAGCGACCAAGATGGTTTAAAGATGTGAAAGGCAAACAAGTGGCTTGCTGAAGGAACTGGTCATATTTTCTCTACAGCAGGGGTGACTAAACTTCAGGCTGAGGACCATACTGGCCCATGCTCAATTCTCTCCTCCTGGGGCCAAACTGGGTGTGGCAGAAGTGTATAAGTGGGCATAGAATCATAGAATGGTGGTGTTGGAAGGAACCTTGAAGGTCATCTAGTCCAAACTGCAATGCAGGAATCTTGAACATGTGGTCCCCTCCAATCTACTTTGAAACCATACTGGACCCTGCATAACCTTGCAAATGTGCTAGCAGAACAGCCAGTGTTAAATTTTGTTAAGAATGAGTTTTCAGGGGTGGGGCTCAGAAAAGTCTTTTGGCTCCACAGAATCCCGGCAAGGGGGGGGCGCTATGGAGCAGTCAGTAACAAATATTGTTTTATTTTTATTTATTTTGATAATAATTGACAAATTGACAAATTTGGAAGCTTTGGGGGATGACAAAAAAATCTTTTGGCATCACAACAGGGACCTATATCAACAATTGAGTTATAGAAGTCGTTATTATTATTTTTAAGGAAGAATTTTGTGGGTCATTATGGTGTCACAGCAGCTGATCAGTAAACCAGCCAGCAGTTTTAAATACTGTACCATATTCTACTGGCAATCCAGGTGCCCCCCCCCCAAATCTTATATTTGTACAGCTGGTTCTTCCTGCCTAAATGTAGAACCTTACCTTTGTCCCTATTAAAATTCATTCTATTAGTTTGGGCCCAGTTTTCCAATCTGTTAAAATCATCATGAATCCTGATTCTGTCTTCTGTGGCAATAACTACCCCCTCCCAGTTTGATGTCCTCTGCAAATTTGATGAGCATCTCCTCAATACCTTCACCCAGGTCTGTTATTTAAATATAATTAATTACTTAAAAGGCGGCTGATCAGTTAAAACATCTTTAATTGGATGACACACTATCTTTTGAATTCCTAAATGGTCTGAAAAACAAATTAGTTTGAATGTAGGAAACATGTATTCCTCCTGCCACATCTTTCACTAGCATGTCATTAAATATGAGCCACCATTTCTCTGGAACAGACACCTGCTGAGTTTTCATGAGTGATTCCTATTTTAAAAGTTAACTTGGCAAATTTCTTTTTTTTAAATAGAATTCTCTCTCTCTTGACCTCATGTTTATATAGCAATTGTTTTATGTTGTGAAATGGAAATACTTAGGATATGGCTGTTTTAAGTTAATATGATATTTTTCTTCCCAGGTTTCCAAACAGGAACAGAAAAAAATGGATACATCTGATGGAGGCATGACTGAAACATCTTCACGTTACAGTGGAGCCCAAGACAGTGGCATTGGCAGCGACAGTGTTAAAATCAGAATAGTCCAAATAGAACAACACAGTGGTACCAGCCACCACCGCATTGCCCGTCCTTCTCGGCAATCTTCTATCGTGAAGAACCTGAACTTCATTCCCTTTGATATTTTTATTACAGCAAGCCGAATATCCTTTATGACTTACTCATGTGCCACCTTACCTAAGTCAAAATCGCTGGAAGATCAGAAAGATGGAGAGAAAGCAGCCAAAACTTCATTGAACCTTCCTGAAGCGAACTTGAGAGTTGAGCACGATTTCAAGAAGCCCAGCGGAGCAGGCATTTCATCTGTAACAGCAGATGATCTATTGAATGCCAGCAGTTCACTACCTTCTGGGAAAAAACCAGGTCTTCTATCTCTTGAAAGTCTTCATGCTTCTACAAGATCATCTGCTAGGCAAGCCTTGGGCATAACTATCGTTCGACAGCCTGGTCGCAGAGGAACTAGTGACTTGCAGTTAGAACCATTTTTGCACCTTGTTGTATCCCAACCTTCTTTGATCTTAAGCTGTCACCATAGAAAGCAGAGAGTGGAAATCTCTGTGTTTGATGCTGTCCTTAAAGGTGTAGCTTCAGACTACAAGTGCACAGGTAAGACCATTTAATGCCTGGCAGAATAATAATTCTTTTGTTCAGAGATTACCTTGATGTACTGGTAGGCGGGCAGGCGTGGAGGACTCCCTGGTCCTGAATGGGGTAACTGTGCCCCTGAAGGACCAGGTGCGCAGCCTGGGAGTCATTTTGGACTCACAGCTGTCCATGGAGGCGCAGGTCAATTCTGTGTCCAGGGCAGCTGTTTATCAGCTCCATCTGGTACGCAGGCTGAGACCCTACCTGCCCGCGGACTGTATCACCAGAGTTGTGCATGCTCTAGTTATCTCCCGCTTGGACTACTGTAATGTGCTCTACGTGGGGCTACCTTTGAAGGTGACCCGGAAACTGCAGTTAATCCAGAATGCGGCAGCTAGACTGGTGACTGGGAGTGGCCGCCGAGACCACATAACACCGGTCCTGAAAGACCTTCATTGGCTCCCAGTACGTTTCCGAGCACAATTCAAAGTGTTGGTGCTGACCTTTAAAGCCCTAAACGGCCTCGGTCCAGTATACCTGAAGGAGCGTCTCCTCCCCCATCATTCTGCCCGGACACTGAGATCTAGCGCCGAGGGCCTTCTGGCGGTTCCCTCGCTACGAGAAGCCAAGTTACAGGGAACCAGGCAGAGGGCCTTCTCGGTAGTGGCACCCACCCTGTGGAATGCCCTCCCACCAGAGGTCAAAGAAAATGACAATTACCAGACCTTTAGAAGGCATCTTAAGGCAGCCCTGTTTAGGGAAGCTTTTAATGTTTGATGGATTTCTGTATTTTAATGTTTTGTTGGAAGCCGCCCAGAGTGGCTGGGGGAGCCCGGCCAGATGGGCGGGGTGTAAATAATAAATTATCATTATTACTGTGGACAACTTTCCTTCATGACCACATAATCTGGACTCTGCTCAAGTTCAGAAACATTTTTTTTTAATCTTAAGAAAGCAGTACTGTATAGCTAAACGTTTCAGTTAGAAGTGTTTTCCCCTTTTCACGTACAAACCAGTACATGAATGTCATTATTAACCTTTAAAACATCTAAATTGCTCCATATAAAATGGAGTGCTTGCTGTGGAGCAGTACTGTTGTTCCTATGACATCTTTCTTTTAAGAAGTACTGTACTGCCTTAAGAGTTACTGCCTTTGTAAGTACTGCTTTAACAACCTTTGGGCCCATGAAAAGCCTTCTAGTAGGCTTATCAGATCCAAGTATTAAAGGGAATCTGGATCTGCTGGTTTTTCTCTGGGGGCTCTACTTGATCAATGCACATTTGCCTGGGGTTCCCCAATGATTTTAAAAAGATATGATTGCATGTCAGTGTTGTTTTGAAGGGTCTGTTCCATGCTGCTACCTCAACCCCATTTTCACTCCTGAAAATGTCATGCCAGCCGCTTGTCCACTTGGTAACATCAGGGTTTTGATTTCAAAGGGTGATGTGAATACTGCACAGACATTTGTGGGGAAGTGGCCACAACTAAGAGGACCTTTGCACAGAAGGGAAGGACTGTGCAGGAACTATCAACCACCCGTGGGACTATTAGAAGGAGCTGCTACCTAAGGAGTTTCTCCTGCTGTCTGAGATCGGGTGGTGGTGGGGAGATCCCTTGCCTTTTTGGCAGAAACCTGAGTGCATTTGAATGTTATTGGTTTCCGAAATGTATTAGAATTTTGTATTTGTGTGGTTTCCTTTCTGAGCCACTTTGGGGGGCTTTTTGGTGGCCCTTAAATAGTCAAGAACAAAAGATCCCAGGTTCCACCCCCAACCTCTCCAAGTAGAGTAGGGAAACACTCCTGCCTAATACACTGGAGAGTCAGCCAGTGTCAAGGGTTGTTGTGGCTACTCTTGAGTAACAACCCTCCACATCTGCTTGTCTTTCAGATGTTTTTATTGGTGCATATTATTTACAGTGCAAAGTGTCCATAAAACATGTCTGCCTCAGTCTGAGTCAGAATCTCGCAATGTTTGCTTTCTGTTTCGCGCCCAACATAACAGCCTGGGAACTGTGAAGCGCCTCCCCCTGCTCCGACAGGGAGCCGTTCGCCTCAATTCCGGCGTGGGGGGGGGGGGAATGGCCTTCCGACTGACTGTCTGCCGGTCCCTTCTTCCCCTTCCCTCTCTCCCTCCCCTTGGAGCAAGGGCTGTCTGATGCTGTCAGAGCCTTGGCTCTCCCTTTCTGTTTCCTGGCTCTTCTCATCTGATCCTGTGCTTGACTTGCTGCTTGGGGAGGAACTCGACCTGATGAGGGGGGGGGTGTTCCCTATAAGCCTCCCCCCTTACAGTCAGCATAGACAATACTGGGCTAGATGGACTAGCTAGCTTCCTAGCTTATTGTGGATGATCGTGTACAGAAGTAAGGGCTAGCATATTGGTATGTATGTGCATCATTTGCAGAAAAGGATGAAATGAAATAGAATGATTTTCTACTTTATTCCATTGCCAGTAACAAGCATTAAATAGGAAAGAAAATACCAATCTTCTCGCTGACAAAACTGACAAATGGCAGAATTTTGATCCGAGATACTGTTTCTCAATCACTCCAAAATATTTATATTCATATTTGAAATTGTTGGCCTAGATTTACTTTAACTTCTTCAGCATGTGATGGCTTTAAGATTAACAGCAGCAATCTTTCTCCTCTTGCCAAACTTTGGGCAATCCATTTCATTTTCAGAAAAGAAATACATTGTTAGATTTAGATGTAGTACACCACATTTTTATTCTCCAAATTTCTGCCTAAAGGTATTAACAAGTTTGTTAAATGCTTTGAGCAAAAAGGAGAGTAAAATCATATTGGAAGCCATAGTGAGAATAAATGCCATCTGTACTAAAGCTGTCTGTAGAATAAAATACTGAAGAAACTGAACTGATACCTTGGCTGGGATCCAAAGAGCTACTTTAGGCATACCCAGCAAGTGCAAAGTTTCCACTTTGCCTCTAAAATCCCCTCTCTTTTTGTGTAGTTTAGATTTCGAACATGTGAGCAGGGCCTGTGTGCTGTATTAGTGTATAGTACAAAGTATCTTTTAAATACTTTTATAAGGAATAAATGGTGATGACAACAATGGGGACCATACACACTCCTCTTTCTCTGTTCTGAGATGTAACAGGAGCATTTTAAAGCAGCATCACTAGTATATGTAATAACATGTGCTCCTTAGATGGGTCTAGTGTGTGGTCATCAGGTAGGTCATTTTCTCTGTTTGCAGAACTTTGCTAGCATCTAGAATCTAGATTAATGAATAAATTGAATGCTTCAGCCATGAACTATTCCATTTTGGAATACTTTCTGTCCACGAAAGATTCTGAATTCTGAGTTCCACTGTAAAGAGGGCTACTGGTAGTTTTAGCAACCAGACACAGACTTTTACTTATCGTGCTACTGTTTGGCCACTTGCTCGATTGGTGTCAGCTTTAGAGAGTCCATCTGCCCATTGCCATCTCTCTCCTCTTTGTGCTCATGTCTGTGGTGCTTCTTAACTATTTAAACCTATAAACAATCAGATTTAAATAAATTAAGGTATTCTATCAAGTAACCAGTATCGCATCAAAGCCGCTGTTGTGGTGGCTTATTTAGCAGCATTTCATTGGCTTATTTTCCAAACTTCAACCCTTAAAGCACAGACTACTAAGAAAAATAAATGAGGCTTTACTTTGACCAAACAAAGCAATGATGTGGCTCCATGAAGTTTCAATTGTCTCATAATTGTCAGGATTTGTGGTCAAAACTCACTATTCCATCACTCGTGAGGAATGTGGTCATCCTATCGTGTCAGCGTCATCGTTTGGCGGTTTAAAAAATAAAAATAAATTAGATTTGCCACACACACATCTCAGGGATATTTGGCATGTATCATTTATTACCAGAAAATATGTCATTGGGAACTGTGCATGACGTTGTTTAAACCATTTAATTTGGTTAGTAGCATTAATATTCAAGCCAATTCCTGCAGCTTGGGTCTGATAGATCATCTGTTAGTACTTTGTGGGGGAAAGTGGTATCTTCCAAAGAAAATGTAGGGTTCTGAAAGAAGAAAATTAGTGTGTGTGCGCGCACATCTCTAGCTTGTGGGCAGAGCTGCCCTGAAGCGGAAGACACAAGGAAGTTCCTCATATGGAAGTGTGATAATACAATACATACACCGCAGATGTTCTATAAAGAAGCCATTGCAGCCTGTTCCTGATCTGGTGATAGGTTGGGACACTGGAGGAGGAAGTTACTATTTCTTTCTCTCTGCTAATATGATACGAAAATGCTACTTTTCTCCACTGTCAATTTATTCCTAATCTCTGCTTCTTAATTCTGTTGTAGTAATAATGCACCAGCCGTGTCTTCTTACCTTTATGACCGCTATATTCCCCCCCCCCCTTTAAGAATCTGAATGACTTTTGTCAAAAGCTTTTTGAAAGTTTAGGTATAGAATACCTACTTATTTATAGACTTCACCAGCTGCATAGAAAGCTGCCTTATATCGGGTTGGACTTCTCCCATCTATCCCAATTTTGTCTACTCTGACTGTCAGTGGATCTCTCCCAGTGGTGAACTTTCATGAAACCTGCTACCTGATCCTGTTAACTTAGGTGTGTCAGGGATTGAATCTGGGATCTTCTGTATCCAGAACATGAGCTGTACCACTAAGATGTCATTCCTCCTCTATATTACAATTTGAATTTTTTGATACAACAATTCTAAGTGGTTGGTGAGGCAAGACTTCCCTGTGCTGAAATCACAGCACGTTGACATGTTCTGTAATTCTAGTTTTTCACCAGTTTATCTATGATTTATTAGGATGGTGGGTTTTTTATAAAACAAATCATCAAGTTGTTCAAATTATGTGGCCCTCCCAGTAATCTTTTTCTTTATCTAAATTTACAATAATGTGAAGTGTATGCAATTTCTCCTTAAGACATAGTTTGTTAATTATCCATTTTGTTGAAAAATCAATAGTTTCAGTTTGAGTTATTTAAGAACTCTCAGGTGAATATTAATGTGTTGTTATTTTTTAAGTTGTCAGTTAAACTGATGCACTTGGTTTTATAGGCACACACACAGAGAAAATGAAAATTTGAATTTAAGGACTCATAAAAAGTAACCTAGCATAAATGGATTGCAGTATGACAAATTTAATTTTAGTGCGTGAGAATCTTCTCTCGGACTATCTATAGTATCCGATGATCAATTCTAATCTCATTGACACCTTTAAAAAGGCAAAAGTAGTTGGATGTTTTATATATTATTTCTGGATTTTTAAGTTTTCAATACAGTGCTGTTTTACATATGCATTTTTGCTTTTTCTTTGCTTTGTGATCTATTCTGATGAGAATTGAATACACATATTGGAAATAAATAAAATGAACTTGAAGGGTTGATTTTACAAACAAAACAAAACAAAACCCAATCTTGGTGCTGAAGGGTATTCTAAGCAGAAAATGCATTTGAGCTATCCAGTATTGTATTCTTTTGTAATTACCATTGGAGCAGGCAGTAATTTTAAGTGAAAGAAAAGGAAGAGCTTATTGTAAAATATACAGTGGTACCTCTACTTACGAATTTAATGCGTTCCAAACACACATTCGTAAGTAAAATAAAAAAAGTAAATCGAATCCCATAGGAATGCATTGGGAGAAAAAAATTCATAAGTCGAAGCAACCCTACCTAAAAATTCATAAGTAGAAAAAAATCCTATCTAAACCGCATCCAAGATGGCGGACGGAGCTCCGTTCGTAAGTAGAAACATTCGTAAGTAGAGTTATTTGTAAGTAGAGGTACCACTGTATAGTACAAGCTTGCACAGTGCTGTAAAATCAAGACCTGAATATTGATCAAATAATGATATTGAAAAACCAACAGAGGAATGTGCTAACTTTTAGTTTAACCTTTGACTTCCCATGTAGAACTAAAGTCACAATTACTTGGTTTCAGTATGTTATTTGAAATTACACGAGGTTTAATACCTGCCAGGTTATATAGCAATCCTGTGATTAAGTCAAGAAATGCATTCCAAAACATAAGTCCATACCACACCGCCATATGTTGACTATAAGCAAAGATATGAAACTACCGTACAGTACTTCAAGAGAAAGCACCACATCCTACTTGTGAATAAAGCTATTGGTAACATATTTAAATTATCTGACTATCAGGAAGCAGTATTCTCTCAAGCATCACTATAGAACAAAAGAGGATTAAGGGTCATGGTGGTAATGCAGTGTGGGATTAAGCCAGAATGAAACAATTTTGTGGATAAAATTCTTAAAGCGGTTCTTTTTAATGCTTAAGCACTGCAGCTACTTAAGAACAGAAAACAAAACACCCAATTGAAATATTATAACAAAGACTGTGGGTTGCCGTAGATTTTAAAAAGTTTTACGCAGTGCTGATTTCTCATATACATTGTCCAGGACATGAAGAAAGACAGAGAACTGAAAAGTACCAAATGTGAACTTTTAGTCACAATTGGGAATATTAAGGATTGAGCAAAGGGGTTTCATTAAAGAGGGCCAAGAGGAAAAGCTACTGAAGTTAACTTCAAAAGCCTAGTAGTAAAAGGGGATTGCAATGTCAGTGAAACTGCAAACTGTATCAAATAACCCATAAGTAGAACCACTCTACTGCATTTCCAAACATGTGGTTTTCTGATCTCTAGGGCTTGTTTATACTTTATTCCTTTTCTTGTTTGCTTGCTTTTACTTTTGTGCTTATCGTTTGAAAAGAATGCTACGAAATTTTGAATGCATTGCTAATAGGGTTAGAAATTAGATCATAGACCTATTTTGAATGCCCGGTTAATAGGCACCTATTAGTTACACTGAACTTAACTGTTTATACGTGGCACCTTTAAACATTTGATGGTAGTATCTGATGATTTGCAGTCATTTCTATAATTATCATATTATAGTATTTATATGAGATATACGTGTATACTGTGGCCTGGTTTGCAAGACAAAGTAAGCCAAACCATGGTTTACCAGGGCTAGGTGAATGTGTGGGCTCCTGGACAGACCCCATACTTCTGGTTTGGTTCTCTCCTCCCTAACCATGAGCTGTTGTAAAGGTTTATTCTTGACTACAATTTGTGGTTAGTGAGTAGATACCATAATCACAAGCCTGGTTTGGACACTTAGTGTTGCACAGGAGCAGAAAGGCCCAGAGAGGAGAAAAGCAGCTGTGAGTTCCTTTCCAGGAGGCCACCACTTCTCACTTTCCCATCAGCCTGCAATTTTCCTTACTGTGTCACATGAACCAGGACTTTATCTATATAAACTTGATGGTATATGAACCAGCCATAGCTATTTAAAAGCTATGAATGCACATTACTTCCCTTCACTACTTTATTACATTGTTAGCTGTTGTATTAACAACATGTCCTAACCAGACTCTTCTCACTGTGGTAGACCCTGGAAAAACTCTCCCAGAAACTCTGGACTATTGCAAGACATGGTTACAGACAGTGGCAGGGGAAATTGATGCTAAAAGCGGCATCCCACCTCCTCTCATCTCATTGCAGATTAAAGACTTCCTCAATGGACCAGGTAAGCATACCGTTGTTATTATTACTCTTGCAAAGCAAGAGGCACAAGCAACAGTTAGGCAAGGTTCAAAGTCCGCCTCTTTCTCTTAACCATTGGCGTTCACTGGGTAACCAAGCCCGTGCTTCCGAGTCCCGTGTCCGATTGTGGGCTTTTTGTCCATCAGTTTCCCCAAGGATTGCTGTTTGTTCCAATTCTGCAGTAAACAGCGAGTTTTCCCAGAGAAAGCGTCAGGAGGAGAGAGAAAAAGCCCTGCTCGGACATGGACATGGACATCACAGACCTGTGCTTGGAAAGCAGATTGCAAAAGGAAGTCTTGATAAGCCCTTAGTGTAGTTTTTGAAGAAATGGCATCAGTAGTAATTCACAGTAAACAGGTATGGGACCCTCAGCCAGGAGTTGATCTGGGCTGTTTGAAAACCCACATGCATGGAACAAGTTTCAAGTGACCTAAACAAAATAATCTAGGTGGCACTCCACACATAGAGCAACAGGACCATATAAATAGTCGATAAAGAGAGTAAACACATCCCTACAGATGCTGGTATTTAAGTTGTGTGCCATTCTATAAATATGTGGGCTGATGGTTTATGTTAAATGATTACTTAAAATTATATTGCAACTGTAAATATTCCAAGGTGTATACATTCGTTATTGATTACCGTAGGGACAACTAAACTAAAATCGTTTTACAGCAATTTTATTTCAACTCTTACAAATGCTAGCAAAATAAATTCCAATTATCTCAAAATTTATAGAGTGAATAAATGTCAAGCTATACAGTACTGTGTTTTTAAACTAGCCCTTTCCATTCATTTGTAAAATACATAGGAGAAAATTATTCAAGATTTCAGTTTTTATACTGCAGCCTAACATGTAACTCATTTTATGTGATATTTTATACTAATAAATGCAAATGTGTGTACGAAAGATTTGCCTCCTTAAATTTACATTACCTGTTTGTAATGAGAGAGAGAGAGAGAGAGGGAGAGGGAGACTAATAGTGGTGAACTGCATTTGAAAAGATGCAAAGTTATATTAAGTCCTTGTTGGTCAGCTGGCCATGATGGAGATTATCATATTGTTTTATGACCTCACTGTTCTTTCTAATTGATAACTTAATATTTTTCAAAGATAAAAACATCAAATATGGGAATGTTTTGGCTTCCCGACATACTTTATCCCAGTCTTTGTGAAAAAATATTACAAAAACTGTCAGCAATTCATAAAGTTTAATATACCTAAAAGTTACTAATTACAAGTCTAAGGAAAATGCAAGCTTTCTTTTTTATATATATATAATATATTTATTGAAAAATTTACAATATAAAAATATAAAAAATACAAAATAAAAACCAAAGAAATAAAAAGAGAGAAAAAGAAAAACAACAAAACCAAATATCAGAATCTTATTAATGTCTTATCCTCGACTTCCCCGTCCCTCCCTTCCCGAATCTATTTTATATCCCATTATGCAGCTTTCACAATGCTTACAAAATAACTCAACAATTATGATTCTTATTCTTCACTCAATCGTATGTCTTACTCACTTTTAGACATCATCTTAACTTCATCTAAGTATATCCTTTAGCCTTTAATTTCTCCCTAAAAATATATATCATTTTCCCCAAATCCTCCATCTTCATATATATTTACAAATCCTCTTAGATCTTTCCCTCCCTCCCCTGGGTAACAATTCCCTCAATTCCACCACCAGATCCTTGATCCTTAATCCGTAATCCTTTCCATTTCTCAAACCTCATAAACCATCCATTGATTAATAAGGAAAATGCAAGCTTTCTTGTGCCAAAATGCACACCCTTGTCATTTTCTTGGAATGACCTGTATGTATGAAATTATTAAGTTTATCATATTTTAGCTGTATGAGTTATTTTTATGTACAACATTTTGTCCAGTCAAATTAAGGAATATGGTAGACTCTGTTTTATCTTTCAGCAAAGAGGCTGCAGGAGGTTTGTTTGTCTAGGTTTTCCCCTCCCCCACTTCCGTTGGTCACATGTTTGTGATGAATAACATACCTCTCGCCATACATAAAAAAGCACTTTGTAGGGTTCCCTCCCCCTTTACCTCCAAAGGCAACAATTGTACCCATTAGCAAGGTCAGTGGTTTGGAGAAACCTGGAAAATAGCAGCTACCAGAAACCCACTACAATAATATCTCCAGCAGGTGATAGATTAGTTGGAACAAATTGGAACCATTGCACTTCGACAATCCTGGTTTCTTTCAAGCTGTTTTAAAATGTCGTCATTTTAATACACAGCCTCAGCCCTGCGGAACAGTCCACAGCAGGTTAATTTGAATCGTATGATGTGTCACTGCCCTCAGTTGACATGAGCTCCATTCCATGTGTGAAGCCATAATAAATCCATTCCCGACCGAGGCAAATTCCCTGTGAGAAGGTGAACTAATCCAGGCCTCACACTGGCATGTTAGCCCTCCATAATTGAAAGCAGGGCCACCTGTTCCCAGCACAGTTAGCCTATAGAGAGAGAATTAGCATTAGATCAGATACTTACTATATTGAAAAATCATTCATATTTTTGCGAGTTCAGCTGTGGGCTGCTTAGCATGACATCATATATAAACCTAGGAATGTGCCCACTTGATCCCAGTTTAACAGTTTTGTTAACCATGGTGTTGGTTAACTTTGAAATGAGAATTTTTTGATTTAATGAGAGCTGACATGTGAGAAGGGGAACTGACCGGGGTGCAGACTTTTCTAATTAACTTAGGGTCATTTGCAAAAAAACACTCAAACACTCCGGTAGGGTTTTTTTCCATTGCTTTGTTACAAATAGGTTTTTGAAATAGTGACGTAATTGGATAGCTGCATTTCTTAATAGAATGAAGAAAACTGCCAGATAGTAAATATTCATTAACACAGGTATGGTTTTAGCTGTTGCAAAGCATAGTTCTAGGAAATGCTTCAAAGAGCAAGAAATTGTACCTTCTCCATCCATATGAGCTATCATAATCTTCATAGTCTTGCTTTTGTTTTCATCAATTATCTCTCTTCACACCCTAAAAGCCCTTGAGCTTTTAGGTTTTCACTATACTGTATGTCTTAATTTATGATAGATTAATTGTTGCTGAATTATGGATGAGGGTCTTAATTGTATACCTCGGGTGTTTCAGTCTGTGAACAGGAGGACTTTTGATCCAGTGGATGACTCAGCTGACAGGGAAAGGGAGATAATTTTCACCAATTCATACTCCACCGCTGCAGCTACCTTAGCCCCCAGAATATCTATCTAAGAAGGAGCAAATCATGATTGTAATGGATCAGGATTGTGATGGAAATGGTACATACTGCTTTTTCCATATGTACTTGCTAAGTAGGATAGTGAAAATAGCAACAGTGGGAAGCAAAAAAAACACCGAGTTTCTGTCCTCTTCTTTTCCCTTCCTCCTCTGCCATTCTGATTGATTTCACAGTGACCTGGATATGCTAAACTAAATCATGGCGAATAATGAATCTCTGGTGTAAAGTGGTATATAAGTTATATTCAATAAATAAATAAATGAACACATGAGTAAACAGCTTCCTGAAGAGGAGTTAGATGCTGCTTCACTCTCCCCTGGTAATTTTGCTGCTGCACCATGCTGAGCACTGCTTGGCTTGGCTTAGCATGTCATCAAAGCCTAGGCTTGTGGTTTAGCTCTCTCCAGATTAAGCACATGCTGTAACCAAGGTTTGTCCTACAGTTATGGCTTGAGGTTGGTCTGGGAGAGTTAAACCCTGGTCTGGGGGACTTTTAAGTGAAACTGGATTAACTCAGTGCAGCACAGCTGCAAAAAGATCTCAATCTCCTTTCCCTGAGCCTGCATCATGCTAAGCAATGGTTTGGCTTAGTGCAGTGTTTCTCAAACTTGGGTCCCCAGCTGTTGTTGGACTACAACTCCCATCATTCCTAGCTAGCAGGACAGTGGTCAGGGATGATGGGAGCTGTAGTCCAACAATAGCTGGGGACCTAAGTTTGAGAAATACTGACATATTTGATAAATATATGAGAAATACTGACTTATGACTTGAACAATGGAGGAAGCTGAACTAAAATGAACAGAAAAAATATTTTAATGAATGGGAGCATCAAGAGCTGAACAATTAAAGTGGAGATTCAGGGCTTGGAGAAGAATAATGGCCAAGAAAATAAAATAAATAAAAGTATAGGATAGGTTGTTTGTTCATTGTATCATTATTCCGGCATCATGTACAAGCAATCTTGCTGGGCAAGATTGTTAGCTTTAACATTTGGATCAAGAAGAAAATGAGAAAATTGTTGTTGTTTAGTCATTTAGTCGTGTCCGACTCTTCGTGACGCCATGGACCATAGCACGCCAGGCACTCCTGTCTTGCACTGCCTCCCGCAGTTTGGTCAAACTCATGTTCGTAGCTTCAAGAACACTGTCCAACCATCTCGTCCTCTGTCGTCCCCTTCTCCTAGTGCCCTCAATCTTTCCCAACATCAGGGTCTTTTCCAAGGATTCTTCTCTTCTCATGAGGTGGCCAAAGTATTGGAGCCTCAGCTTCACGATCTGTCCTTCCAGTGAGCACTCAGGGCTGATTTCCTTCAGAATGGAGAGGTTTGATCTTCTTGCAGTCCATGGGACTCTCAAGAGTCTCCTCCAGCACCATAATTTAAAAGCATCAATTCTTCGATGATCAGCCTTCTTTATGGTCCAGCTCTCACTTCCATACATCACTACTGGGAAAACCATAGCTTTAACTATACGGACCTTTGTAGGCAAGGTGATGTCTCTGCTTTTTAAGATGCTGTCTAGGTTTGTCATTGCTTTTCTCTTTTTGTCAGGAGGTGATGGGACCAGTGACCATGATCTTGGTTTTTTTGATGTTGAGCTTCAGACCATATTTTGTGCTCTCCTCTTTCACCCTCATTAAAAGGTTCTTTAATTCCTCCTCACTTTCTGCCATCAAGGTTGTGTCATCTGCATATCTGAGGCTGTTGATATGAGGTTGTTGAAATGAGAAAATAGACAAGCTTTTCACATTACACACTTTTAAAGATATCGTTAAGGAACGTGCCTCTCAGATAGCATCAGGTGAACAACTAGAACGACCTCTCTACAGACACTACATTGGAAGCAAGTTCAGTTGGCATCAGATAAACTTCCAAGTATGCATGTTCCTGTTCCAATTTGGCAAAAACATTATGAAGAACTGAGATTTTGAATTCAATAGTTAAATGAGAACAATGTCTACAATCCAGTAAGGAGCATGAGCACACTGAAGACTTTCAGCAGTCCCCCAGGAAAGCTTAAAAAGTTGTTTGGCAGTTTAGTAATGTGAACTGCCAGAAAGGAGACCTTTGTTCCAGACTATGGTCCAATTCACACATAAAGTTAAACTAAACCATGGCTAAGTGTGACTATGGGAGCGTGTGGATAGTACTAGGAAAAACTTGTGACTGTGATGCTTCTCTGGTCCTGTTGTTGCCATGTTACCTGGGGCTAAGGCATAGTTTGGTTTAGCATTACGGCTGAGCTCAGGTTCATGGTTCCTCTTCCCCACCACAAGCGGTACATCAAGAACCAACTTTGGCTACAGCTCATGGGTTGTTTGCAGCAGGTGTGGGGAACCCTTGGCTCTGCAAATGTAGCTGAACTACAACTCCAATCAGCCCCAGCAAGCATGTCCAGTGACCAGGAATGACAAGAGTTGTTGTTCATCACCATCTGGAGGGCCAAAGCTTTTCCTCACTTGGTCCAAAGTGAAACAAACCATGATCTCAGGTTTAGATGTAATGCTAAGCCAAACCATGGCTTACCTCTGGGTAGCAGGACTGTAGCAGGACTGGAGGAGAAGCAGCATAACCACAATTTTTCCTTTGCATAGTTTTACTTTAAGGATTCCCAACACTTTTACTACATAATTCCTCCCCACCCTCTTGTGTAAAACAATGCTCTTCTCATGATGTGTTTTGTTAAAACATTTGCTGGAAGGGCTGCACTTTGAATATTTATGAAATTATAAATACAATTAGCCAAGAACAGATTGCTGAAGAATTTGGGTTGTATTCAACTATGTTTTACTCAGAGTAGGTCCATTGAAATTAATAAACATGACGAAGTTAAGTCCACTAATTAATTAACTTTGAAGTAGGAAGCCAGGTTATTACCTTCTTTGAAAAGCAGTTGGGTTGAACTTCATTTTACAGTAAATTAATCGTTTGAGGATGCATAATTTTTATAGGGGGGGAAATGGTTAAGACAAATTTCTCTCTCCACCCCTACTTTCCTATTTGTCCCACAGCTGAGATAAATGTGGATATATCAAAGCCTCTGAAAGCAAATTTGAGCTTTGCCAAGTTGGATCAAATGAAACAATTTCTGAAAAAGATCAAAAGCAAAAGTGATGATGAGACTCAGGAGGAAAATGCTTCAGCAGCTGATAGCCTTCCAAAGAAGGATGACACATTAACATCCCAGTGTTACAAAAGTCCGATTTCTGACTCTGAAGACCATGGTGATGGAGGACAAAAGGCATCCCAGGAAAACTTATGGATGGACATTTCATTTTGTCAGAAGGTTTCTATCCACACCACTCAGATTGTCATTTCTATGGAAACTCGTCCAGATCCTAGGAAACCCTGCCTATTAACATCTTTATCGAATCTCAGTGGAAATTTGAATGTCAAAGCTAGCTCAAAGGGCAAAGGTAAGAACATTTTAAGTCCTACTTGTTTATCACAGTGGTATCATGAGAACGTTGAGATAGAAGCAACTTGAATTAGACACAAGGCACTGGTAGTACCAGTGGATTGACAGGCCTGTCTGTTGCGCTCGTTTCCAGTACTTAAATGTAAGAGATCTCTAGAAACAATTTTATTCCATGGCTCACCTGTGGTTTATGTAATTTTGCTTAGATTTGATCCCTGAAAACAGAACTTCAATTCTGCTTATTATTGAATTTGCATCTCAGAATATGTGTATGGTTTAGTTAAATTGAGGAAACTGCTAATATAATTTAAGTTAAAATAATATATGTGCTTGAAACGGAAATAATGCAACACTTATAATATGCTTTGGACTCTGAACTAGAATACAATTTGTTTATATTGATTAATTTGCAAGCTATCAACCTGGGTAAAGCATTGGCTCCATAAGATGCAATAGCATATAAAAGTACAAAATGATTTATTGAATATGCTCCTGCATTATATGTGTATGAATTGCACCCATGACTGTGTTCTAAGAAACTTTGTGGTATCTACTATGGTATGTGCTCAGAGGATCAGTACAATTCGCCATCATAGGCCCAGTTCAGATAAACCAAGGTTTAGAACTCAAAAGATTGGTCCATGTGATCTTATGCCTCTTGCACATATTAATTGTTGCCACCACCACCTTTCTACCTAGGTTTGGCATTAGTGGTTAGTACTAACCCAGTGCAAAAATTAACCAGATAATTTAAGTGAGTTTCTGGATCAGTTAAGACAAAATGTGAAACCATGGTTTAGCATTTCAAGAATAGGAGCATTTGAAAGCTTCCACTTTCAATGTTGAATAAATCTGTTTCTTGTGATCCCCAGACACAGGAAACCACAATCTATTCTACCTGTGGTTATTTAAACAAACTAGTTAAAATCCTCTAGCTGTAGTTTCAGATCCTGATTATTAAGACTAACCACAGCTAAAATAAACATGTGTTCCCCCAGATTCAAACTTAAATTAAACCTTGGTTAATTCAAAACTAAAACTGGAAGCTTTCAGTTGCTCCCCTTGATGCATAAAGAGAAGAATGAAGAGATGAATATGTATGCCTGAGGCTCACTGCAGGGTGTTCTCATAATGTTGAGCCATGAGGGCTGGGGAATCTGTGTCCCCCCAGAAGTTGTTAGACTCCATCTCTCAACAGTCTTAACCAGTATTGCCAATCATCAGATTTGATGATAGTTTTAATCTGGAAAGCCCCACTTCCTTCATTCTAGCGTTACACGATTACACATGAATTGGGCTTATGAGTGTACTAGGTTTCATTCTAATCTGGTTCGCTGATGTCAAATATATAAGAGTGAGTGCGGAGTGCTTTGAGGAGTGTGCACAATTCTGTGGTCTTTCCCTTTTTCCTGTGACCTGGTTTTCCTGGACCCTAGTGGGTGGCTTGTGAATATCACCCAACAGAATTTGAGACAACTGTCCCTTTTGTTCAATAAAATAATGGACTATGATTGCCATTATGGGAACAACTCTAGACAAACCTTGAGCTCATACACTCCGCTGCCACTTCTCCTATTGTGGCTCAGCCGCAAAGAGAAGACCAGAGAGCTTTGGCTTCCAATTTTGACTAATAGCAGCTTGTCATTTTGTCCAAACCAGGACAAACTATGGTTAACCTTAACTATAGTTTATTAAGGCAAGCTGGCTGCGTAAGCAAAGGTTCGGTGTTGACTTGTTTATATAAAACACAGATAAGACAAATTGCAGTTTGTCTTGATTTCGACAAAACAACAAATTGCAGTTGGTCAAAAGCAGAAGCAAAAACTTCCAGTTCCTTTGCAAATATACTCAGAGGGGGGGGGGGTGTCACATGAGATGGAGACTCATCAAGGGTCATTCCCATAATAATAAACCATAGCTATTAAGTCTGAACAACTGTAGAACATTTGGTGTTTTATAGAAATACTGGAAGCATACTAAACTGGAGATGAAATACTGCTTAGCATATACTAAATCAATATGCCACAGATTTATTTATTTTTTTTAAAAAATGATAATTTAACCATCCTTTGGTTTGAAGTGGAGGGAAAATCCATTATGAAATTAGGATATTAAGTTCCAAATTTTCCCCACTAATTCCATTAATTATTGGAAGAACACAAAGCTTAACTGAAAAGCATGGATCATAAATGGTTTATCATTCCGTGTTTGGATTTATGCTGTTTTTAATGCTGTGTTGGGGAATCTCATAATAAAAGTCATTTAAATTGTACATTTTCCTCACTGGATATTGGCCAGGTTTTAGTGAGTTGGCATAAGTAGCTTAAGAGATAAAGATAGCGATTTGTAGCTGAGAAATATAAGTTCCAGGCCAAGCGAGGTGATTTATAGCTTTTTCATCAGGAATCTTCCTTCTCGGGCCAATAAATCTTAGCACTTTTTATTGTTTTAAAAGTTAAAAAATGAAAAATTTAAGGTTCATAGAACATGAAAGACTGTGGAAGTGCTAGAGGCCAAAATAATTTTTATCCATTAAAAAAATGCTGTACAGACAAGACAAGCTAAGGCATTCCCACCCTTTTCCAGTTGTGTCTCAATTGCAGCATGAAAGACCACCGGCAGGAAAGAATACACGGCATTTCTTAACATATTTACGTACTTATGAGCCCATCTTGTCAGTTCCGATCGTCCTTTTCAAAAGCTTTCCCTCATCTTCTCTTGCGTTATTGCTTGTCTGGTATGTTTCAATTTCTACAAGAATTCCCTATATCTCCAAGCCCAGGGTCCTTCCTGTTATATATGAGCCTGTAAAGAGCAATTTGGCAGGCTGAGCAGTAGGTACCACTGTTTCTTGAACTTCATCCATCTGTTTCAGCAACATAATCCTAGTAGGTGGGTTGGTTGATTCCGGGTCTTGAAGGCACATGCTCATCTGCAAGACTTAAGCACAAGTGACTGCAGCTTGACAGTCACCCTCACTCACGTGCCCACTCACCCAAGTTGGCAGGTGGCAGCGGTGACAGGTAGCAGCGGTGACCAAGAGCAAGAGGCGTGACCCAGAGAATCGGAGAGATGAGCATGAGGTGGCTTCTTTTCCTAGCCACCATTACCACTTGCCCAGTGGCTTGCTTGGGAAAGCAAACAGACACTGCCCCTTTCCTCATGAGTTGTGGTGGATGCTCCTAACACATGTTGCCACTCACCGTTTCATTTCTTTGGGCAGGCAAAAGAAGATCAATGGCAAGTAGGAGCTGCTGCCACCATCTGCCTTCTGCCCCTGCCTGGATTTGAAATGTGAAGTGGTGGTGGTGGTGCTATGCAGTGTGGCCATAGTGGGACTTCACAGTAGCTTACAGACCATTGATTCCCATTGATGGTGGCATATTCCTCCATTCTAGAAATCTCCTCCAAATAGTTTTCTGATATGCGAGGGAGAAGCATTATAATCAGCCCTTCTCCCTGACATGCTAGGCAATTTTTATTTGCAGATGGGGAAGGGTCCTGGTGGGAGGAACCCATCATGTGAGTGAACACCCACCTGCAGTCTGAAGTGGCGCAGCTCAAATGCAGGTTGAACATTTCAATGAGAACTAGCACATTCTTCTGCAGTCAGTTATGCTCATACACATACATGGTATGAGCAAGACTGTGAATTTAAAATTTCGAGAATGTTTTTAATTCAGTAAGAACGCGTAATAAAGTCATAGCAGTGTCAGACCTAATTAAAATGAAAATTCATCACTGAAGGGGAAGAACATCACTAACCAGATTATACAAAGGGAAAGACAAAGTGATTTCATATTTCTCTTACTGTAGCAATAATGAATTTGATAAAAAACAAATAAACCCAAAAAACCTCCCGGCAGTTTCTTGATCTGGCTGTAATAATTAATGAAATGAATACATTCTTGTTTTTAATCAGTAGCAAAGCATGTTTCATGTGTTTTAATCTCAGGCATTTCGTGTAATTTTAAAAATAGAAAATACTCATAGGAACAATAGGATAAATGCTAATGTTATACATTAGCTGGTAAAAAATTCAGATAGGACTGCCACAGAATATATATATTTATTAAAGTTTTACTGTGGAAATATATAGTTCCACAGGTAAGCGTAGTTTGCCTGAACATAAAATTGCAGTAGCTACATCTAAAAAGAGAGAGAGTATAATATTAAAAATATGTCAGTCGGCCCCTTTTTATTTTCCAAGTTTTATGGATATACCTTTTGAGCTGAATAGAGCTGATGTTGGCATATGAAACTAATACACAAATACTTCACTGTGTTTCGGGTTTTTACAATCGCATAACTATGGTGACCATCTGCAGCAGCTGCATTTTACGAATTATTTGCTGAAGCAAATGGCGTACAATGACAAAAAGTAGTCATCTCAGATGGACTGTTAAAACAGACAATATAGCTTTGCTTGCCTTTTATACAGAATGGCCATCTGCTGTACAGATGTTATAATAAGGAATGACTTCAGATTCAATAATTTTAGAAAATGTTCATTAAAACCTCAACAATTTGCACTTGTTTACTTGAATCTGCATAATTCTCCCATGAGACAACACAACACACTTGGTTTTTTATTTTAGTTCTCACTAGCATTGGCTTTGATCCTTTTTGATGTGCTGACTTTAATAAACATAGTCAAAAGGCGCTGTTCAGAAAACATCATGGAAAAAACTACAAAGGAACAATTATAGCAGCAGAAACTACTCTAATCCCTTACTTACGCAAGCTATTTTTAGTGAAATATGTTTTTTTACAAATTTTATTTGACAGTATTTTATAAACAGTGTAAAAGGCCTCTTTTCCAGATGAGTCTTTGTGTAAGAGATGGAAGTTGGTTTGTAATGTAAGAGGAATCTTATGTGCCGAGAACCATTTTTAAAACCCTCACTTGGGAATGTGTTGTAGGCATGTTTCCTCCTTCGTGTTGGCAAAAACAAGAGCTTATGACCTCGGCTAATGACTTTAAAAGAGTTTCGATTAACTGATAACCTTGCATTAAAATATTTTCCCCCAGATATTACTAATTAGGACCTTTTAATCAGGAATTTTAATAGCTAGGTTTTTGTCCTACTTTGTACTTTCGTAATTCTGAAAAATGTGGTTTCCTTTTATTAGTTGCAACTTACATATTTTTTCTTTAAAAACAACAACAACACCTCGATCCATGTAGTGAAGTTCCACCCACAGAACATGCTCTGAAGGATCCTGCTTGCAGCGCTACTGCTTGAGTCTTCTGTGTGCAGAAACTCAAGCTAGCAGAATTCCACATGTTTAAACAGACACAGTGGTTATGCATGCCGTGTGGTTAGGTAGTCTGTTCTTCCGCTTGGAGCTAATCATGTTTCATATTTATGTGTGAAATGTTTATAATGCTTAATGTAATACTAAAAAAATAAGTGGTTTACATAAAAACAATAACATTCCTAAAAGCTAGATGAAAATAAGATTAAAAACAACAGAACGGTATATATTGCAAACTGAGCAATGCAGAAAACAAAAAACAAAGTTTTAGAAGGTGCCCCGCTAAGTACGCTAGCATTTTGCACAGGCTGTGACTTCCAAGCTAGGTGCAAGTGAAGCTCCACAGACAGCACATTTAAGTAATCTAATCATAATGCTATCAGTGCATGGGCCACCATGGCAAGACAGTCCCTGTCCAGGAACAGTCATAGTTGGTGTTGTGCACTCTGAACCACTGAGGTCACCTGAGTCCCTAGATGACTGGCTACAGACTACACACCTGTAGAGGAAATGCAACACCATTCAGAACCGGTGCACAATCCATTCCTGGACCTGGGAACTAATTACCCACCCATAGGATATTTGCATTCTCTAGATTCAGCCCATGACTGCATCCAGGCCGCAGTTTAGCACCTGCTCAGCCTCTTCTGATCCAGATGTTACTGAGCAAAAGAGTTGGAATCATCAGTATGCTGGTAACTGTTGTTGTTTAGTCGTTTAGTCGTGTCCGACTCTTCGTGACCCCATGGACCATAGCACGCCAGGCACTCCTGTCTTGCACTGCCTCCCGCAGTTTGGTCAAACTCATGTTCGTAGCTTCGAGAACACTGTCCAACCATCTTGTCCTCTGTCGTCCCCTTCTCCTAGTGCCCTCAATCTTTCCCAACATCAGGGTCTTTTCCAAGGATTCTTCTCTTCTCATGAGGTGGCCAAAGTAAACACCTCACCCCAAATCTCCTTAAGATCTCCCCCGGAGACCTCATACAGATATTAAATAAGATTGGAGTTATTAAATGGAATTGGGTCTTGAGTTCTATACCAAGCTTTTAAAAATGTATATTCTGTTTAAAGGTATCATTTAACTTTTTAATGCGAACAAGGGAACATGTCAGATAGATGTGTGTATTGTATGGCTCTAACTTACAATGCATTAGTATTCTCTCATTTTCTATTTTTCTTCAAAAACTCCTCTTATCCTTTCCCCTCAGGACCCCCCACCTACTGACCCAAAAACTCTGTATTCCAACCAGCTTTACTCAGCATGCAAGCAGTAGCTGGTTCTGGCATTGGTCTAACCAAAAAGACCATGTCACAGCTAGGAGATGGGGCAAGTGAAGAAGAGGGTCATGACAGGTTGTGACACTGAAGCCCATAGCCCACTGGTGGGTCCTAGGCCACTTCCACTATGAGGAAAGGTTGTAGCAGTTTGGAACTTTTTTCTTAAGTTTCCTTTATTGCACCTCACAATAATGCAAGCAAAGCTATAAATACATTTTGCAAACAGTTAACTTAAATGGTCCTGAGGTGGAAGGAAAGCGTAGTGATATATGCATTCTGCAAAGTGAAAGGAGGAGATCCATTTAAAACAACAAACCTCTTTAGCCAGAAAGGACTTCAGTGCCTTGGGCTAGAGAAGGAAATGCAGTGAACTGTATAGCTGCACTTCAGAATAACATCTGTTGTGGTTTTTATTGTGTGTGATGTTTTATCTTTAAATATTCAGCAACACGAACAAAAAAAATAGTCTGAATTTCTTCAAAATTCTTCAAAATGTAGTGCAGTGGAAATATTTGTGAAATATTAGAAATCAGAGCGGTTAATGATGAGTATTGAGCAGAAAACATTCTTCCCCAATTGAGAATTAACTGGTTCTCATGAGAGAACTCTACTAAGATGTTGCAATGGCCCTTGGATGCTTCAGATCTGAAAGTTAGCCTAAGGAGAAATAAAACATCAAATTAATTTTGACTACCTAAAATAATATGCTAGAGTAACAATCCATTTACGGCACCCAGAAGACCTTTGTTACTTTTAGAAAGAACTGTAAACTCTTTCCAACACTTGAACAATAGGAAATGAATTCTTTGTCAGTAAAAGCCAGAGGACAAACTAAACATTTTAATGGCCACCGAGGATTGAAGTGGAAGTTCAGCCTGTAGACAGCTATACAAATCACTAACGAACTGTAATGAATATTGGGTGTAGGCATCAGGGTCCTGTCAGTTTTGACACTGTGTCCCAAGTAGCTTAAACACAACACTCAAGGAAAGGTGGAGACCTCATCAGGTCTCTAACATCTGGGATTTTATTTGTCATTTTGGCATACCCTACAAGCGCAAAAGAAAGAGTAAAAGGGGATTATCCTGACAATGAAATGAGTTACTGAATCTTGTGATAATGAAAAGCAGAACAATTCTAATTCCTTTCTATAGTCCCTGAGGTAGAGGTGCGTTTATAGTTCTGCAGAACTAAATGTAGGAGGGAAGAACAGATGGCCCAAAATCCATGAAATCAGACACCACCTAATCCCAGGACTGAGTACCACTATTAATCCTGGTCAGGTTCCCTACTGTTACTTTATAATAGAGTTCAGAGTTGCTACTGATGAACTGGCATGTCCTATTCCCCCCCCCTAAAAAAATTACAAATTAATTTGAGCTTGCTGATTTTGGGAAAGAAAACTCTCAAAAGATATATGCCCATTAAAACTGTAGTTCCACCTGCCAGTTCACTTAGGAAAGTGCAAAGCAGGGATGACATTCAGATGGACTGATCTTAAACTGTTTTGTTCCTTTCAAAACGTTTTCCCCCTTACTGTTACATTCATAATGGATGTAATCGCATATCCTCTGAGAAAGGAACATTTTGTTTATTAAATTGATGTATGTGCTGTGCATGACATCGGTACGTTGGAGTCCTGGACCTGACACATTATATTTTACTATTATAAAACTACTATCAGAATATTGTTAGCTGTAAAGTTATACTTTGCTGGAACAGCTGGGATCTAGTAAATATAAGATGGAAGGGAGACTCCCGAGATTAGGGACACAATCTTCCAGAAACTTTTTCTGCACATGCTTTAAGAGGGGCTTGCCCTACAGAAAAATGGAAAGTGTACTTGGGAGTATTGCTACTTTAAAATGTTCTGTCTGAACTGAATTTATTTTAACAGCCACTCCCATACTGTCATTTCCTTACTTCCCAGTTGGGTAGTAATAAACTACGGTACTATACTATTTTCAAGCACAAGGCTTAATTGTTTTGAACTGCATTTTTGTCGTCATTTATTTAGCAGATCATTTTATGCATAAAATAGTAGTTGACTGAAAGTGAAAAAGTGTCCAGAATTAGGGTAGTGTTTTCTGTGAACCAAGTTGCTGAAACAATAAATAAATCAAAAATTATCAAATCACTGGCTATCTTGTGATTTCCATGCTGTTTAGCATTCAGTATTGAACATGATGTACCTGCTTAGCCTTTCTTAAATGGAGATGAGCTCATTTCATAAAGATAAGCATCTTTGACTTTGCTTCTGATTCATCACTGGCCTGAACTCCACTTGAACCTTGTTAGACACAAAACAAGCAGGACTCCTGGCCCAGGCTATAAAATATAATTAAGCCCTTTTGAAAAGATGCGTAAGAGAGCATTGCTGTCTGCCCCTCAATATATATCCCACTACCGCCAGCACAGCCAATAAAGTTAAATCAAGCACTGCCTGCAATGGATTAAAGTAATAGATGTTCCTGAATTCTTTGTGTTTGAAGTACTTGAAGAAAATACATGCTCAAGCTGCCAGAGCTGCTGTAATGCAGGAGGGACATACATTAATGATGAATTCAAGGATTTGGTCTGTTCAAGGTCATTAATTTCTGTTTACCATTGGTAACACATCTTGTGTTTTTACAGAGCCCACATGTGGCCATATACAATGCTGAAAAACTCTCTCAGTGAAGAATGGTTAATTGGTAATGCAGAAATATAGTACTCTTGGGGAGAATGAACCATCACAAGACTCTGTTTCACACTAATGAGAAATCCAGTAGTCTAATTCATTGTACTCGATCATTGCTAGCATTTTCACTTAACTTGATGTCTTCTGTTTCTTTGCTGATGGTGTTGGTCTGGTCATTCCATTTAGCACACGATTTCTGTTAACTGGTGTACCTGCTCAACAGCTCTGTTCTTTCAACTTTTAATATTCAAGTGTGTGAGTCTCTGCATAATCTTTTGAAACCCCATTGACCATTTTAAATTGGACAGTGGGAGGATCTGAGAAAGAACACATCTATATGGGGGCAGCGCTTCCTTTGAGCACTTGCAGTGACCCGAGACCCTTTCAGGGAGTAAATAACTGCAGAGTACGTCTCATTAGTTTTAAGAGCATAAGCCCATTAGATACCGTATGTCCTGGTGGATCAGGCCAATGGCCAATGTAGTCCAGCACCCTGTTCTTATAGTAGCCAACTATGGAAAGCCTGCAAGCAGGAATCGAACACAACAGCAATCTCCCCATATGGTTCCCAGCAACTGGAATTCACAGGCAGTGGCAGCTAGTATTGGCTATTAATGGGGATGAAGCAAGCTTACTTTTTGTCTTGCTTGTGGACCAAAAACGAGCAGGATGTAGCTTGAAGGCATTATAGATTATGTGGAAGAGTTGCAAGGGAACGAAATGGAAAGGTGAAGGGTGCTCGAAGATTTCCTCCTCCTTACAGTATAACATACAAATATAATTATGTATGTATACTCAAATACCCTGGGGAAAATACAAAATACATGAACCACTGGAATTTTGCTATTTGCGAATAGAAGGCCCTTGCCCTTACTTATTTGCTCCTGTCAACTATCACTGTGCAACATGTTTTAATATCTCATTTTCAACAAAGATAAATAAGTCAAATGGTGGAGGGCAGCCTTTGGTTTTATAGGATTTTAATAATTCAGTCTTGATGTAATTGTCATGCAAATCAGCTTCTGGATAGTATCCAACCACAGACTTGTGGATTTGTCAAGTGGTCCTAAATCATTTCCAGCTGTATAAAGAATACCTGGATATTCTTTGCTAACATATGTCATCCCAGACTAATCTTTATAATGACATACAGAAGCCTCGTTGTAAAGAAGCCCGGTTGTCTCTTGCTCCGTCAGCACGGTGGTACATCCGAGTGCTATTATAGATCAAAGCAGAGCCTGACAATGTAAGGCTGGCAGCATTTTGTAAACATCATCCAAACCAAGTGCTTCATTTTTATTAGTCTCCTGAAGGGCTATTTTTAAAAGTCGTGAAACTGCTTGCTCCTTGTCCTAAATTATTGCGCTCCCTGAAAAGTATGCGAGGGCACAGCAAGCGGCTGTGCAAGCTGAGCGTGTTAACCTCTGGATATCACAACAGTCGTTTGCGAAGATACGTTGATTCAGTGAGCTGCCACATCAGGTTGAGTTGAAATTGTTGCTGTGATTTAATCTGTTTAAAGGGAAGAATAAATTCTTCGGTAGGTTTTTGAGGGAGGCCGGAGGAAGCTGTATAAAGTCCTTTGGGTGAGTGTGAAGGGGAATTTCACTTCATTTCATCTTTTCAAGTGGAGCTATTCAGTCATAGGAAAGTAACCTTATAAGTTCAGCTCATACTTTGTAATTCAACCAGGTGCTTAGAAATCCTAAAATAAGATTCTGGGCACACTGATATATGTTCCATTGGTGCTTCTGCGCTTCTTTCCTTTAGGATGCAAATTCCGTTTGTCCACACATGGCAGCCTGTTGAGATTTCTCTGAATGTGATGCTCCACTGAAAGAAGCTTTACTAAAGCCCATGCCTTATTTCACTCACCATTATTCTTGTTGTATGTTCATAGCTGTCTGTCTTCAGCTGTTTTTTAAAGTACTTACTCTGTTAACCCTCTCATGATTGCACTTTGTGTGACTTCTGACTGAATATTCCCCTTCATTAGGTGCGCTGTGATTTATATAGCAAGATTTATTTCACCTCAAAGACGGAACAGAACAGCTGAAGAAGAAAGTTATAATGTCCTTGAGGAAAATTCTGGCTCTTAGTAAGATTAAAATAAAAGAATACATTTCAAAATTGTCCTGCATCCCAGTCCAGTTCTTTTGCACAATGTAAATCATCATCGGTTGAAATTCATAGAGCCTTTTTCTTTTATAGATCATTGGGGCTTGAATGAAATTCATACCACTTGGAATGTCTCTCTATCACTATCCCACCTAATTGAAAATACAGTATATTCCAGCACTGATGCTGTTGTAGGCTTCTAGATATGCCCTTTGGTGCAAAGTATACAAGGCCTTTCTTGGGTCAGGCTTTGTGGCATAATATTTTTACAGGGCCAAGCAAGCCAAGTGACAATTTCAGCTATGCCAAGGAAGCAGAATGCGCCCCGGGATCCCTTTCAACATTAGAGAACAGTTTGGGACACACCCATCTGGTCACACATGTTGATGTTTAGGGCAGTAGAAAAGTTTGGGGGTGGTTCTGTGGCTCAACAGTGATTTAAATAACAGGTAAATAGGCCTCAGCTTTTATGGCCCGCTCCCATTTATGTTTAGTGATGGTAGGACTTGGTTAACCAGGATCCCTGGATAGCCATAGCTGCATTTATTACAAGCAGTGCAACTAACTTTGGAGATGTTAGCTCAGTGAATTACATAATTCTGCATTGCATTGCAAAAAATGCCTGCTGGCCCTCAGAAATAAACCTTTCAGAAGTAGATGTAGACGCAGGGGTCAGCAAACTTTTTCAGCAGGGGGCCGGTCCACTGTCCCTCAGACCTTGTGGGGGGCCGGACTATATTTTGAAGAAAAAAATATGAACGAATTCCTATGCCCCACAAATAACCCAGAGATGCATTTTAAATAAAAGGACACATTCTACTCATGTAAAAACATGCTGATTCCCGGACCATTCGTGGGCCGGATTTAGAAGGCAATTGGGCCGCATCCGGCCCCCGGGCCTTAGTTTGGGGACCCTGATGTAGAGCAAAAGGAAGGTCCTTATTTCTGGGACATTGCATTGCTCTATCTTAGTACTGTAGCTTTCTGCTATCAATAATTAGCTAAAGACTCGTGCAGATTGCAGCTTGATATTAAAGGGTTGAATGTTCATGGGCAACTGCAGAACGACCTGGTAGCAATTTTGTTGCAATGAGTACTGCACATAGGGAAGGAAATGGGGGTAATTTCCCTCTCTCGTTTCTCTTTCTTTAGATACCTCATTAGAGTCCTAATGAGATCTTAAAGGGGGAAGTATTGAGGGAGGAAACTTTATTAGACACAAAGGATATATGTATCCCTTTGTGACATGATTTTAAGAGGGCAGGAAGAGCAGAAAAATGAGGAAGCATCGCTCCAGTACTTTTTTCATTGCAGGAGTGATTTTGTCACTTGCAGGAGCACTAGTTGCCAGTGCTGAAAACTTCATTCATTTACCTGGCAAAAGCCTCTTCCGCTCTATTTTAAAAGACCTAAAGGTTTATTGGTTCTTTACTTTTAGAAAGTAGCATTTTTTAGTCCCTCAGTGGTCACCATGAGCTCCTGCACTTCAAAAATTTACCACTAGCCCAGTGTGCGGAGAAATCCATTCAGGTGAGAGTGAATAGGCAGCAATAGGTTGGCATAATAGACTTCTCACCTCCTGCCTGCTTTCTTCCCTGAACATGCATAGTCAAGAGCCTGATTTCAAATCTTTTTTTTATGACAGAGGACCTGAGTGAGTCAGGCATGTACTGCACCTGTGCACAATTGTGTTTTAGCTGTGGGTAGAGGAAGGTAGCTTCCGTTGCATTTCCTACTATTTTTATTTACATCACCTAAATGATGCTGTTTTCCCTACACAAGAATTGGCACTCACACCTGTACAATGAAGAGATGATCGGACTGGCCAATGGTCAGTTAGAGTATAGGGCAGCTTCTTGTGTTATGTGAACCTTTGGTCCACTCTGGGTCTCTTAACCTCACTCTGGGTTTAAGAGAAGTCCCCTATTAGGATTGCACCGTCTCTGTGAGGAGTGTGAATCTGGTGCCTGTGTGGCTTTGCTTTGGCATGTGCGCCATTTTGTAATCCGTGTGCAGATGTTCTTTGACAGAGGCACCTGAGCAACACTTGGTTTGGGGCCTGAGATTTTTCCATTGTTGCTATCAGATTCAATCAAAGCTTTGTGCAAATATTCATTGCCAAAAAATAAAAAAAATGGCTCATGCACATTATTGTTCTGTAACATAAACCTTATTTTTAAGGAGCAATAACTCAATACATTTATGAAATTATTCTTGGCATGATAGTTTCATTTGGAAATTTACATTAAGGAAGCAGACCCATTTTTCCTAATTTCTAAAAAAGATTCATAAGCAAATCCCTCTGCTTCTTCCTCCCCCAGCACATATTTGACACAGGTGTGTCTACATTATACATGGGATAGAGTTTTGACTTATTAGAGTTCATTTTTTTAGCAGACATTTGAAAATCCCATTCTCTAAAACAGCTGTCTGTTGTAGGCCCTAGGTGTTTTCTTAATCTTTCATCTTTTATAAATATTAAATTACGTTAGAAAAATAAGCCTTAAGCATTACAAATTAAGTATGCCGTAATTTAATATTCACAACGATAATTCAAAATATGAATAGCAAAGTTGGTAGTGGAGGGGAAGACTCCCTGATCCTTAAGTCCACTGTTACACAATTTAATGTCCTAAAGTGTGGATGGATGGATGGGAAATAGGTGCGGGACTTCAAACTACAATAGAAGTGTATGGAATTATAGGCAATCTTTTGCTCAAATAAAATATTTTTGGGACATTATATCTAGCAGTGTAATCACTTCAAGGTGTTATAAACATTAACTGCAAATAGTTATGTTGCTTTTTTACATATATCAATTTATTTTGATAGCATAGCTGCCAAGTTATCCCTTTTTTTAAGGGAAATTCCCTTATGCTGAATAGGCTTCCTCGTGAGAAAAGGGAAAACTTGGCAGCTATGTTTTGATAGTAGAAATAGCAAAAGTGGCAAAATATATTCAGTGAAGAGAAGGTAGAGAATGGTCTATTAGCTTATGTAAATTGTATGCAACTGTACGTTCTCCTTCGTCTTTCTTTCTTTCTTTCTTTCTTTCTTTCTTTCTTTCTTTCTTTCTTTCTTTCTTTCTTTCTTTCTTTCCTTCTTTCTTTCTTGGCAATGCGAAAGTGCCTAGGTAATGAAAGCATCCGTTTTCTGCTTTAAACTAGTCAATGTCTATAGCTATGTAGAAATTGGGAGGAACTCTGGTTAAGAATTTCAAGATATGGTTTGTTGAAAGAAGCCAGGATCGTGCTGTTGTTTGTGATCCTGGTTGTTACTGAAGTTAGTAAATACATGATTTAAAAATGAAGCTGAGTTTGCTCCAGTTTGTTTTAAAACCGGAAGTTGCTGCACTGGAGGCAGAGAGCAAGGAGCGTTTGAGCCTCCTCCTTACCTTCTTGCTTGTTCATGTTTCTGGAAGAGGAATAAGAACTTGAATTCATATTATTGTTCTAAGGTACTTTAATCACCGAGTAATAATTTGCAGAACAATCCACATCACAGCTGCTGCCCAGCAATGTGTGAGGGAGCAGCAGAGCCGCCATCACATCTGTAGCCCAGAAAGAAGATATGGGGCAGGCAGCCTAGTTTGGGCCCAATGCCATCAAATGACAGCCGTGGGGTTGGCTTGGGATCCAGTGGGATCCAAGAACAAAGCTTTGTACAGCTTGTGGTTTGTCTAGAGTGAAACAAACTGCAAGCCTGGCTTCAGATATAAGATAAAGTCAAACCATGGCTTTGCAGCTTTGCATGGTAGTTGCAGCAACAGTAGGGCAGGGGAGCAGCTAAGTGGCTGAGAATTTACTCTTGAGTACCCACACTCTCCTGCTTTCATGTTTAACCATGGTTTTGGCTTAGTGTAGTTACATGTGAACTGGCCTCTGTCTTTCAACCTGTAGCGTTATGCATTGTATTAACAACTAGGCAGACAAAATCACATTTCTTAAGCTCCCTCTCAGCTGGAAAGGCTGAATCCTTAGCTCTTTTTAGTCACAGTTCAAGGACATACAGTAGATGACTTTGAGTATGTAAGTGCCTGAAAAACCTTGCAAGATAAGTAAGTGGTTTTGCTGCGGAATCGTTTGCATTTGATGCCTAGTTTTTTCTCCAGTCAAGTAATATTTTCAAAAATATTACACTTGTGTTTTTAAATATACAGAATGAGAAGTTCTCTTTGTAAGTTGCCTTGTGTTTTCATATAATATGAAATTAGTTGCTCATGGAATAAATCGAATGGTAAAAATTACTGTTTTATGCACAGCTATGGATGGACCTACAGTGGTACCTCGGTTTATGAATTTAATCCGTTCCGGAAGTCCGTTCTTAAAGCGAAACCGTTCTTAAACCGAGGCGCTCTTTCCCTAATGAGGCTTCCCACCGCCGGTGCCCTTCCACCGTTCAGATTCTGTTCTTAGACCGAGGTAAAGTTCTCAAATACTACTTCAGGTTTCGCGGAGTTGGGAAACCAAATCGTTCGTAAACAGGACTGTTCTTAAACCGAGGTACCACTGTATATTGACCTTCCTTTCTATGAAGGAAAATGATACCAATGCATTTAAGAATGGGTTTGTACACACAACTGTAATGGCATTTTTATTTTATTTTTTGTCCATTTGAACATTAGGAATCATTAATGGATCGTCATTTATGCTTGACATCAGTGATATCCTAATTAAGACAAGTGTCCAAGAAAAAAGCAGAACTCTGGTTGGACCTGTTTGCTGCTCTGTGGCTGTAGAAGCCAAATGGTGTAAACACAGTGGTAATCCTGGCCCAGAGCTGTCAGTTCCAAAAGTCTATGTTGATGTGAGAGGTGGACTGATGCAGGTTTGTATATGGATTATGTTGAGTAATTCTTATTTGTTTAACTGTGGACAGTGTTAAATTGAGGAGCATAAGAAAAAAAACCCACTAGATTACAGAACATTTTAAACCATATGTAACCCCCCGCCCGCAAATATATATATATGTGTGTGTGTGAAAACTGACATTCAGCTTTGAGTGCCCCTTAGGAAGTATCTGATTGCTAGCAAAACCCTCTTCAGCACTCTGTGCTATGCAAGCACGATCCTGGTTTGCAGCTCTAATAAGTAAACATCAGTCGTATAGCAATATTGGAAACATTCACAGGAATCACTTCGTAGTGTTGATTGTGACAGGTTTTTCATATTCATTTTACAAAACCTCCCCTAAACTTGAAAAGAATCCAACGTTTAGTGACTAAACGTGGCAGATTGGCAGATGTTCCAGAGCCTAGTTGGTGTCTGTTTGTTGTTAAAAAGTGCCAACCACCAGAAGCAGACGTTCCATTGATCTTAAGAGCCTCCTGGTATCTGGCATTTGATAGAACCTGAACCGCAGATCCATCTCCAGAGAAAGGGGGCAGAAGGGGCAGAGGCTGGGTGTTGGTAAAGACATCAACCCACAGAAGCAGCCCTTTGGGGAGATTACATGACCTATTTGCTCAAACTCTTTCTGCAACCTTAGGTCAGTGGCCTATTTTGGGAGAGAGGAGGAGGAACATGAAGACTATCAGTTGCTAGACAGCGGCCTTGTTTCTGCCACATGCTCAAGCAAACCTTGGCTTAGCAGCACTGTGCAAGTATGCTGCCTCCTGCCTTGCTCTTCACTGGTCCTTTCAACTGCTGCCAAGTTGGGACTTGTGCTTATGCTCTCAACGCCACTAACCACAAGATGCAGCCAAGTGAAGAGAGAGTTTTGCCACGAGCCTCAGTTTGAATGTCACTGCTGTGGGGGAGAAAAGCATGGGGTAGAATTGGTGTACTGTGGCAGCTAAGACTCTGAGCCTGGAAGTCTGCTGTTCAATTCTTACCTCAGCCATGTATTCTGAAGAAGAAGAAGAAGAAGAAGAAGAAGAAGAAGAAGAAGAAGAAGAAGAAGAAGAAGAAGAAGAAGAAGAAGAAGGAGGAGGAGGAGGAGGAGGAGGAGGAGGAGGAGGAGGAGGAGGAGGAGGAGGAGGAGGAGGAGGAGGAGGAGGAGGAGGAGGAGGAGGAGGAGGAGGAGGAGGAGGAGGAGGAGGAAGAATTTGGCTTTGATATCCCGCTTTCTCGAAGCTACGAACATGAGTTTGACCAAACTGCGGGAGGCAGTGCAAGACAGGAGTGCCTGGCGTGCTATGGTCCATGCAGTCACGAAGAGTCAGACACGACTAAACAACAACAACAACATCCCGCTTTAGCACTACCCAAAGTAGTGTCAAAGCGGCTAACATTCTCCTTTCCCTTCCTCCCCCACAACAAACACTCTATGAGATTCGTGGGGCTGAGAGACTTCATAGAAGTGTGACTAGCCCAAGGTCACCCAGCAGCTGCATGTGGAGGAGCAGGGATGTGAACCTGGTTCACCAGATTACGAGTCTACCGCTCTTAACCACTACACCACACTGGCTCTGCTGCCCCTTTCCTTTGCTATATTGGGGGTAAAAGTGACTTCCTTTACAAGATTGTTGGTGTGTGGGTTGTTTGTTTCTTTATATAGTGCCATCTCTTGTAGATGGTGCTTTACGAAGAATGAGAAAGCAAATCCATGTGCCAATGAGTTTACAGTCTAAAAATAGACACAAGAGAAATAAACAGAGGGCAATAAACCTCTCCCTCTGTTGATCCCCAGTAGCTGATTTTCAGAGGCCTGCTCCCCATGAACCTGGAGGCAGCATATAGTCATCATGGCATGTAGCCATGGGATGCAGAGTAAAACAGAAGAAGCATATATGATTTACTGGGATTATTATACACAGTACAACTGATGTAAGGATTACAGAAAGAATTTACGTGATGAGCTTTGAGCACTAGAAAAGTCATTACATTTCTGTAATGCCTTCTCTCCTCTTCCTCATCATCTTTGGAGGCCTTGAAGGAAATTGCAGGTGCTAGTTTTAGCAACTGTATATGACCTTGATAAATTGGGCATGTTCTGTCTCACATGGAAGCCACATTTACAGCAGGTTTTCTTATTACACCACCCTAATTCTCACAGGCATCTGAGAGGCCACTGTGAGAACAGGATGCTGGACCAGCAGTCTCTTCTTAAATTCTTAATCTTAATCCTTTCAATTTCCTTTTCTTACCCACCATTTCTAAAAATGAAGTGGCCAATGACAACAACCAGACCCCACTATCCTCCTGTAGATTTACCTGTGCAATCTAAGCCACAGAGTACAGAGCAGGGGTGCCTACTTGAATAATATATTGGGGGAGCAGGTAAGCCACACCACGCATAACCAATCACATGATGCCATGCACACAAACCATTTGAATGGCAATGCCCATCAACTTGGAGGGGGAGGTCTCCTCAAATACTTTAGCGGGAGACCTCAGCCCCTAGGAGTTGGCTCCTATGGTGCAGAGTATGTATACAGTTGTACCTTGGTTTTTGAACAGCTTCGTTCTCAGTTGTTTTGGCTCTCGAACGCCGCAAACCCAGAAGTGACTGTTCCGGTTTGTGAGCGTTTTTTGGAAGCCGAACGTCTGACACGGCTTCCACAGCTTCGGAAGCCGCGTCTTGGTTTTTGAATGTTTTTGGAAGTCGAATGGACTTTCGGAACAGATTCCGTTCGAGAGCCAAGGTATGACCGTATTGCTGAAAGTTGCTTGCAGAGCAAATAACAAGCCAAGCAAACAGTTTGAGTATCGTTACATTCTCTGGGGACATTTTTTGAACTGAAATTTTATTGATAGATAATATTTGCTGCATCTAGTTGTCTTGTGGAAACCATATTAGATCTAGGCGTCTTTTAATAAGAACTGTTAGAGCAATAATCCATGGCTCAAAAAAAGAAAGTGATGATAATTTCACAAAACAGCAGAGGTATTACTACTATGGTTTTCCCGAATTCCACAGCATCCCATCTTCTTCTTCTTTTTCCATAGCAGAGGATCAGCTTGCCACTGCTCACCTTCCCCAAACATATATCATAAGGAAGATCCTAGTGTCTTCTTAGTATCTGTATTCCATTAAACTGATTGACAAAAGGCTATTCCTGTTTTATTTTTCTTCTTCTCTGGGGGTTCTCTGATTAATTTTAAAGGGTATTACATCCCATCCTAGACCTCTGTCTCTTTTTACTTGACCTCTGCTTTCAGAGGGGCAGAGCCAAGAGTCCTGTCTTTTCTGCTTGCTACTACAGGAGGGTGTAAGTTTTATTTTTCTTTGATTTAAGGAAGTTCACTGTGAGCTGTCATAAGAAACCCTGCTGCTAGTTCCTTGCACTCAAAATCTTTCCCACTATAAATAGCTTCTGCTTTTTTAAAAATATTTCAGGGCCAGGGTCTAAATTTCTAAACCCTTCAAGATGCTCAAGCCTGTTTATCTGATATGTCTGGAGAATTCCTAGAATAAACTTGCTAGCAATTAAGCTGGCTTCATGAATGGCTGAACACAAAGTGCTTAAATGTTGCTAAATTTAGCTTTTCTTTTTATAAGGTTTTTTGGGGACAAGAGCATTTGAACTGCTTACTTCTTCTGCATGAACTTCTGCAAAGTTACCTTGTCCAAGAAGGCAAGATGCACTGGCAGAGCACCGATCAAGCACATTTGGTGCAGAGTCCTACAGACAGGAGCCAGGGTTCTAAAACAGAGCATACGTCAGACGATCTGCGAACAGGCCTCTTTCAATACATACAAGATACAGGTACAAATAGCATTTTGAAAACGCACATCAATAACAAAATAATTTCAGTAGTAGGCTATTAAGGATCACTTTCCTTTAACAGCATTTTTTTGGTAATTAAAGAAGCATCTGGTACAAAACTACCTTTTTTATGTCTTTCCATTTTACTATGACCTTTTAAAACTTAGGGAAACTGCTTTTTTATTTTCCCTCTGTTTGATCCTAAGAGATTTGTTTTTAACTGTTTTGGTCTCGTAAACCAGCATGCTCCCTTTTTAGAAATTATATAACCAATTACGGCTTTCCCTCTCCTAATTTGATAGATGCACAGAAACTACCCAGTGCCTATGAAGTTGTGTTTTACAATGAAACGGAGGATAACCCAGGAATGATGTTATGGAGATACCCAGAACCCAGAGTGCTCACACTTGTGAGAATCACTCCTGTTCCCTTTAACACCACTGAAGATCCTGATATCAGTACTGCAGACCTGGGAGATGTTCTTCAGGTGGGTAGGGTTTTTGTTATTTTGGAAAGTATATTTTCACAGTGCTGGTGGGAGGTCATTTATTATATATATTTTAACACATCGCTGGTTTATAAGGGTAGAAGGGACTTAGGATGAGTGAAACTGTTGGTTCTCGATTGCTTAAAGTTTGCTTTAAGCTTTTGATTTGAATAGACTTGAGAAAAGAATAAGAAAAACTCTAGCTCTCTACAGACATAATGTTACAGGGAACGAAAAGCATCAATACTAGGCTATAGGATCACATACTGGCCCATGGCCTGGACCAGATTTGTTATTCAGCCTGCTTAAAATTAACCTAGAGATAATCCTAAACACCTGTGCAGAATCCTGGATTAAAGCCTGAGTTCCAAAGGGGTGCTTGCTAACAAATATTAGTATATTTATTTCATCTGTTCATACATATGAAATATTTCCATGGAGTTTGGGGGGTCCACATACCGTGTTTCTCCTAAAATAAGACACGTCTTATATTCATTTTTCCTCCAAAAAAACACACCACGGCTTATTTTCAGGGGATGTCTTATTTTGCACAGCAAGCAAGCTGCTTTTTGGGGCGCAGCTACGGTGTCTGCTGAAGACAACTCTTGACTCGGCCCAAGGAAAGGCCGGCCCAGCCTCAGCAGCGACCTTCCCTCCAGCTGCCATACTGACAGGGTGAGGGTGGAAGCAGTTCGCTCCACCTTTTCCCATGGACCTGCCCTGCTGCCGGTGCCTGGAAGCCCTGAGCTTGTCTGACCCTGCTGCCCTGACCCGGGACGCTTCGCCCTCTGTCACATTCCGGAGGCCAGAGCTTGGGAACCAGGCAGAGTGAGAGCGGAACAGGCATGCCGAGGGGAAGGCGGGGGCCACAGGCTCCCGCGGCGGCTCCGGTTCCTTTCAGAGAGCGTGAGCCTCTCATCAGGCGCAGGACCTGCCTCGCAGCAGCATGTCCAGAGTCGACCATGTCCACAGAAAGGCATTCACGAACCAATTTAGGGCACAAGAAGAAGGAAAGTGGTTGTGCCCGATTAAGGTTGGGCTAGATCGAGGGAGCGGCGCAGGGACCACTTGAGCAGGCAAAGCAGGGCGTGAGAGGGCCGGCCACACCTCGGCGTGTTTTTCTCCTCGACGCCTCAGCGAGAGGTGACCGTGCGTGCACGCACCAGCGCCGCTGACCGGAGCAACCCCACCGCCGTGCGCTCGCCCCATTGCCGCCTGCTTTGTGGCGCTCGCCTCCTCCACTCACCCCGCCGCGCTGCTTCTCCCCTTTCGCTTCGCCTGGCGCTCACACAGCAGGCGGCGGCGCTTCTCCCTCAGGCACCGCCGCCGCCGCTGCCTGCCGCATGAGCGCCGGGCGAAGCGAAAGGGGAGAAGCAGCGCGACAGAGTGAGTGGAGGAGGCGAGCGCCACAAAGCAGGTGGCAATGGGGCGAGCGCACGGCGGTGGGGCTGCTCCGGTCGGCGGCGCTGATGTGCGCATGCATGGTCACCTCTCGCTGAGGCGTCGAGGAGAAAAACGCGCCGAGGTGTGGCCGGCCCTCTTACGCCCTGCTTCGCCTGCTCAAGCGGGCTGATCGCCTCTCAAGCGTGCAGCCGCCTCTTGCCGCTTCGGGGAGCACAGCGCAGCGCAAAGAGGCTGGTGAGAGGCAGCTGCGGCTGCAGGTGAAGCCCGGGATCTGCGTGGGCGACTGGGGACGAGCGCCCTGAGCGCTGTGGCGGTAGTGAAGAGGCGCCCGATCAGCCCGCTTCTCAGCTGATCGGGCGCCTCTTCGCCACCGCAGCAGCGCTCAGGGCGCTCGTCCCCAGTCGCCCACGCAGATCCCGGGCTTCACCTGCAGCCGCAGCTGCCTCTCACCAGGCTCTTCGCGCTGCGCTGCGCTCCCCGAAGCGGCTCCCACCCCCGGCTTATTATCGGGGGATGTCTTATATTTATTCTACCAATGAAAAGCCTGACATGGCTTATTTTTGAGGACCGTCTTATTTTAGGAGAAACACGGTAGATCCACCATTGTCACTCTGTTTAGGGTCTTTTGGGGCCATCAGCCTATCTAGACAGGAAAAACCTGGCTGCAGTAATATATGCTCTGGAAATCTCATGAATGGGTTAGTGCAAGACTGTTTGGAAATTGCAGCTAATGCAGAATGCAGCTGCTGATTGTTGCAGACTTGAAGCAAGCTAACCATATAACATCAATTCTGCCACAGCTTCACTGGCTACTTCCATGTTTCCAAACCAAGTCAAAGCCCTAAGCTTTGGAACCCAATTCAAAGCCCTAAGATATTGGAGCCCAGCATCTTTTGGAGCCTCTCACCTCATGAGCCTACTTGGACCCTTTGATCTTTGTCTGAGGCCCACCTCCAAGGAAGATTCAGCGGATGACAAGGGCTTTGTCAGTTGTGGGAAGCTCTTCCCAGTGAGGTTCACTTAGCACTATCATTAACATCCTTTCGACACCAGGTGGAAATATATCTCTTCTCCCAGGCATTTGATGGATTACTATGTCTTTGCTGCTGTTCTAATGTGTCTGTTCTGTGAGTTGGCATCTGTCTGTCTTCAGAGACAATGGAGTGCGCCTCTGGGGGTGTGGTCAAACTGCTGTGTTAGCAGCACTGAAGTTACCTCCCCGGGGCAAGCCTGGGCTGTGTGTATGTGTAGGGTTGCCAGACTCAATAGAGGACAGGACTTCTGTGCCTTTAATTGCCCTGCTCTCTTTTGAGTCTGGAAACCTTAAAGAGAAACCAGAAGACCCTTTGCTTGGAAATTAAACAAAGGGTCTGCTGGTTTCTCTTTAAGGTTTCCAGACTCAAAAGAGAGCAGGGCAATTAAAGGCACAGAAGTCCTGTCCTCTATTGAGTCTGGCAACCCTAGCTGTGTGTATAGGCGGTCTTGGGCTGCCCAGACAACAAAGTTCTTGTATGGCTTTTATTGTGTTGTTTTTTTCCTTTTATGTTATGCTTTATTTTCTTACAATTTTGAAAGTCACTTAGAGACTTATTGTAAGTCACTTAGAGCATCAAACAACTAATAAATTGAAATAGGAATCACAATAGTAGCCTTTTCTGAGAGGTCCAGGGTTGTCCCCATTTCAGCAAGGATAAAGAAGCCCAGGCTCCTCCAGTATTAGGTGGGCTGTCTTAGCAAGAAGCAAGGAACTGCTATGGAAAACATCAGTTTTTATTTGTTCTCACACAGGCAACTCCATGTATGACATGGCTGGAGCCAGTTTTTTTTGGGGGGGGGGGTCCTGTTCAGAATGTTACAAATGAAATATAAAAACCAGAAACCATTTAAAAATTTAATTTGCTATTTTTATCCAATGTAGGTTTAACATTAAAGTTGCAAGCTTAGGCTGCAACTTAGTCACATGACATGTAAATTGCTTTTGTTGGTCCCAAGTCAGTTCTCTCCAGCTAGACTATCTTGAGTTTTTATATTTGAAATGGCTTGAACTTTTTCTCCCTTTATGTGGGAATGTTCATTTTAACAAATGTCAGGAACTCTTTGATTTAGCCAGATTTCATCGATTCGAAAAAGAGTCTGTTAGGAGGAAGAAGAAGGAGGAGGAGGAGGAGGAGGAGGAGGAGGAGGAGGAGGAGGAGGAGGAGGAGGAGGAGGAGGAGGAGGAGGAGGAGGAAGCAAAACATTATATGGTTATCAGAAGAGCATAAGAGTTTTGCTGAGACTCAGTAGAGGGAAAACCTAGTTAATCAGCCCAAACTTTGGAAGTAAATGCAAGAATCCTGCAAGATTTGTTTTCTTTTTTATATTTGATTCCAGCAATATGTATAATAAAGTACAGTACGGTAGTTCCTTACCTTGAAGAGCTTACAGTCTAACATTCAACACAGGGGGATCTAGGGGAAGGGGAGGGGAAAGGAAACTTTGTAAACAAAAGTTAACTGTGTCAGAGCTATAAAATAGCTATAAAAACCCAATGTGGTTTTGCATGAGCAGAAAATGACCTACCATTTCCCACCCTCCCACAGTATAAATCCATGCTGTTTTGAAAGGTTACCTGATCTCAAGTGGTTTGAGGGAGGCGGTGTAGAATGGAAAGCCCCACTGGATCTTCAGGTCCAACCAAATATGTGCTATATTTCATTATATGTATCACTGGAAATTTTAGGTTTAAATGAATGGATCACATTTAGGGCAGATTTATTGTCTAAGTGCATCAATAAGCCTGGGCTTGCCTAAAGTATTCCTGCACTAAGAGTTTATGAGTTCGGTATTTTCAACACTATGTTACCCTATAAATAGACTGCTTTTTAAATACTTAGTTGCTGCTTAAAACAGTGGCTAAAGGAAGTATGGGCTTTAGAGCAATTGGCTTGAGATTTACTATAAGTCATAACTTCAGGAAATATTTGACATGGCAGTCAACAGGAAACTAATTATGATCAACGTCAAAGGCATTAATTTTTCCTTTTAACAGAGAATACCTCATATTTGGCTGATTCTGTTTCCTTTTTGATTTGCATTCCCCATTGAGACTGCAAGGTTGAGCTGGCATTTGAGAGGCTGGGGAAAGGACTTTTTGGAAAAACCACAATTTTTACTGATGTCTGACTCATTTCTCAAATTTCAGAAGCAAGTATTTGGGAAATCCAAATAATTTGGGCATGACAAGGTAGTGAGTTAAGTTCATAGCATTAGCAAGGGAAGATACAAAAGTTCTGGCACAATTATCGACAGCAAAGAGTAACACTGGCCTGTTCTAAATGCTAGTTATAGCAAACTGGTTGAACAGATATTTTTTTGAATATGTAATCTCTTTCTCTTGGCATTTTAATTGGTAAATAAAATGACCACAGCTTCTTATAGGTAAATAAAATGAACACAGCTTTTTCGATCTTAAGTGTGCAATCCCATGGCCTTTGGGAGGGCATCTCAGGGACCATAGAATATATCAGGTCTCCCTCTTCAGCATCCAAGAAAGAGCTGTGGTACCACATTCCCTTCCCTACCACCTTAAAAACCTCCTAACACCCCAGCACAACTGCTGTCAGATCTCCAATGTCACTGGCTCCTGAAGGGGGTACTCTGGGAAGAGTGAGAATTCCTTGGATCCAAAACCTTCTCGGTCCCCCAATACAGTCAGACAGTCATTTCCCTCCTATCATTCCCAGTGGGGGTGAGGGTGGTCAGAGTGACCTCCAAGCCCAACAGAGCTTAGGATATGGATGTTAAAACTGCCTTCATTTCCCACCAACATTACCACCTTAGGACTGCAGCCTAAATTCTGTCTGCTGCAAGGTTCCCAATCTCTGATGTCCAAACATCAAGATGTTTTCTTAGATGAATTTGTGATTTTTCCATACATGGAGATGGAATGCAGGCAGTATTTGTATATCTGTGGGAGCTCTCAAGCTTGCAAGCAACTGCCGAATCGGAGTATCTGCCAATGATAATTAGAGCTATGTGCTTGAAGCCCCTGTGGTTATATCTTGAATGCTATCATTTTAGCCTCAAAGTGCTAAAATTATAATTTAGCAGCCCTGTTATTGCTGGGTGCAATCCCAGAACCACTAGTTAAAGGATCTCTGGTAGCAGGGCTGGGAAAGAGGAAACTCTTGCCTGATACGCTGGAGAACTGATGCCTGTCAGAGTACTAGGCTAGATGGAGCAACGGACTGATTTGCTATAGAGCAATTTATAGAGCTAGAGCTAGAGATATAAAATATCCACACAGGGAGTCCACAAAGCACTACGGCTGTCTGACCTCAATCCATTATGTATCAATTTGTCTTTCTTAAAGTGCCTTTCTTATTTGTTTGCACAGCATGTGATGTTCTCTTCCTCAAAGTTAGTTGAGAGCTAAATAAACAAGCAAATGCCTAGCATGTTGAATCTCTACATTTCAAGGTGATATGTAGAGTACCTATGAAAGCAGTTCAGTATGAGATGTGCATCCATAGCTCTGTATGATACATAGCTCTGCTCCCATCAGTTGCAAAGCCAAGCAGTACATATTAAGAGCAGAATATTTGTACAACGCCTTTCTGTCCGTCTTTGCAGTCAAACTTTTAAGTCACCTCCAAGGGTATTTGTACAACAAAAGACAGGGGAGGCATTCCTCATATGAAATTGGTTTGAGTCTTATCAGCATATTATCAGATATATATATTGTGTGTGTGCACATGCACATGTTTCATGCATGTTTCATGCATCTGTGTTTTCATGAAACCAATATTTTAAATATTTGTTTGTTTCCTTTTTAATGGGAATAAATCCAGTCTTTGTAGCACATTGCAGTCCACAGCACACCTGCATTTGCTCTAAAACCTAGTAGCTTGATGAATTGATAAGATAAGCTGGCCACATGCTTTCCCTAAAAATAAAGGAATGCCGCATATTTCTTCGTAAAGGTTAAAAAAGTATTTCTCAGGGCTCTTGAATTACCATATTCTGATACCAAGGGAAAATAAAACCTCAGCTTAGAGTCTTGTTTGTACTTAGAGGGCTTTCCGGACAGGAAGGCAATCTTGATGCAATGCAGCAAAGCCACAATACCAGTGGGGCATTACAGGTGAAAAGCGAGCAGCTGTACCCTGTACCACAATGTATTACAACTGTACAGTGGAATATTTCCTGAACAGAAATAGGGCTTGGTTAACTTTGTTTCCCAAGAGTATATCACATTAAAATGTTATAAAATCATGATTTCCTGCATTTGAATACTTGTGGTTTCTCAACTGGTTCCAATATTACAAAGGGGGTTTTATGGCTTCTATTAGTTGAAGATGTATAGAAGCCTCTTTCTAAAGTCATCTAAAAGGCGGGGAGATAATGTAAAAAGAGAACTATATTTTTTCCCCATGCAAACATGACTTCTCTGGCATTTCAGCTATATAACTGAGTGTCTATGGTTTGTTTTATAGAACATAATATATACTCAAGTGTAGTGGAATGCGTATAGAGTATATACTAGCTGCTTGATGCATGTAATGGTCATGACTTGGAAGCAAAATGCAGGTGGTGGTTGTTGTTTTATTTTAATTTTTAACGTTAGAGGAGAACATTTTTAACATTAGTGTTTATTCAAGGCAGTGGTCCTGTTCTTGATTATATGTGAACAACTCCAACTGAAGTCAATGGATATAGATGCTGATGATTAATATCCTTCAAACGACTGCCTTTAACTTGCAGCATAGCGGCAACTTGAATACCAAACAACCACTCTTTAATAAAACCCAGGAGCATAGAAAGATAGGAAGCTGCCTTACAAAATCGGGCTATTTGTCCACCTCTCCATTATTGTCTGCTCTGATTGATACCTGCTCTCCAGGGTCCATCTTAGTCAGGCATCCCCAAACTTTGGCCCTCCAGATGTTTTGGACTACAATCCCCATCATCCCTGACCACTGGTCCTGTTAGCTAAGGATCATGGGAGTTGTAGGCCAAAACATCTGGAGGGCCGCAGTTTGGGGATGCCTGATCTTAGTCCATCTTCAAATTTATTTATTTTATTTATTTACATCCTGCCAACCTCCCAAGTTGGAGCTCAAGGTGGCTCCCAACTTATTAAAAACATCCTTACAAAATGCAAAGTAACAAAAACAAGTTAGAAACAATAATTAAGAATAATTTTCTTTGGGGGGGGGGGGCCCAAACCCCTAAATTCAGCCGTCAGTCCAAGAGGCATGATGGGGGAAGTGAAGCCAGCCAGCAGCTGTAGGCCAGAGCTTTCCTTTGCGGTGCAGGTGACAACTGGGAATATACTTTGGCTGATGATATCCAAAGCTGTGAAGAGATCCAGCAAAATAAAAAGGGTCTCAGACCTCCTACTCTCCTAACCTCCATCAGGATGACCAGAGCTGTTTTGGTGCCAAACTCAGGCACTGAGGGCTCATCCACACAAAAGGCCCATTTATCATTCTAGGGAGCTACATACAGTCAGGACTCTCAGGCCACCCAGTTTACTTAGACTTTAGCAGTCACTGTCCCCTCATGAAGAGCATGTAAGCTTCAGTAGCAGCTGCTTGGCCCACCTTTGTAGTAGGAGCCCAAGTCATTGTCGTCATTGCCCTGCGCTGCCTTTGACTGCTTCTGCTCAGCTTCATTCATAAACTTGGGTCCCATGCAACACATGGAGAACTTGAGGTGTGCAAAATCCAGAGAGCTGCTCTGTTCTGGCTGTGTGTGTGTGTGTGTGTGTTAATGGCACTTTGCCAGTGTACTTTCCTTGCTTTTATTGTGGAAATGGTAGGAGCAACATCCCAGGAGGTGAGCATTATTTGAAATGTAGGTAGAGTATTAATCATTTTGAAGACAAAAGGAATACAATTTTATTTTTCTTATGGGACACTTTCTAGTGCAACTAATATCCTCACTTCCCTCGCCCATGAGTCATTTTGTGGGATATACTTGATATCCAAGTTTCAAACTATTATTTTTGGCAGCTGCTACTGCACAAAGCAGTCATCTTCCTTTATATTTACCAAGCCGGGCCATTACTAATAACCCCCATCCACCCACAAAGACAAATAATGTGATATGCTTAGAAATGTAGAGTTTAAATCAGTTTAAATTGCCAAATCCAGTTTCCAAAGCTCTGAGCCACTGTAAACCCCATGCATTTCAGTGGGACTTTCCTCCTTGCTAGGCCTTTGGGTGTCAGGCTATAAATCATTCTTAAATATTTCACACTGCAAAGTTTGATATTCTTCTGACTCCCAGAATCTAACTAGCATTCCTAAAGGGGATCACTAAAATATGAATGTGCAGTTTTTATTTTACAGCATATTACATTTTCACTGTATCTTGTATATTTGTAAACATATGAGGGCTTTAATGTTTCACACTAATTAAAATGAAAGATTATGTGAAAATAAATCTTTGCTTTGCTTTTTTAATAGCTGTGTGTTTGGGTTGGTGGTTTTTTTAAAGGCCTTCTTCTAGTTAACCTTCCATAAATACATTAGAAGCGCTCTTCTGGAACAGACCAAAGTCCCATCTAGTTCAGGATTCTGTTGTCAGCAGGGGTGCCAGATCCAGAAGACCAAGCCCTTTTGCACCCCCCTATATTTTCAGAGTTGGGGCTGACACCCCCTCCATCCCAAAAGTGCAGAGGCAAATAACAGAGCCAACCACGTTACAGCCGTGGAGGGGAATGAGGGTCGAAGCAGCAGCCTCCAGCTAGTGGCAACATTAGGATGAGGAGCCACCAGCCATTGAAGCTATGCAGATGCAGCGTTTGGCTCCAACCCAGCTCCTCCCAACGTCCTGACATCATGCGTGTGACATCGGTCCTCCAATCGCCCTTTGGTTTTCACAGTGGCTAACTAGATGCTTATGGGAAGCCCAAAAGCAGAGCATGAGTGCAGTAGCAGTCTGCCCAATTGTTATTTGACTGATTCCTCGTGTGTGTAATCACATGACCTTGAGAGAGGAAGGTTGTGTTCTAGGTAATGCCACTGCCTAAAAAGAACTTCGGGAAAAGGACAATAGGGATTTTGAAAAGCAGTGGGAACCTTTTATATTATATTTGCAGAAACAAGGAAGGAATATTGACCTGATGGTAGGATTTAAATAAACATTCGCAACCTTATGGATAGAGAAAAAATAATGCAATAAAAGGAAAGATATGATGTTTGTGAAAATAGCAGAATATAATAATGAGGATAATAAATCGGAAATGGAAGTTGAGGGAAGTCCAAAGGGGGGGGGAGATGTTATGTAAATTGTATGTTATAAGTATATTTGTAATGAGAAAAAAGAAAATCAATAAAAAAAATTAAAAAAGAACAGTTATATAACTTACTGCTCTATCAAACTAGGGGAATATGCACATGGGAAGAAGAGGAGCAGACCAGGAGGGGGAATGTAGTCAAGATCCCACCCCAACAAACATGATGATGCACTACAGTGGTACCTCGGTTTATGAACACAATTGGTTCCGGAAGTGTGTTCATAAACTGAAGCGTTCATAAACTGAAGCGAACTTTGCCATTGAAAGTAATGGAAAGTGGATTAATCCGGATCCGCGGAGTACTCAACCTGAAGCGTACTTAACCCGAAGCATGGGTGTAATTGGTTCCGGAAGTCTGTTCATAAACTGAAGCGAACTTTACCATTGAAAGTAATGGAAAGTGAATTAATCCGTTCCAGATGGGTCCTCGGCATTGGTAAACCGAAAATTCGTAAACCGAGGTGTTCATAAACCGAGGTTCCACTGTATTCCCAACATTTTAAAGTTATGTTTTATTATGACTTTTTGTATTGGATCCGATAATTATAAAGTGTGCGTTCTTTGTTGTATATTTTGTTGCTGGCAACCGCCTTGTGTATAGTAATATAGAAAGGTGGTATACAAATTAAAAATGAAATGAAAGTGAAACTAGTCCTATACCAGCTCTGGCCACTGTGTGGGGATTTTAAGTGTACTTCAAGTGTACTGCAGGACACTTGTATTCGTGTATATATTTGTATAGAAACCTAATGCTTGCCTCAGCCTGTTATGTTAGCATATGCGATCAGTAATTTCTTCTGGAAAATCTGCAGAGCATAGTGGTAATTCAGAACAGTGTGCTCTAGTGATTTGAGTACTATATATTGTTACAAAAGTTGGGTGCCCACTCTCTGCTAAGCCGTAGCATGATTGCAGAGGGTTGCAGGCACTTATGCAGGGTCTGTGTTCCTTTGGAGAATTGAGACCATGTGGAGACTGTCATAGCTTTAAGAAATATGGTTTATTCACCTATTTACACCTTCACTCTACATAGAGGGAGTCCAAATCTTACAGCATGGTCATCTCAAGCAGGGCTTGTTCCCCAAAGCGATGCAGCACTGGAGTCAAAGGCATCTCTCCTAGCCAGCCTTCAGCCAACCTGCCCAAGATGGATACCAGTCTTTTTTTTCTCCCTTCTTCTTCCCAGCACACCTTGCTCTAAAGACTCTCTTTCCCTAATACCTCAAACACACATCGCATCACCATGCAACTTCTGTTCCCCAGGCCCAAGAATTCCTCTCAGATGGGCCATCAGCACCTTTTGCCATGTTAATGCCTCTATCCCTGGTGAGGCCCTGGCTTGGTAGGAAGCTTAGTCTGTACTTTTTCACTGGCCTCCAATCTTCCAGTCAAGTAATCAAAATTCTACAATTTATTAATTTATGGTGTTTAGGGGGAGATCCCCCACAAATCTATAACAATATTGGATCACTTGGTGAAATATTTGGTGGGTGATATTTGCCCTCTCCATAGGATTGAATATGTAGAGCTTAACAGGACTGTGTTTTGCCGCTTTCCTTGCTTAATAGCAATTTGAAATTGGTGGAGTTCTGGAGTTTAGTGTTGTCGATATGTTCTACTTTTCATAATCTGAATTGGTAGTAGCTGTGACATTTCTAAACTGGTGCTTAGATACAGTAGGGGGCTGTACAGCAGTTAACAAGCTGATACTGTATCTAGATAAGAACAAACTTTTGATGGTTGGTTTCCACTGTGGCTTAAGAGAGGTGGAATATCCTTTCTTGGATGGATCACACCCTTTCTGAAAAGGGCCCAAGTGGATAATTAGCTGCTTACTGTAATAAGTTCTGATCACTAACATATGTACATTGGGAAATAATACTTTCTGTCTCCAACTGTATTTATACTATACAGAAAATTTAAGTCACTTAATCAATGTCTTAAGAAAATATATTCTTGATGCATGGTGGAATTCACAATTCAGTTGTGTTTTAGAGTGTTTAATATCTGTTCATAATGTATTTTTGTGTGATCCTGGGGTGTTTGTACAAATTGTCTGGTAGTAACCGGAGATGTATCCTAACCCCGTTGAATTGAATAAAAACCTATATCAATGCCAGCTATATTAACATGAAACTTATTAAAAAAATCTGTTAAGGATATGACTGAAGAGATGGCAGCAAAGAAAATATATTGGCTATTTAACATTAAAATAAACCAGTAGTATAGCTACAAATGCATGTTTTTATATTTGTCAAGAAATGTCAAGCAACTAAGATTTGTTTGCTAACTTTACAGATTCCCTGCAGTTTGGAATACTGGGATGAGCTCCAGAAGTCATTTGTTGCTTTCAGAGAATTCAGCCTATCAGAAAGCAAAGTTTGTGAGCTGCCACTGCCTAATATCAACTTAATGGTTGACCAAAAAGAGCTTGTAGCCGCAGATCTTTGGAGGATTGTCCTGAACAGCAGCCAGAATTCAGGGGATGACCAAAGGTAATCAAAACTGCAGTTGTTTAATGGAAATGCATAACTTATGGTATCAGGTCACAGAAGTAGGTCACCAAAGCAAAGAATGCCATTGACTCTTCCCACAATATATTAGTTGTGGCAAGAAGGTTTGCTATCCTGACAGTCGACTAATACACCAAACACTTCAGTATGCCGGTTTGCAAGACTAGAAGAATGCTAAAATCTGCGTGGTCAAAACGCGTAACTGGGCAAAGTTATTCCAAAATACCAATTTAGACATAGAATTGTAGAGTTGGAAGCAACCCTTAGGATCATCTAGTCCAAACCCCTGCAATGCAGGAATATGCAAGTGTCCCAAACAGAGACTGAACCTCACAACAGAGCAGCCACACAGAAAACACCCCTGATAAATACCTGTCCAACCTAATTACTGTGTTTCTGGTACTTATTTGTTTGCTTGCTTGTTATATTTTAATCTTGTTTTTTTCCAGTGACTTCAGGGTTCTCCCCCCCCCTCCTGTTTTTATCCCCCAAACAACTTGTTTAGTCTGAAAGCACAGGGTCATCCTACTTGCCCTAAGGAGGATTTAAACCCAGGTCTCCCCACGCTTGTCTGACATTTTAACCACTACAGCGCATTGGATCTTAGAATGGACACAGAAACACAGAAGTTTTCAGTATTTTTTATTAATTTCTCCAACTGAAGTGTCATGAATACATATATTTACCTTTAAAGTCCTAAATGTATCGGGCACAGAATACATTAGGGGCTGCCACCTCCTGTACCAGCCTACCTGTGTCCTTTTCTGCGTCCTGACTATGGCAACAAAGGTCTTTTCAGTGGTTGCACTGAAATCATATTATTCTTTGCTCCACAAGGCTTGATTGGTCCCCTCTTATGCTGTTGTTTTGTGAAATGGTGAACACTTTTTAATTCCAGCATACCCTTGTTTTAGGTAAAGGTAAAGGGACCCCTGACCATTAGGTCCAGTCGTGACCGACTCTGGGGTTGCGCGCTCATCTCGCATTATTGGCCAAGAGAGCCAACGTACAGCTCCCAGGTCATGTGGCCAGCATGACAAAGCTGCTTTCGGCGAACCAGAGCAGCACACCCTTGTTTTACTACCGTAGTAGATAATTTCCTGTTCTATGTCTTTGTTTTATTTGCTGAATCTCTCTCTGTGTAGGTGTGTCATATTTTTACTTCTATAAAATATTGTATTTTCTAACTGTTTCTAAGTGTAAGCCTTCTTGAATGGTGTGTGGAAGGGGAATATAAATATACATACATATCTATCTAGCTGTCCATCCACCCACACATTCTCACACACAACAATAACAAAGCAGCTTAATTAGGAGAGTGGAGTTTGCATATTTTTTGTCATTGTGTGTGTGTGTGTGTGAATAATTCAGGGACGAAAACGGATAACAAATCAATAAAAAGTATTAAACATCTGGTTTCCATTGATCATACTAGGTTGAAATGATTTCTTGATGTTAATTGTGAAGGAATGCATTTTCATCACTGAGAAGTTAAGTGTTTCAGACAAGGTTAATTCCTCTGAATGTGGGACCTTCGCAAAATTACCTTCGTGGTCAGCTTAGTACCACAGAAATGTGAACTCTGTGAGAATTGAGCAAAAAGCTTGTGGAATTCAGTAGTGCCCCCCCCCCAACCCCTTGCCCTTATCAAAGCAGTTAGAATAGCTGTCACAATTCTTGTTATATGTTCATTTGGGATTTATCACTGTGCCTGAGATTTCATTAAAAAGTGTTATCTGAAAGGGGTTTTGACAATGATAGCCCTGCTATAATTTCTTATTTCTATGTGGGATATTATGATGTGGGAAATATTCATTGTTCCCTAAATTGTAAAATAAAAGTAGAAGTGCTTACTTCCATTGACAAAAGAATAATATGACTCAGAAGGTACCTTCAAGGCATTAGGAGATGGTGCTGGGTAAGTATAGGGCTCTGAAGCGTGACTATAATTTTAGTCCCTAAACAGCAATAACGGTGTTTGTAATGTAAGAAAGCTAGTGTGATTTAACCAGCAAGAAGACAGGCTAATAAATAGTAAGGGAGGGGGGCAGCGAGGGGACCAAGGGTAGCCTCTGCATGAGGGGGAGGGGGGATTTCGTTGTAGCTTTCGGGAGAGGGATTTCAAGTTAGAATCATAGATTGTTGACTTGCTTAGAACTACAAAAAGAGAGATGCAGGTGGTTTTCCTAACTTAAAATTGGAAAGAGGAAATGCAGCATATCAATTTATCAGGTTAGCTGTATTATACTTGCAGGCCTAGGAATTGGGAAGCCAGTTACAGGTATCCTTTTATGCCTTCTCAAAGTGTCAAAAAAATCCTCTTGCCTCTCCATATATACTTTGATATATTTTGAAGTTCCCCAGTACTGTAGTCCTCCATATGTTATGGAACTGCAACTTCAGTCTTCACTGAGCATTGGCCATGTTAATGAGAGTTGAATTGTAACAGCATCTGGAGAGCCGCAGACTCCCCATCCCTGACCTAGCGCAAGTAAAAAACTAAATATGGATGCCCTAAGACAAAGATAATTAGATACTGGGTCTACTGTTTAGACGCCACCCCTGCTGGTAAGGTAAAAGTAAAGGGACCCCTGACCATTAGGTCCAGTCGTGACCGACTCTGGGGTTGCGCGCTCATCTCGCATTATTGGCCGAGGGAGCCGGCATACAGCTTCCAGGTCATGTGGCCAGCATGACAAAGCCGCTTCTGGCAAACCAGAGCAGCACATGGAAACGCTGTTTACCTTCCCGCTGTAGCGGTTCCTATTTATCTACTTGCATTTTGACGTGCTTTCGAACTGCTAGGTTGGCAGGAGCTGGGACCAAGCAACGGGAGCTCACCCCATCACAGGGATTCGAACCGCCGACCTTCTGATCAGCAAGCCCTAGGCTCAGTGGTTTAACCACAGCGCCACCTGGGTCCCTTTTACCCCTGCTGGTAGTCAACCGCTAATGCTATTCCTCTGGGTTTTCTTTCTACTGTCAAAAGTAAACTGGCTCCAAGTGAAGCTGAGCTACTGGGCTTTGCAGTGTGAAAGTTCATCCTCTCCTACTCTCTGCAGTTGAAAGGAAAGGGTTGGTTAAGGTAGCATTCACACCATTTAGAGCATTTGTTTGCTACTTTCATAGTCATGGCACCCTCCAAAGAACCCACAAAACCCAAATTTGTGGGTAGTATGAGTGCTTTAAGTTTATGGTGTCAATGTGACCCAGGGTTTACCAGACTTCTTTTCATTTTGCCCCCAAAGCCAAAAGGTTTCTGAGATGCTACATAGCGCATCAATAACTCTACCTCTGTCTGTCCTTATGCCTAAATGCCCTTGTATGACATTGCTCTTCTTTATTGGATATTGTAATGGTGTTTCAGTTGTGCACATCCTCGGCAGTCCTAAGGCACTGTGGTCTAAAACACTGAGCCTCTTGGGCTTGCCGATCGGAAGGTCAGCGGTTCTAATCCACGCAACGGGGTGAGCTTCCGTTGCTCTGTCCCAGTTTCTGCCAACCTAGCAGTCTGAAAGCATACCAGTGCAAGTAGATAAATAGGTAGTGCTGTGGGGGGGGGGAGGTAAACAGCATTTTCATGCGCTCTAACACTCATCACGGTGTCCCTTTGTGCCAGAAATGCACATGTTGGCCACATGACCCAGAAAGCTGTCTGTGGACAAACGCCAGCTCCCTTGGTCTGAAGCAAGATGAGCGCCGCACCCCATAGTCACCTTTGACTGGACCTAACTGTCCAGGGGTTCCTTTACCTTTACATTATCCATGCTTTTATTAAGTCACAAATTTAAATCTCCAAACAAAAGAAACAGGGATGATTGCTACCAATTAGAATGAATTAGTGTGTGTGTGTGTGTGTGTGTGTGTGTGTGTGTGTGTGTCACACCATAATGTTAACCTATGTAACAATATAACAGATGGTGTTGTTGAACTCCAGCTCCCATCAGCCTCAACCAGCATTGCTAATCGTGAGCAATGATAGGATTTGTAGTCCAAAAACATCTGGAGAGCCACAGGTTAGCTACCCCTGCTATATAACATTTACAGTGGAATCCTATACCTGACTACTTAGAAATAAGCCCCATTGAGGGGATTTGTGGATGTTTGAAAATGATTGCTGAATAATTTTTGGAAGCATTTCATGGCACTGCAAATGGTTACTGAGAGGCAATGTAATGGGATAGTATGTTAATGGTAAAATTACAGCTTTAGATTTCTATCTTAAAATCTAGGTCTTTCCACATTTGGGGAAGTCATTTTTAGAGGACAATTTAAGTGCAAATAGGAAGGAGAGCAATATTGCTTGAGAAGTGTGCAGTGCGTTTGTACTTAAGTGATAGGCTCTGGTTACGTTTTTAAAACTCCTGTATTGTGGTGTTGAAATAAATGTTCAGACATTTATGAAAAAGTGTTTAATAATTGCTGAAAGGTTGTTTCCCTCACCCTTTTCTCCCCCAAGAGTACTTTCCTTGTTCAGATATGCTAGCATTTTAGAAAACTTTGCAAACTCTTCCCTGATGCGTGCACCAGTTGTGTTGCCACAGTTATCCAAAATAATCACGGTCTGCTCAGTGTTTGTGCCCCAAACACAGCATTGCAAATGGTCAAATCCCATAATAAGCACCAGGATATATTGAAATAATACTCTTCATGTTTTGTTTTGTTTTTGCCACAGCTCTGAAAGCGAATCGGGCTCACAAAGTGCTTGTGATCAGCTTGTAACTCCTACTGCCCTAGCAGCCTGTACCAGGGTGGACTCCTGTTTTACCCCCTGGTTTGTGCCTGCCCTTGGCGTTTCAATTCAGTTTGCTCATTTGGAACTTCACCTTTGCCACCATCTGGATCAGTTGGGCACAGGTACGTATAGTACACTCAGAAGAAGAAAACTGTAACTGTTGTTTTTACATTTCCTCATCATCACCCCACCTGCTTTAGATTTGCAGTTTCTTGGTTCCTGGAACCATATGCTCAGATAACTTGCAACCATTTATCGGAAGCAAGAATGTGTAGGAAAGAGTGTTTGGGATCCAGTATCTGCAGAAGGTGCTGCAGCCTTTTCTAAGCCCTGGCTAATGGTCACAAGCGCCCCCTTCACTTTTCTTTCGGCCATCTGATAGAACAAATTCAGCCACTTGCCAGCATACTTGCCCTGATGCTGGAAGTTTTTACATCCTCCTTTATCAAAGAAATTATGAAGCGAACTCCAAGCATTGGAAGCTCATTTGTTACTCTAAAAAGAAGGGGAAGGGGAGTCCCATCTGTTTTTGTTCAGTAACTATGTGCTGCTGTGTTAATGTCAAATTTATTCCAAGAAATTTTGTTAGATTGTCTGATATCAAATAATGCTTTCCAGGAAAGATGAGCAAATAACTAAGCACACTTCAAAAATAGGGTTTCTTACTGAAGTTGTTGAGCCTTTAAAAAGAAAAACACAACCTAACAACTAAATATTGGCAAAAACAAGTTTTGCTAACGTTAATATGTACAGTCTTGAATATAGTAGTGTATTCCTTCTTCCCCTGAATCTATGCACACACTTCCATATTTTTCACTTTTCAAATGATAAATAATAAAAAGGCAAAAGCTGATTGAACCAAATACAGTTCCTAGCAGTATATAAATTTTCCTTTTTCAGAAAGAACTTTCCTTAGGCAGCTACGGTATTATCGTATTCTCTGCTTGTTTATTCATAGTAGGACAATTAAATATCCAAAGCTGTGGTTACTTCAGACTTGCTATAGAGCCGATAATTTCTAGGATGTTGACTTTCTGCAAGTTAAAATCCTATTGTTCTGGAATGATGACATCCATTTACTTAAAATAGCATCTACATTTTTAAAATACTGTATGATTTCATTTATACATAGGATAGTTCTGTTTCCTTTCTACTTTGCTAATTGTAGATATTTTAATCAGTTTTACTTTTCTGTTTCCCTTATGTGTTTACCAGATGTTGAGGCCATTCCTGTTAATAATTGCATTTTTTCCCTTCAAAGTGCACATCAGCGCTATATCTAAACAGATAATCATATGAGTTTATCTGCATTCATCTCTCAATCCTAATTTGGTCTCCAGTTTTTAACTTTCCAACATCTTTCGTTGGCTCTGATCCGTAGTACATATTTCTACTACTATTGGGCTAATTCTTGATTAGCTCTATTGGTTGTGTAGGGGAATTATTTCTGCTGATTCTGTTTTTGTTGTCATCGTAATTGCAATGGTAGTCAGGGATAACTAGTGTTTCTACTTAGTGTGGGGCCTTAGTGTACCAAATTTTGCCCAACACAAAAAAAGACTTCATTGTATTACATTCATATCCCACCTTTTTCCATTGTGGAACTCAAAGGAGTTGTATGTGGGATTCCCAGGCTGTTTCCCATTCAAGCACTGGCCAGACTCAGATTTGGTTAGCTCCTGCAAGAATTCTATCATGTTCCTTTAGACCATGTTTCAAGCCTATGCTTAAATATGCACATACAGAGCAGAAACCACAAGCTTTTGAAAAAAATAAATATGGCTCAGCTCAGACCCAATCCATTCAGGTAAATGTACATGTACATACTTAACTGTTTTGATTTAGAAGAAAGTAAATAAGATACAGTTCCTGACAGCACTGAGTCTTTGAATAACAAAAAAAATCTTTATTATTTGTCAGTATTTAAATTTACAGTTTCATTTTCATTTCCCGTGTGTTTATTCTGGTTTCAAATAAGACGGGATTTCCATATAATAGTGGCTACTTAACTGAGCTGAACAAATACATAGATTTTTTTTCTTGTAAAGTGTTCTGCATATATTGATCTACTGAACGCACTCATTCCCAGTCTGCATTTGTAACATTGTACTATTAATTCCCCCCCTTTATTTCACAGTGCCACCAAAGTTCCTTCATCCATTTATCTCTGATAAAAATGTGCCATCCGAACTAGAATATTTGATCATTTCTTTCAAAGAACCACACATCTATCTAAGGCAATGGAGTGATGGATCCATCTTCAAGGAGATCCAGTTTTCTACTAGGATTGACTGCAAACTGTTGGAATACAGAAATGTAACAATGCAAGCTGTTGTGAAGCCCTTTGGTGTCCTTGGACAGATTGCTATTTCTGGCAATTTAGCGGAAAAGATACTGGATGGAAATGTGATGGTGGATCCCATATTTATAAGCTTTGGGCAACATGCTATTCACTCCCTGCATAAAACCATCCAAGCTTGGGAACAGGTAAGGCCAACAGCTAAACATTAAATGAAAATGTTAATCTGGATACAGTACCCTTATTCTGGATTTCTAAAAATGGGGGTTACCAATAGGCTAGTAGGGTGAAGGGAGAGGGAAGATAGGGCACACTGTTACCTGCCCTTTTTGCAGAACCAGAAACTTGATTGAAAGTAAATGAAATTAATAGGCAAAGTGATAGCGTACAACATCATAAACACATAGAACCAGTTCACATATAATGCCAAACCAAGTTTCAGTATATTTTACATGAGTTGGCAGAACATAAACACTTCTAAAAATGGATAAAATACATTTGTAAGCATCAGACTCATGTGCACTTTCCTCCTCCGCACAGTCAGATTCAATTGTTACTTCCTTTTTAGCAGAACCCATACTTTGCCATTATAACCAAATTGGCAAGCAATGGTTCGCACCTGCTGTTTGCATCAGCAGTGCAAGCTATGGTTTAATGGTGGTTTGCATTCTGACAAGCCATAATTTGCTGGTTTGGTGTAACGCCCAAGTATGGTTTGCTGCAAATCTAAAAAAATAAACACCGACAACTGGGAAACACTGGCCTGTGAGTGCTCCAGTTGAAGAACAGCCTTTACCAAAGGTGTCATGGCCTTTGAAGACACTCAAACTCAAGATGCAAGGGAGAAACATGCTAAGAGGAAGGCAGGTTGGCAAATCCACACCATGATCAACTCCCGCCCAGAAACCAATGTCCCCACTGTGGAAGGACGTGTGGTTCCAGAATTGGCCTCCACAGTCAATTACGGACTCATTGTTAAAACTGTGTTTATGGAAGACTTTCTTACTCAGCTACGAGTGATCGCCAAAGAAGAAGAAGCTGCAAACAGGAAGCAACTAACTGATCCTCGGTATATGAAAAGCAAAGCAAAGGGACCTTATGGGCCCACAGCTAGTTCCTGATCTTCCAAACCATTGGGATAATTCAAAGCTGCCATGCATGACTAAATCGCACTTCCACTCTCACAAAGTGGTCCCCTAAATTCCACCAATTCCCTGCTTCCACTGCAGCCCCTCATGCCCATCTTAAGCCATTTTAGAGGGGGCACTGACCCTCCAAAATACCATTTTCTGTGGTGGAGGAGCTTTCATTGGTTTGGGGCAGAAGCCCCATTGGATGAGCAGAAATCCACACGCATCTCCCTGGATGCAATTCAGTGGTTTGGAGCAGTCCCTTTCCTCTTGAAAAAAATGTGCAATTACTCACCATGGTTGTTACAGCAAGTGCCATACTTTTAACCAGTACTTTTCTTCTAGGAAAAAAAAGGTGCCGGTACTGTGGGCGGAAAGCACTGGTTTGGAGGATCTTACATCTGAGTTGAGCCATGTCAGAATGGGCAGGGGCTGTGATAGTGGGTTTCTATCTCTTCAGTCAGCAGAGAGCTAACTGGGCAGGGCAAGTGTGAACTTCTGAAGGTTTGGCAAATCTACTCACAGAATAAAAAAACTGGCAGTGATCTACCCCCTTTTTGGGGTTCACGTCAAAGTTAGTTGTTGAGCTTTTTAGGAAGGAGGCAGGCCCGTTTTTGGGGGGTTCGGGTCAAAGTTGTTGAGTTTTTTCAGGGAGAAGGTAAAATGTTTGGCAAAAGCTTTGAGAAATCTAGCCTGACACTTTATTGTCAGATTTCCCCACACTTTATAGTAGAAGTCTTTTTATTATCACATAAAACATGTTTTCAAAGGAAATTAAAGCTCCATGGGCCATTTTGGGTGGGTTTAAGTCTATGCCGGTGAGATCAGGATCTGACCTGGTGAATTGTAATATGTAGCATTTCATTGCATATGTTTTATAAAGTCAGTGAATGTCGGGATAAGCAACTATGAGGACCAAACTCCATGTAAGGTGGAGATGTGGTCACAGATCTTCTGGATTGTTTTCAGTGTTTAGCCTACTCAGAGTGAATTTATTGAAATTATTGTACATGGCTTATTGACTTGGAGTAAAACTTAGTTGGATAAAGCCCTCTGTCAGGTATCTCTAGCTATTTCCCCCTCATTATATTATTGAAAGCATTCACTACATCTTGCATCCTATTCTGTTCATACAAAAATAATGGTGCAAGGCAATCCAAATATATATGTAGATTATTTTTCCCTGCAATTGTTCAAAATGCCTTGAGTTGTCCTAAGTTATCCAGGCCTGCAAGAAAATAATTTTCTTTACCAATCTAAATACCAAAACGAAGCACTGTGCATTAATTACCCATCGCAGAACTACAATAGCAAAGCTAGAAAAGATAAAAACATCTGTTTCGTATCAAGAGTTTCTTTTTTTCAAGCCATTCCATGGTTTTCTTATTGTAAAAGGACGTTCATAAAACAAGAGCTAGTGTGATTTAAATCTTTACAGCTGGTTCAAATATCACTGTGAAAAAAGAGTCTTTGTAGCTCCAATTTCTGCTTTTTGTCATATTTTGAGCAATGTGCTTAACAGAAAACAAGCAAACAGAGTTTTGGATGAGGCCCGTTACGCATGGGCTGGCAGGGCAGCAACTACTGCAAAATGGCCTTCAGAAAGGTCAGTTGCTTTGTGCTGTTAAGAAGTATCAGACATTGTATACATATAAATAAAATGCAGTGTATAAATATTTAAATGTCTGAGACCACATCAGAGTGTGAATGACTGACTTGGACTACAGGAGTATGCCTTACAGGAATACTCTTGAGTTGAAAATAACAGAATTGTATATTTGATTAAGTAGAGCCATATGTTGCATAGCAGCATACTCCTGACAGGTACATTCTATGAATAGTTGGGTCTGATTTATACACGGGGGTGGCAATGTTCAAATGACCCACAGGAGGATATGCTTCTGTAATTGTTGTTGTAATTTTCTCATTTCCTCTCATGTCAAGGGTTCTTGCCACCATCTTCTGATGTGGTGGGTGGGTCTCTAGCCCAGGGTGCACTTGATTAAAAACTCAGCCTACTTTTAAATTAAGGGACATCAGACGCAGAAGTGGACCCAGAGCTGCTTATTAACGTTAATTGTTAACAACATGTTCCTTATGTGGCTTCTCCTCTTCCACATACCGAAAATTAGCTTCCCACTAAGTGCTGTTTGGTGTGCAGTGCTCACAATCAACACATTATTCTGCTGGACAAAGTCAAGAGCACCACCGTTAGTTGAGTTTTCCACATTTTCTAGCTGAATTATTAGAGACAAGTAATTTTGTACACATTGTAGATGGGAGCTGACATATGAAGCATAAAGCAATTTGGCCTTGCACCTTTAGGTCAAGAGTTCAAGATTAACAGAAGCCTCTGTCAGTATTTGTTTCTACCAATATGCGGACTAATTTTTTCCCCTAAATAATGATGGTAGTTTTAGAAGTAGAATTAGGCTTTAAAAACATCATCAGCCTCTTTGCTTGTAATTCTAGGTCACATGTTCAAATCCCAAGATGATGAATCTTTCCCCTTTTCCCCCCAAGGCACTGATTCTCTTTTGTACGTAACAGTCTTAAGAGTCTAATGTCTTACAGTGGGAAATGCCTTCTAAAACACCAGGAGCACAATTTAGCCAAAACGATTTAGCTTAATTTTAAGCACCTGCTTAACTCTCTCATTGAAATTAAGGGAACAGAAATGTTTTTTAACTTCAGTCAGCTGATTGATCAACTGATTGTTAATAGGTACATTTAAATGCCAGACTTGAGTCGTTTGTTGTTGAAAGCAGTTCTAGAAGTCTTGAAAGATTGGCCCAATAAAATCTATCGCCTCATCAGATTTGTGTTTGAACTGTAGTAAGATTTCATTTAAAAATAACCAATTTATAGAGCATATAGGTTGTTTTTAATTCAGCAAGATTGTATAAGTAAAATGAAAATATGTGAAAATGTATTATTTGCTTCAATTGCATAATTCTTTATTGCTTTAAAAATTGTTCTTTGAAATGAAATATAGTGGAGAAGCTCCACATATTCCATAGTATTTCATTATTGCAAAGGGCTACATATATAGGGATAATGAATTCTGTAGTGAATGGGTCAGTTAAGTAAGAAAGCCGCGGACATTTCATTAGGGAAATGTAAACCATCCCACCAGACACATTCTTGTTAAAATAATTTCTAAAGTGCCACAGAATTTATTACAGGCCACTTTTTAAATATGAGTAATCCATTTGTTTAAATCCGAACAAGTTTCATTTGATGGTTTTCTTTTTTTTACTACCTAAACAAGATTTGACTTTAAAACTACATGTATAGCTTTAATGGAACCGACCCTGTACCTATCCTGGAAGACAGTGCTTGGGAAGACTCAGCCAATGAGCTTATTGCGTGTGCAATATAAGACACTGATGGGATTGTGGTGAGTGGTATATTTTACCATGCTCTGCAACCTCTTGAACCAGCAGACAAATCCTACAATGATATAGAGTGGTACCTCGGTTTAAGAACAGTCCTATTTACGAACAGTTCGGTTTACAAACTCTGCAAAACCAGAAGTAGTGTCCCGGTTTGTGAACTTTACCTCGGTCTAAAAACAGAATCCGAATGGTGGAAGGGCACCGGTGGCGGGAGGCCTCGTTAGGGAAAGCGAGCCTCGGTTTTAGAACGGTTTCGGTTTAAAAACGGAGTTCTGGAACGGATTAAGTTCGTAAACCGAGGTACCACTGTACATGTGGCCATCAGGACATTTCCTATCTTGTAGGAAGTTCCAAAATATAGCTACAGTGGTGCCTCGACTTACGAATTTAATCCGTTCCGAGGGCACCTTCGTAAGTCGAAAAATTCGTAAGTTGAAAAGCGCCATTGGAAACGCGATTTCCCATAGGAATGCATTGGAAACGGAAAAATTTGTAAGTCGAAGCAACCCCATCTAAAAATTCGTAAGTCGAAAAAACCCTATCTAAAACCGCCGCAGTTTCCGTTCGGATGTCGAGAAATTCATAAGCGTGTGGCCATTTGCCCCATTCGTAAGTCAAAAAATTCGGTTGTCGAGTCTTTCCTAAGTCGAGGTACCACTGTACTTAATCAGCCCTGCCTTAAAATTAGATCAGAAAAAGTGCAGCCTCAACTACACATACAGAGTTTTTACACAAGCAGTGAGTGGGTGTTCATAAGCAAGAAAGGAAGCAGGTGCTATGAAAAGAGATGCTGTTTTCTCTCTGGGCTCAGAGAAAGAAGGAAGCAGGAAGAGAAAGTTAACACAATGGATACATTGCAGAGGAGCAATAGAGGTCTGGGAATCTAGTCTAGAGGGCATTGGTGCTTTTTCTATTTAAAGTGATCTGCCCATAGTCAGCTTGGAGTGTTGAAGTGCTGTTGAATCTTTTGCTTTTTAAAGCTCCCCTCCCCCAATGTCTTATTCTATAAATGTTTATTTCAGACTCCTGTTTACTTCTTGTGCATCCAACCACTTGGCCCAGTTTGTTTAAGTTTAGCTTCTTTGCACGCACTCCTGACTGAGATTCAGTGTATACCTGCAGCTACCTTACTGTGGCCGTACTAAACGTGTTCCCATACCTATCTTTTCCCCTTTGTTTTGTTTTTAATTGCAATCCAGTGATGCCTAATTAAATACATCAGACTCAATCAGCCTAAGTTGTTGTGTTAAAATCATGGGATGCTGGGATTTCTAGTGACCATCACCATGCCTAGGAATTTCAGTGCATGTCTTATGGACTGTGAACACCAAAAGACTTTTCATACTTCTCTTTTCCAAGAGCTCAGAAATACATGCTGAGAATATATCAGGCTTAGCCTGCCCCACTTCCTTCAATGTCAAATGTCTCACTCTCATTGCTAAAGGAATACACCTTGATCACAATTTTTCTTGGACTGGATGTAGATGGAACAAAGCAGTGAAATCCTTGTGTTCCCTTGATTGCTTTCACTCTTTCAACGTGTCATTTTAGGAACATTTCTTCTTTTCTATACTCCTCATTTGTTGAAAATAATAACTAGATAGAAAGGATGTTATCGTGGCACCAGTTAAAAAGTTCCAGCAGTGTCATAATTTTCTTTGATATGTATTTTGTTATAATGTTCATGAAATGAAGTACTAACAACAATTATTTCAAAGCATTAATTATATCATTCAACAGCAAGCTATCACTGTTTTGGAACCCATTTTTAAAAGAAAAGCCTGACTAGCTTTTCAGATATCTTTTAATTGAATAACTTTGCATTTATATCTATTTTACTCCAAGAAGACCCATTACTCCTAAATATAACCCAATAAGGCAGACATGTATGTACAAAATATTTTTGTTTAATGTGATCCCGTTGAGATCCCAAGTTGAAATTTTGCAGGTAGCTCTTAGAAATATTAAATAATCACTACAATTTTGGACATATCATTTGACATATATCATATTAAGATCCATGAAGTTCTGAAGAAATTGTTATTTTTAGTTTTGAAACGTCTTAATTCTGGGCTGAGCTTTTAAGGTTTTTGTGTAATCGGGCAAGGCCAAAAGTATCAATTTTTTGAAATTTCAAACCATCGTAACTCTAAAATGGGATAAGATAAAATAAAATAAAATTTAAACTTGGTTCTGATCATTCCACAAGTGTACAAAACATTAAGAAAATTGAATGACATGAGGTAAAAAATGGATCACTTGATATGGAATGACCCTTCATTCCTTCAGTTAATATAACCAGTAAAATGCAAGAATTATTGTATTAAAAAGTAGCTGTATTTCAGCTGGTCCTATTTGAATATTACATTATGTATCCTAAGTCTCAATGGGACAAAAATGTATATGACTTTATAGTGCATAAAGTGATATTTAATCGCTTCAAATGCAGTTTCTAAATCTATGGAGCTTATTCTGGGCTGCTGTATCTATGCTAAAGGTAAAGGGACCCCTGACCATTAGGTCCAGTCGTGACCGACTCTGGGGTTGCACGCTCATCTCGCATTATTGGCCGAGGGAGCCAGCGTATAGCTTCCAGGTCATGTGGCCAGCATGACAAAGCCGCTTCTGGCAAACCAGAGCAGCACATGGAAACACTGTTTACCTTCCCGCTGTAGCGGTTCCTATTTATCTACTTGCATTTTGACATGCTTTCGAACTGCTAGGTTGGCAGGAGCTGGGACCAAGCAACGGGAGCTCACCCCGTCACAGGGATTCGAACCGCCGACCTTCTGATAAGCAAGCCCTAGGCTCAGTGGTTTAACCACAGCGCCACCTGGGTAACCCTATGCTAGTAACTAGAAAATAAATATACTGACATTACAGTGTAGACTAGAACTTTGATTTGCACAGTGATGATCCAATCTGTTGCAGCCTCCCAAACAGATGCTTAGCTTCTTGGAGACCATCCTGTTTCCTTTAGATTAGGGATGGCCAACTGCTGTATATCTGGAACCACTCTTTTCTGGTCCTGGGCCAGAAGTGTATTATGCTTTACGTGCTGACTCCCTCATAAGTGGCCAGGCTCCATATACCATTTGGCACCATCTAGCAGTAAGGGCTTTGCAGAAATGCAACCAATGGACTGAGGCATAGTATTACCATACATATAAATGTGTACATTTATGTATTAAAGGTAAAGGGACCCCTGACCGTTAGGTCCAGTCGTGGACGACTCTGGGGTTGTGGCGCTCATCTCGCTTTACTGGCCAAGGGAGCCAGCATACAGTGTACAGCGTCATGTGGCCAGCATGACTAAGCCGCTTCTGGTGAACCAGAGCAGCGCACGGAAATGGTGTTTACCTTCCCGCTGGAGCAGTACCTATTTATCTACTTGCACTTTGACATGCTTTCGAACTGCTAGGTTGGCAGGAGCTGGGACCGAGCAACGGGACCTCACCCCGTCGCGGGGATTCGAACCGCCGACCTTCTGATCGGCAAGCCCTAGGCTTTGTGGTTTAGACCACAGCGCCACCTGTGTCCCTACATTTATGTATTACATACATATTGATACTGTACAAATAGAATGCATAAACATTTCTATCAACTGCACAGGTTTTTAAAGTATGATTGTTTATCTTGGTCTTCACTGAAGGTAATACTGTAACTGAGTGCATAGATTTCCAATAACAAGCAAATTCATTAACAAAAGCTACAAGCCTACACATATCTATTTGGGGGTAAATCCCATTCAGCTCAGTGGAACTTAATTTGAAGAATGCATGCATATGATTGTCCTGTAAATCTGGGCTGATTGGTAGAGTGCAAGCCAAACCTGTTACCTCTAACCCCATGAGGTTTTACATCCGAGTATGGTAAGATGTCACTGACAATTCCATGCATAAGGAAAAGAAAAATTCTTTCAAATAGTATAAGGAGTTTAATATTATTCATCTGTTCTCTACATGGGTTTCTGCTCATAGGCTTAAGCCCATAACCATGCAAAAATATTCACTTCAGTAAACTGACAATAAAACTTCAAATTAACTTATTCCACTAAGATGAATTTTAAACATGTTGCAATGCTAAGCTTTCAGTCTTTCTGGGTACAGCTTTAACAAGAAAATCCAGTAGATACTTCCTTGAGGGGGAAATGCTTTATATATTCCTATATGTACTTGATAGCAACATACTCAGTTCTTTAGAGTTTAAATCCTTCCTTTAAAGAAGAATATTTCATAAATCTGTAACAAGGAAATCCATGTTTGTGGGTAGATTTCTGAGCATGTGGGTATGGCAGCTTGACAATATAAAGTAATAGATCCGCCATTATAGAGTGCCAAAACAAACTGTGTGCTCTGAAGTGGCACCAGGAATGTCAGCCTTACTTTCCTCAGATAAACTGTACATCCAGATGCTCTGTAGTAGTCTTCCCTGCTTACAAAATGTGAGTCTTTGGCTGTTCTACTGACCTTTTCTGTATAGAATATGTTGATGAGAACAGGGCCAAATTAAACACCGAGATTTATACTGTAGCATGGAGCCCATAGCTTTGGAACTCCCAAAGGAAAATCCCCTTAAATCTAGTTCTATCCTAGCTACCTCTGGTACCCTTCCCTGCATTCACCCATTTTTTTTGCCATACTTAACTGGTTCCACCTCTTTCGCCTGCCACCTTGTGTGACAGCATTTAAACCAGCACCCCCATATTCTTCAGAATTGGATAATATTTTTGTTATCTTTTGCTTCATGTCAGCATGTGTTAATCAATACGTGTGGGGATGGATGTCCATCTACAGATAGATTTTGGAGAAAGTAAAAGGTGGGTATATAAGCAGCCTATATAGAGTGAGCACTTACACAAGGCTCAAAAGAGGAAGTGTATCACCCAAAATGAGAATATGGATTTGAATAAAATTTGCATATGCATAGATGCGTATGTAGAAATACTATAATTTAAATAGATACACAATGCATCTCACTATAGCAGGAAAGATTGTAAACAGGTGACCCATATGCTTTCTCATTCCCTTTTCTAGGCACTGCTATCTGTTGATGGGCAATTTCTTTCTTACAATTCTTGAATTTTGAACAGCACTTTTAAATGGACAGCCCTTCACATAGAGTACTGTTGTCTGTAAAATAGGATGCCTTGTCACCGTAGACTTATGTGGGAAGGATGCAAGAAATATGTCTTAACATGACTCCTGCCATTCCTCCAATATTTTATTCCGCCTCTAGAAAAGAAAGCATTAAAGCCAAGGGGAGATGTTTTTGAAACGCAGGAATGCAGTAAGAACATAGTTACTCATAATGGAAAATGAAGTACTGTATACACATTTGAATATCTGGTCACCATAGAAACCCAGTTCTGCTTTGTGTGTGATGATGGGGGTGTTCATTTAATGTGTGGAAATTTTGTACACCCAAGAACTCAACATTTCTTTTTCTTTTTTCTTTTGGTCAAAATGAGGTGTTGACAACAGCAGCTACCAGACTGAGCTCTGTGAAAAACTAGTGGCCAAAAAGGAGTTGGCTGGCTAGAGAGGCCTGGCTATCTTCCTTGTTTTTATATGCTTCTACGCATTCTCTGGCATTTTGCTGACAGAATCTTGAAGCAGCTGTAATCAGCAAGGGAAGAGCCTGTGCTGGTACTGGTGCCAGGAGAAGATGCTACTATGGAAGAAAAGGACAATGGGAAATCCAGCTCTCTAACAGACTGAAGGCCATCTTGAAGCTGCCAAGCCAACCAGGGGTGGGGCGATGGTGAAGGAATGGTTAGGGAAAGTCAAAATGGTTGAGGGGAAAGGCAACAAAAAGGGAAAGGAAACATTGCTTGGATTATATTGACTCAAACGGAATGTGTGAAACCAAAGTAGAGTTCTTCATAATGTGGTATACAGTATTACATTGTTGGAAAAGAGGCTGCTGTGAATTGGAAGGTAGTTTCAAGCTGATGGAAGGACTGGATAGGAATATTTTAAGCCAATGATACAAATCTCCTTGAAGGACTTACAGAAATATTGCCATCTTCGGCTGGCATCAAATCATTCCCATAATGCAGTGAATTGCAGTGATTAATGAACCCCTGAGACATTGGTAATTTATATAAACCATCAAGTAAGCCTATCATTCATACAATATTACCAGCGGAAAATGCCCAGTTTGCTCGTAGCTCAAGTCTGATCACTCAGAGCATCAAAGAGCATCAAAGCTTTTCTGTGTGCATTTTTTAAAAAAATCCAAGTGGATTTGCCATGCTGTGGTCCAGGTTTCATGTCCACACCTGTACTGCTATATATACATATTGATACAGGAACCTTGCTCTAGAATACTGAAACATTTCAGAGTGAATACTGAAGCATTTCAGGACACTTGTGAGTTGACATGGCATCAAATTACTCTTTTACTACACAGAACCTTTGCACAAAGTGAACTTGAGTAAATTGTATTTGCTTAAGTCAACGTAACACAGCATTTGTAGGAATTCTCTTTGAGGCTATTTTACTTTTTGCTCCAAAAAGTATTAAAAGTACATTTTATTTTTCAGAAAGCTCACACTAAATCCTAAATATCAGTTCAGATGTCTTTGAACAAGTGGTTTTATTGTCAAAATCTCTAATATGTGTGGATGCAGAGGGTCATTTGGAAATCCAAGGAAACTGTAATGGGTCCCACAGGATATGCATTTCACAAAAGAAAGAAAGGCAGTGCAGAAACACTCCACCCCTGCAAATACAAAACACTACAGTCCCCAAAACTAAATGGGGGGAAATCAGGTAACACCTCTCCCCACAAAACAAGCAACTCCATGCCAACCAAACAACCATCTCAAAAGCACAAAAGAATCCCTTAATTATAAAGAAATAAAGAAAGCGGGAACAGGCAGGGGGGTCTTAGCAAGCACTGTGGGGGGTGTCTGAGGGCACCGGGTTGCCCACGGGCAGTACAGTGGGAACCCCAGGCATAATGGCTCATGAGTAGGTTTTGTATTATTAGGTAGAATCTCCTCAGGCTGTTCTGTACACTACTCTGCATTAATCTCTGATGTTAATTTGGCTCAGATAATCTTTTAAAAGTTGTTATTTCATTGTCTTTTTTGCTTGTGGTGTACAGTTCAAGGAATATAAATATATTTGGGGGGGTACCCATAAAAATATATTTCAGGGTACCCATAAATTGCTTTGTGATTTTATGATATAGAAAAAAAGTTCTGTAGGAAAAGCTTGTGACAAGGAAGGGTTTTTTTGTGTGTATAGAAACATTCACCACTGGGCAGGCAGCTGCCAAACATATTGCAATTAATCTGACCCTTGTTTGGCTTTCATATTCTTTTCCTTTCAGAACCAGTGCCCTGAGGCAGAAGAGTTGGTCTTCAGCCATTTTGTAATCTGTAATGACACACAGGAGACACTGCGGTTTGGCCAGGTGGATACTGATGAAAATGTTTTGCTGGCTAGCCTCCACAGTCACCAGTACAGCTGGCGCTCTCACAAGTCCCCGCAGGTATGAAAGAAAAAAGCATTACAAGTGCAGTGATTGTTAAAATTGGGTGGTGTTTCAATCATTGATTCTGGGTTTTTATTCAAGCATTCAGAAATCTTTAGCTTTCCAGATTCCAGCTGGAGTCACACGCTTTAGCTGCAAGAGACACAAGAGATAAACAAAACGGATGAGGAAACCCAGAAGTGTTTAGATTTCATTCAAGTTTGGAACTGAACACCCACACCCTTTCCAAATGAAATGAGAGAGGAGAGAGAGAGAGAGAGAGAGAGAGAGAGAGAGAGAGAGAGAACTGCAAGCTTCTGAACCCAAAGTACAGCAGTAATTTGTCAGGTTTAAGAGAGAGAATTTAGTCTTCAGGTTTTGGAATTTTAATCCTAACAGTGTGGACACAAAGCTCCCATTGAAAATAAAATTGCCGCTGCCATAATGCCTTCATGCAAATCTATGGTGTTGACCACATTTGGAATACATACTGTGTGCGGTTCTGGTCTCTGCACGTCCAAAGGAGCAGAAAAGGGACATTAAAATGATCAAGGGGCTGGAGCAATTCCCATGTGGGGAAAATTTATAACACTTCTGGCCTTTTAGTTTAGAAAAATGGTAAGAAAGACAGGGTAGAGGTGTGTAAAATTATGCATGGTGTTAAAATGGATAGAGAGAGGTTTTTCTTCCTAACTTTAATAGTATCAGGGGTCATTCAATGCAACTGGGTGCTGGGAGATTCAGGAGAGACAAAAGGAAGTTCTTCACACAGTATATAGCTAAACTGATGTGATGGCCACCAGCTTGGATGGCTTTAGAAGGCCACAAATTGATGGAGGATAAGGCTATACCTTTTTATATGCTACCTACAGTACTAGAGACAGTATGCTTCAGTTGCTGCGGAACAACTGCAAGAGAGCACTATCATATTCATGTTCTGCTTTTGGGTTTTTCATAGGTATCTGGTTGGCCACTGAGAGAAGAGAATGCTGAACATGATAGGAATTTTCTCTGATTTATCTTATGTTTTAATGGTTACCAGTCCCTCAGTCTCATATTGTATTGCTGCTGCTGCTTTCCCAGAATAAGCTGCAGCCCCTAATGAGGAAGGATTGCAGCTTTCACTTATGCTTAGGCAAAATCAGCTTGCAGGCAACTTATTTAAATGCTTGAAGTTATTCAACATGCCTTTAAAATGCTGCATTTTAATTACCCTTTATTCCTTTGGCAACAGGTGCATGCTTTTTATATTTTTCAACTTTTATTTGGCAGTGGAATGCTCATGAGAAATGTACATGAAAATCATTGTGAAGATACAAAACCATATTCTTCCATTAAGGAAAACTGCTACATCAGAATTAGTTTTAAATGGAAGTTGCATCTAAGAAGGGAGGGCTCCTTACTTCACCTTTTTACTATGCTTTACCTCTGGTAAAGCCAAATAGAGAGGCAGTGAAATGCTATGGAAGCCTGCTTCATTTGCCATTTGTCTCCCAGCTGTAAATTTTGCAAGCATTTACAAGCAATTGAATCAGAATGAGGAACATTCAGTTATGAATGGCTGCATTAAACGTGACAAAATCCTACACAAAATATATTTCTTTGGTGAATATAGCAAGCAGGTAGCCTGCTTGTAATTTTTGTACCTGAGTAATTTCAGTGTAAGCATGATGGCAGACTGTAGCCCAGCATTTATATCCGTTATACAATGCACATACTTGTTCTGTATATGTATTGTGACCTGCTCTGGTACATGATGATGTGAATATCAGCCCACAGTACTGTAGCATATGATAATTCATTTGTGAATATTCATGAAGACAGTTATCTGATTTCACACACACACACACACACACACACACACACACACACACACACACACATCATGGCACCTAAAAACATAGCCAGGGCTTTTTGTGGGAACTGAAAGTGGAATACTTGTTCCATAACTAATGTAATTTATACTGCCATAAGAGTGATGGCTACTAGTTTATAGGTGGTTGTAAGAGACATCTGGGAAACAACAATTGAGGGCATCCTGATCAAGTTTGCAGATGACACCAAATTGGGAGGGGTGGCTAATACCCCAGAGAACAGGATCACACTTCAAAATGACCTTAACAGATTAGACAACTGGGCCAAAGCAAACAAGATGAATTTTAACAAGGAGAAATGTAAAGTACTACACTTGGGCAAAAAAAAATGAAAGGCACAAATACAGGATGGGTGACACCTGGCTTGAGAGCAGTACATGTGAAAAGGATCTAGGAGTCCTGGTAGACCACAAACTTGACATGAGTCAACAGTGTGATGCAGCAGCTAAAAAAGCCAATGCAATTCTGGGCTGCATCAATAGGAGTATAGCATCTAGATCAAGGGAAGTAATAGTACCACTGTATTCTGCTCTGGTCAGACCTCACCTGGAGTACTGTGTCCAGTTCTGGGCACCACAGTTCAAGAAGGATACTGACAAGCTGGAACGTGTCCAGAGGAGGGCAACCAAAAATGGTCAAAGGCCTGGAAACCATGCCTTATGAGGAACGGCCTAGAGAGCTGGGTATGTTTAGCCTGGAGAAGAGAAGGTTAAGGGGAGATATGATAGCCATGTTCAAATATATAAAAGGATGTCATATAGAGGAGGGAGAAAGGTTGTTTTCTGCTGCTCTAGAGAAGCGGACACGGAGCAATGGATTCAAACTACAAGAAAGAAGATTCCACCTAAACATTAAGAAGAACTTCCTGACAGTAAGAGCTGTTTGACAGTGGAATTTGCTGCCAAGGAGCGTGGTGGAGTCTCCTTCTTTGGAGGTCTTTAAGCAGAGGCTTGACAGCCATATGTCAGGAATGCTTTGATGGTGTTTCCTGCTTGGCAGGGGGTTGGACTGGATGGCCCTTGTGGGCTCTTCCAACTCTATGATTCTAAGTCAGGAACGATATATTATAGGACTTTTTTTTTTTACTCGGTTTGCTTACACATAAACATAAAATGTTTATGTGTAAGCAAATTGAGATTTCAAAATAGTCTTTTAAATATACAGATTATTTACATTAAATATACAGATTATTTATTAAATACATTAAATATACAGATTATTTACACAATCCTATCCTTACTGCAAGACAGTTACATATATAAATTTGTCAATAATGATGCTGGGAAGCAGGATGATGTACTCAGTGGGCATATACTTTGATCCAAGATTTTCTTAGGCCACATGAATGTATAAGTAGACTCTTCTCTAGTCATTTATCTGAAGGAGTACCAGTTTTGCTTCATGCTAAGATGCGAATTCTTCTACTTCTAATCACATGGTTGCCTATGAGATGCAGCTACAATATCTGGATAACAGTCAGTATTATCCTGTATATCAGGGACTAGTATCTAGGAGCCCTGAAGTCCAATTTCTGTTCTAGACTTGTTTATGTGTCCTCCTGCCTAACAGGGCTGCTCTGAAGTTACAAGTGATAGCTCAGAAAAAAAGAATAAAAATGAAATACACGTGATTAGTGGTCTAAGCAATTTATGTTTGAGTTTGTTTTTTCTTGTATTGTTAGTTATCAGGTCTGTGAAATTCAGGTTACTGTGCTGTTCTTTGGAAGGGGACAGAACAAGTCAGCTGACTACATTGGCTCTTGATATATGAGGAATGAATGATGTGCCAGAACAAATGGGCATACAGTGTGAAGCAGAGCAGGGGAGAGACAAGGAAAGCAGGTCAGCCGTGGAGCAGCTTCTACTACCACTGGCTGGAGAGCAGTTCTTGATTCTCTAAAAAGTTAGATTATTGGGACGTTTTCTGGCAAGAACTGAACTAAATGAGTAACTCTGTTGAATGGCCCCCAAGCCTTGTAATATTTTCTGTGTTATTATTGTTCTGCTGACACTTTATCGCCTCTCCCATGTCACCAGAATGTTGAGATCTTAGAAATGAACCATTTGGGCAATTGAACATACCAGGAGCATGGGGCGCTTTTCGTGCATAAGTTGATTCCATTCGTTAAATGCTGCAAAATCCCCACACCCAGATCTGGGTGTAGTTTGTATTGTGAATTTTAAACAAGAACTCACGATGCTATGTTCTCTGGAAAGAACTCTGGAGATCTTGATACCCTGTCATCTCGGATAAGCAAAGTTTTATTTTTAACACCGTGTCCTAATTTTTTCAAAGTGGGGTGTGTAAGTCTACAAAATTAATGCAACTTAATTAGGACTTCAGATAGTGGTGCATATTTTATTGTGGCACATTCCAAATTTCTTTATGGCTGGAGACGTTCTTGAGGAACTCATTATCCAGAGGTCAGAACGGTGCCCAAGCATGGACAAGCCACTCGAGTGTCAGATTAATGGAATGCTAGATTCCTTCATAGTTTTGAAGTTATTTCATTCCTCATGATAATTCTCATCTTGCCAAGTTAGTGAATTTTAAGAACTCTGAGAGCAGATTGTGAGATAAATGTGAAATATGAAATAATCCATACTTTTTGGAGTCAGGGACTTTCCTCTAGGCATTAGTTCATACTTGACTTTCTTGACTTACACTTGGGGATAAAAATGAGTTAGGACAAGGTCTCAGATACCACATTCCCTTACTGGGAAAGAAAATCCACTTGCACAACTTTGGACAGCTCATGTTTCTTGTTACACAGGCACTAAGCAGCAGCGGTTGCCATAAAATACTTTATTTAACCTTTGCAAAAATGTTTTTTTTAGTATGGCAAGGCAGCTCAGTTAAATGAAAATAAATAGTTTTCAAAGGATTGGGTTTCATTAAAATTCGTATCATTTAAAGTATTAATTTTTCTTTCACTGATTAAAGTTGAGGAGAGGTGTTGTAATTGACTGTTTAGAATAGATAATATAAATAAATGAAAGGAGTTTTAAGATTCCTTTGGTTTTGCTGTGGCGGTACAAAGCTAAAATCTCAAAACACATTTGCTTCAGAAGTAAATGCATATAAATAATTGAATCATTGGATTTAAAGTAAACAATTAATTTCATAGTCACTATGCACAGGCAATATACTGTACATGTTCTATTTTATTTTCTCATATTTTGAAAAACCTCTGCAAATCCCAGTGAGTATGAGGGACTTCTCTTTTTTTAACCTGGAATTTCTCAAGATTATCCACTCCCCTGCATTCTTCCAGCTCCATAAAATTTCATTTTTTAAAATTTATCATTACATTTAGTTAAGATTTTACTTCATTGGGAGACACTGGATCGATCTATCTATCTATCTATCTATATATATATATATATATATATATATATATATTTGAATCTTGCATTTGCTCTAAAGTTCTTGACCTTGCGTTGGGTTCAATGTGTTTCTGATAAGGTTCTGCACAACTTTTTATGTAGGAAACTAGTGAAATGTCTTTGCTTTCAACAATACTGGTAACTTAGTGGCAGTATTTGCATGCAACAATAAGCCAATAACCTTGGTTTAGTAACCCATAATATACACACAGCCCAATTGCTTCCACTTCCCTCCTCCTCTGGCACAAGTAGGTAAACAAATAGTTAAGCATAACAACCGAACCCAGGATTGTGGTTTGCTTCTTACTCATAGGCCAATATTTGTAAGCCAGCAACAAACCTTGGGTTAAATCTTGCCAGAGATCTCTGTTTATTAGAGAAAAAAGCCATAATCCCAGAATTGGAATGTTATGCTAGGCTGCTTTGTTTAGCTGCTCATGTCAAGAGAGGGACAAAGAGGTAGTGATCAAACTGCATGCACTAGCTGGCAGCTTTTACACACTATGGTTTATTAAAGGTTCTTGGCTTCTTGTTAAGGGAAATGCAACTAATGGTCTCATGAAAATCTAACATTAAAGTTTAGAAAAGTAAGAGGTCTTCTGTTTCAAACTAGGATCTTTGTACTGTTGTGCTCATGAACTGCTTTTGGGCATCTCATTGGCCACTTTGAGAACAGGATGCTGACTTTTGGTCTGATCTAGCAGGATTTTCCTGATGTTCCTAACCCTGTGTCCAGAGATCCCGTAGCTGTGTTATACCACTGACAGACAGCATCTTCCCTCAAACCCCGAGTTCTCTTTGTCACCTGTTATGTTTCTTAATAGTCCAGTAATTTTTGTAAAGCAACTCTACAGAAGATCCATTGTATATAGGGAAGATCTGATCCCTGTTCTTTATACCAGGAGTGGCCAACTGTCAAGAGACTTCTATCTACTCACAGAGTTAAAAACTGGCAGTGATCTACCCCCTTTTGGGGGGTTCAGTTGAAGTTGTTGAGCTTTTTGGGGGGGAGCCTAAGTTGTTGAGCTTCTTTGAGGGGAGCCAGTGATCTACCACAGACATCAAGTTATCTACTGGTAGTTCACAATCTACCTGTTGGACATGCCTGCTTTATACTATTTATGACTTCTTGATGTAAAATACAATAGTGGTCAAATCGCTTTTCACTTAAATCCTCTCCTGTCTGTTATCACCAGTCCACATATCCCAGACTGTCTTTCCCTTTTCCTGCTTTGTTTTATCACTCTGCAACCAGAGGTTTTAATTTAGCAGCACCTCGTGGCATTCATGCCTGGTTCCTTAGCCAGCCTCCTTTGTTGCAGCATCATGAATTCTTTGTCTGTGCCAGCCTTGCTAGAACTCACAAACTTTCCCACTTCTGATGATTGGCTTACAGCATTGATGACTTCATGATTCTGAATGGCAGCGAATAAACAGTTTGGCTCAAAACTAAATTTAGTAGCTTAAAATAGAAAACCATGCAGGCAATTCAAATTAAATATTGAAGGAGAACAAATTGCAGTGGACTCTGTAACCAAGGCCAAAAATGACATGTGAGTCTTAAATGTTCCCTGTTCCTTGTTGTCTCTCACTCTTATAAGCCAATTTAAACATTTCCATGAAGGCCTTGTGGTTCCTAAATCTGTAAATTAGGTGGGCGGTTCTGAATTGGGTTGCACACCCACTAGATGAACAGGTACGTAGTCTGGGGATGCTCCATCACCCATCATTGTTGCTGGAGGCACAAGCAGCCAAGGCATCTTAGCAAGTGCCTTTCACCAGCTTGGCCACCTTGTTCTGTTTCATACCTTCCAACACAACGCAGCCCAAATCTGGCATGCCTTCTTCCAGGTCTGCACTCCCACACAAGTCAGGTGTGACCCACGTGAGCTAAATTCCCAACAGTTCTCAAAATGTGTGTGGGGAAACCTAAAAGGCAGCAAAGGTGTCCCCTAAAGCAGTGGTTTAACTTAATTGGCTGAGTATGATGTTTGCTTATGCGCCGTGAAGCTCTCACAAAACAGCGAGATATAAATAGGAATTCTTTCCGTAGTACAGAGCTTACAATGTCATCAGATACTCGCTCCCAAGGGTACTGTTTTCCTAGCCTTTTCATACATTTAACGTGAAATGCACATCAATCTCCGTGGTGCATGGTTAGAAAATAATCGGTCAATGTTTGTAAAGCTTTTGATGTAAACTGGTGGCATATTCCTGGGTGATATGAGGTGGGAGGAGATGCTCCACAAGGGAAGTTCTGTGTTCAGACTCATCATTATCTATCACAGAGCATTTGTTTTCAATAATTTTTGAGCACATAGGGCCTGCTTTTGTATAGCATGCCTTTGTTTGTTTGTTTGTTTGTTTGTTTGTTTGTTTGTTTGTTTGTTTGTTTTCCCCACTATCATTCTCTCTCAACAGCCAGCAGCCTTCTCATTTCTATCAGTTTGGGTATACGGCTTCTCCTCCATACCTAACACACACACACACACACACACACACACACACACACACACACACACACATGGAGGCTGTGAGCAACTTGGTTTTAGCCACAGCAGTTGTTTCTCTTTATTCTGTGACTAAGATTTAAATATCAAAGCCATTAGGAGCTTTTATGTCCCAGAGTACATTTTCCCCTCAGGGTATACTTATTATCTTGTATATTTGTGTTAGTAGTCAAGGCCTAACTTTTGTAATTCAAAAGCCACCCACTGTATTGAATGTGTTTGTTTTACAAGCAGTTTTGTGCTGAGGGGACCAAAAATTGCCAGCAGGCTACTGACTTGTAACATCTTAGCGTTTGTTATTGTGGCTCCTTCTTAAAGGTCAAAGTCAAACTTCACTGGAAAAAACATAATTTCAGTCCATTAGCCTTGATTCATTGCCCTTGATGTGTGGGGGGCTTCATTATCTCCTTTTTCTAGACCTTGATGTAACTTTTTTTTTAGTACTATATTCATAAATCAGAAAATTTGTGACTTTTTCTTTCTTTTTCCCTTGGCAGTGGTTTCATACTGAATAACTATATGATAAACCGGCTTCACTTGGCCTCTATTAAAATAGAGAAATGTACTTAGAAATTCACCTTTAAAGACTGGAAGTTTATTTATTTAGTTTATTAAATACAAAGCACATGATTATCAAGACCTACGTTGCTTTGGTACACTGGGTTACAAGGGTCAATACGGCTTTGTTTGTTTTTAAAGAAAGGTATTAAACATGTTCAAATCTTATAATGAGAATTTTTGCAGCGATGGGACTTGGGTTTTGCTGGAAGGTTAGCTGATTAGTACAGGTCATCAATTAATGTGCTGCTTGTTTGCTTTGGGTTCGTTATTATTGTTTTTTATCTTTTTCAGCTGCTACATATCTGTATTGAAGGTTGGGGAAACTGGCGGTGGTCTGAGCCATTCAGTGTAGATAATGCAGGAACATTTATCAGGACTATTCAGTACAAGGGCAGGACTGCATCGCTTATTATCAAGGTCCAGCAGCTCAATGGAGTACAAAAACAAGTGAGTGTCCTTATGCATGTACATTTTGCTCAGGAATTCTTTTTCCAACAAACATTAAGTTGTCCAAGAGGATGCCACTAACTTGAAGTAATTAAGTATTTCTTAGATCCATTCTGATCTGGGTTCAGGCTTGGGTTTCTGGGTACAGAGAGCAGAGCCTGGGGAGCACAAACTTGCTTCTGGATCAGTTATCGGCTCAGAATGAGCCAAATAAAAGTAATGGCTATGCTAGATATTAGGAATCCTTTCAGTTAGTGGCAAGTTCATTTTGTCAATATTTTAGGCCAGTGCAGACATAATGCTGTGTCTTGGAAGTCTTCATTTTCTAGCTGGCAGTTAGCCTTAGTGCTCCCCCCCCATTCCTTCCCCACATTACGCCTGGTTTCATGATGCATGTGCACCAGTGCAAACAGTAATTAATGCAAACCAGGCTCCCCTGTAACAATGGTTAGCAAACTCACTCTAAACCGTGGTTACAGCAACTGATTTATTAGAGAACCATGGATTTAACATGGAACAAGAAACCATGTTTAACACTGAGGGGAGAAGAAGGAGATGGGATGCTTTTTACAAGTCTGGCTCTTCACATGGAAACTATTTTGTTTGGGGAACCACCATTCCATCTAGAGCGGGCCATAGAGAGGCTGATTCAGATATTTAATATAAACATTTGTCAGGGTTGAACTTTATACTGATAATGGCATAAAGATAAAAATAAATTGTGTTTATTTGGCTACAATGCAAAATCAGTGCTGATGGCTGATTCCTAAGGCTAAAATCCTATACACACTTTCCTGGAAGCAGCCCCCATTTCACTTGGTTGGGCTTACTTCTGAGTATGGGATTGTCCTGCAGGACATTAAACAACTGGTGGACTCAGCAGCGAGACTCAGCCTTGTAAAGTTCCATCAGAGTTCTTAGGGCACTTAACTTCACATAGAGTCTTAATTGATTTTGGTGAGCAGCTAACTTCTTGTATCTCCAAAATTGAAATTGCTTAAATTGAAAGCATTCACTGTGACGATGCAATTAAATTTAGTATTTAGTTGAATTCTTCGGCTCATCGCCGAAGAATTGATGCTTTTGAATTATGCTGCTGGAGGAGACTCTTGAGAGTCCCATGGACTGCAAGAAGATCAAACCTATCCATTCTGAAGGAAATCAGCCCTGAGTGCTCACCTGAAGCTGAGGCTCCAGTACTTTGCCCACCTCATGAGAAGAGAAGACTCCCTGGAAAAGACCCTGATGTTGGGATGAGGGCACTAGGAGAAGGGGACGACAGAGGATGAGATGGTTGGACGGTGTTCTCAAAGCTACGAACATGAGTTTGACCAAACTGCGGGAGGCAGTGGAAGACAGGAGTGCCTGGCGTGCTATGGTCCATGGGGTCACAAAGAGTCGGACACGACTAAACGACTAAACAACAACAACAAATTTAGTTGAATATTAAATTATTGGTATCTGGTCAAAATAATATTTTACTGATGATACTTATATAACTCAGATCGTTATAGCTGAACTATTATTATGTTTCTTTATCTCCATGTGAACATCCATAAAATAGACATTTTTCAACTTAAACTTTATTGTAAAAATCAATTCATATAAAATATTTATTTGTGTTTGTGTCTCATTGTTCCTGATTTAGATAATTATTTCTGGAAGACAGATTGTGTGTAGTTACCTCTCTGAAAGCATTGAAATCAAAGTTGTTCAGCATTACACTGGGCAGGATGGACAAGCCATTGTAAAGGAACATTTTGACTGCCTTGCACCCAAGCAGAAGCTGCCATCGTATGTCCTAGAAAACCATGAACTAACAGAGCTGAGTGTGAAGGCTAAAGGAGATGAAGACTGGTCAAGAGATGTCTCTCTTGAGTCTAAAGACACTGAATATAGCACAGTCATCCAGGTACACAAACAAATTGTTTGCAAATCAGAAGTTTGTAATTTTCTATTAAAAAAAACTGAATGTGTTTTCCAAGATAACGATTCTCTTATTATGAATGTGGATTTTGGATGAGTGCAAGGATACTAATCAGCCTCAAACCCATCTGCTAGAAAGTGCTTGTTTTCAGGATCAAGTGGGTGGAGTAGGATTAGCCCTTTGTCTCCTGCTACAGTCCATATTGGACCTAACCACCCACCCACTGGGAATTTGCATTGGGGGAAACTCTCATTGATGCCAATAAGAACTTTATTCCCGATGTCAATAGGTGGGTGTAGAGCCCCTGATCCAGAAGGGAACCATAGTTGAAGCCATAGGGTAAAAGCCCCCCTTATAACTGCCATCTAGGTCCTGATCCAAACTTGGGCACCTACCCGTTTATTTAAATAAAAATGTGATATTGCTAAGTGTGCGAATGGTTTCATGCGTAGTTTAGCCCTATCTAAAATAATGTGCAAAAAAGAGAGATTGTTTTTCTTTGAAAGCTGGTCTTCTTTTTGACTTGCAATGTGTTGATATATCAGATGATACAAAATATTTAGCTCTGCAAGGCTACCGTAACCTCAGGCGATACCTATCTTTTTTTCTTGTCTGCAGGTCCCATCATCAAACAATTCCATTATTTATGTATGGTGCATAGTCTTGACATTAGAGGCCAATTCTCAAGTACAACAACGAATTGTGAGTACATTCCCCATTGTCCAAATTAATATGACCTCACATGTTCTGAAACGAATTAAGGTCAAACTGACCCACAGCAGAGATTTAGTGACAGTCTGTTACAGCTGGAATGCTGGATCCACAGTTAAAAAGCTGAAACGGTTCTACTGCTTTGATTTTGTAGATTGTTTTCAGCCCTCTTTTTATCATGAGGAGCCATCTTCCGGATCCCATCATCATACATCTGGAAAAAAGGAGCCTGGGACTAAATGAAATGCAAATTATTCCTGGGAAAGGGCAAGAAAAACCATTGCAAAATATAGAACCTGATTTAACCCATCACCTCACCTTCCAAGCCAGGTATAGTATCTATACCTAAGCATGCTGGGCTGCAGAATGAGTTTAGTGTCAGAACAAAAGTTTACTAAAACCACCTGTTTCTCTGGTGGGTAATGGAAATGCCACTGTGCAGTGTAGACTCAAGACTGATTTTTGTGTGTGAATGGACTGTGAGCACCAACCTGGTGCTGAAAGCCAGTTCTTAGGCTGAGCATGTGCTCAGGTGTGCTCCTTTCCTGAATTTTTCTTACAAATATTATTTTATGTATACCACTTAGAGAGCCTTTTTTTATTAAGTGGCATATAAAGATTAGTAAGCAAATAAGCTGGGACGGGGTGGCGCTGTTGGTTAAACCACAGAGCCTAGGGCTTGCTGATCAGAAGGTTGGCGGTTCGAATCCCTGTGACGGGGTGAGCTCCCGTTGCTCGGTCCCAGCTCCTGCCCACCTAGCAGTTCGAAAGCACGTCAAAGTGCAAGTAGATAAATAGGTACCACTACAGCGGGAAGGTAAACGGTGTTTCCGTGCGCTGCTCTGGTTTGCCAAAAGCGGCTTTGTCATGCTGGCCACATGACCTGGAAGCTGTACGCCTGCTCCCTTGGCCAATAGAGTGAGAGGAGCGCCGCAACCCCAGAGTCGGTCACGACTGGACCTAATGGTCAGGGGTCCCTTTACCTTTACCTTTAAGCAAGTAGGCTAAATAAATTCCAGTTGTGTCTACCACCACCTCTGCCACTGTCTGTAGCTGGCTTCTGATGGTGGGTCCACATGTCTATTTTAAGAAAAAATAATCCCACAAGCCTGAAGTCTGGTGCAGAGCACACACTCAGTTTCTCTGATTAACCCATGCAATGAATTAACACCCCTGCTTTATTCTCATGGCAGGGAAGAAGATGATCCTTCTGAATGTGCAGTCCCCATCTCGACAGCCCTCATTAAGCAGATTGCCACCAAATCAAATGCAGGAGGCACTGCAAATGAAATACTTTCCGATTTCTATGGGTGCTGCAGCTCCCCCCAGTCTGTGTGGCCTTATACTAAGAAGGATTTTGTCAGGTACTGGTGTCTTACTATTTTCCTTTGGAGTTGCATTACTTGCAATGAAATAAATACATTTGCAAATAGTGGGAGCCTAAAACAACTTTTATTTCATGGGAAGAGCATCGTATTTTCAGCATTTATCAATAACTTTTCTAGGTATATCAGCTCCACCTGCCTCCTGGATAGAAAAGACACATCTTATTTTTTTAGCTCCTTATCCTAAGCAAATTCCAAAGCAGAGAGTGGCTTTTGATATTGCAACATATTGAAAATATTTTTAAAAATCGGAATCATATTTTCAGGGAATCATTTGCTGTCATATTTGTAGGACTAAGAAACTGCCAAGGAGACTGAATGCCAGGTGTTGTCCTGAGACTGCTTTTAATTCAATTATTTCAAAATGTGACTTGCTGTTTGATCCTTGAATAAAAGCCTATTTCAATCAAAGAAGAAAACCAGCCTAAATCAGGGACAGATTTGCCCTGGCAGAATCTCTTTGTACGTATTTCAGAATCATATCTGTTATCAGGAGGCACTGCAGTGTAACAAAAGCTTTATGAATGGCTAGGATGATGAACTGCAAATCTTACCAATGAATTAACCACTTTCTTTTATCTCTCCTTTGATACGTTACTTGGGAAAGCAGCGAACAGCTCACTCAGTGGGATAGCCCAATGCGAGTGAAACTGTCAGTGTGGAAGCCATGTGTGAAAACGCTGCTGATAGAGCTCCTGCCATGGGCTCTGCTGATCAATCACTCCAAGTGGGATCTTTGGCTGTTTGAAGGCGAGAAGATTCTCCTGCAGATACCTTCTGGGAAAACAATGATACCTCCAAACTTTCAGGCAGGCATACTATTCAAAACAATATGCCTTGTTTTGTTTTAACCATTCTCTTTTCATTTGTGTGCAGGGACAGATCAAAGGTTGCAAGGCCCGCAACACATCCTGCACAACATGTTTTTTTATTTGTCAGTACGTGCAAACATAGACAAACATGCAAACAGTGGCAGGCTTCTTCCCCACATGGAGTCTGGGTGCATCTGGTCAGTTGTTTTGTTCCTAATGTGGGGCAAGCAGTGAATATTGCAGATTCCTCCTTGCATCATAGCCAACACATCATTGCTGTGAGAAATGAGAGTAGCTACCACTTTTTAAGCTATGTAAAATTGTAAAGGGAGTATTTAATCAGGAAACGGTCATGCATTTGGAACCCCTAAATAAACTGCACCAAGGCCCTTTGAAGCAGCTTACCCATTTCCCAGTTTATAACAATAAATGGCAGCCATCTACTGTGGATTATTTCAGTGTCTTAATTTTTTTTTCTATGAACCATTTGACCACAGGGCCTCAAGATTAAATTCTATATTGTACTACCTTGAGTATACGAAAAGTAATCTCAGCCTTGGCTTATACATTTAGCCAGTTCGGCACTAAGGTAGCATGATGGAGGCTACCTTAAGTCCCTCTCTCCTACAAACAGCCTCCGGTGTCAACTAGGACCTGATAACCAAATGCACTGAGCCCAAGTTTGGGCCTCCCCCTGTGTTTTTTTTTAGGGTGAATAGAATGCTTGCATCCAGACTGTTCTTAGCCTTGAGTACAAGTCCAAACCTGCAGGGTGCCAGGAGAGTTCTGCAAGCAAAAACTGAAGTTATGCAGATAGCTATTTATTAGTAGGGACAGTGTTAATTGCTTTTGTTCTGACCAGGGCTAATTAATGGCCAAATATAAGTGCTTGTTTGTGATAGCCGTAGAAAACTAGTTCAGGTGCAGAGTAGGTCATTTGCAAACATCAGAAGTGCTTGCAAAGTTTATCTTCTGTGAATGAGCGTACCAAATGTATGTCAGGGTTTGCTTTCTCTGTTGTGCATGCAAGAGTGCATCCTCTGTGCAGTCACCTATAGAGTGAACCTAAAGGAGTTAAAGGTCATGCTTAGGGCGCCAGCTGGACTGGGTTCTTGGGTAACACAATTGTTCTAGCACATTACTGCTGCGCCACCCACTGAATATATAGACAGACTGTGGCTTAGGGATGTGGAATAGGGATATGGAATATGGAATAGGACCATGAAATCTTGTGGTGAAATGCAGTTCAGCATACACATTTGGCAACACTGCTTGATATCGCACAAGCAAATAGTAAGTGGCTGGAAAAAAATATATAGAATTTAAATGGGATCAGATTTATGTTTGCAATCTCCTCTTGTCTTATATTGAGTTGAAGTATTGAAAACAGGAAGTACTGAACATAGCCCCGAATTTTTCCTGTTTTGTTTTAGGAAGCTTTTCAAATTGGCATATACTGGGCAAACACTAACACTGTGCACAAGTCAGCAGCAGTCAAGCTGGTCCACAATATGACATCACCCAAGTGGAAGGATGGAGACAACGAGGAGGTGGTGACACTGGATGAGGAAGGATTTGTTGAAGCTGAGATAAGACTTGGAGCCTTTCCAGGACACCAAAAGGTTAGAAATTTTTAAGGTATTATTTCCTAATGTTGAAAGGAGAAAAAAAATATTACGTCATTCAGAAATATGGCAAACTAAGGAGAACATTTACAAGATGAACTGATCAAGCATACCCAGAAGAAAACCGTAATTGGGAATGGTCTGTTCATATGGATTTGTTTAAAAAGGTAGAATAACATTAGCTGCCTTCCCCTGGGCAGAGTGGTTGCAAAAGGAACATCAAAATCATGTCATTCAGGTGTCTTTTCAGACCCAGGACCCACTTTTAACATTTGGGGACCCATTTCTGAACCCTTTACCCTATATATGCATGGTAGTACAGTAGTGCTCTTGTTGCAACCCACTAGTGGATCCCAACCCATTGGTGATGTAGTTCAGCTGCCTGCCAATGACAAAAATCCACTCTTACCGCATGCCTGAAAGGTAAACACCCAGTCTCTGCTGCAGAACCTCTAACAAGGGGAGCCGCCACCTTCCAGGATAGTTTGTTCCACTCAGCTCGTACCATCGTGAAGATCTTCCTAATGCATGGTTTAAATCCTTTATCTGAGGGATAAAGTGGCAGCAAGCAGTGATTTGCTAATAGATTTTCTTCCTTGAAATAGTGCTTAAGGTGGTGTGTATAATAGGGTTCCTCTATTTTTGAGCATCAAAATGAAATATTTATTTAGCAGTTCTTACATTGTTGGAAAATATATGTCCTTTACCTGCTAATCTTCTGCTCCTGATATTATCCTGCAGCTGTGTCAGTTCTGCATTTCTTCTATTGTTCAACGTGGTATTCAGATCCTGCAGATTGAAGACAAGAGCATCATCATCAATAACACTCCATACCAAATATACTATAAGCCGCAGCTATCTATTATGAAGTCTCAACTAAGAGAAGAGGTAAAATATTAACACTGTGTTTTTTGTTTTAGCTTCTACAGTGGGTATAAATTACTATTTATATAAAGGCTAAACTTCTTATTGAAAGGAAAACACTGGATCAGGACTTAATAAAAGTCACTCATTTTCGATGGTTTTAATTGAGAACATAGATGCCACAATACAGTTGACCATGGTAATTAACTTGTGATCTCTGCATAGTTGCGGATCTTGATACTCTGTAGAATTAGTTCTGCTTGGTCCCCATATGTTCTGAAGCTGAAGGCTGCTGTTGAAACAGAGGCAGCATAATCCATCATAGCTATTGAAACAGTTCTAAGAATTCCCATATGAAAAAGTTGTATCTGGTTTATAAGCACTGGGAAATAAGCTTCATTGAATTCACTGGGTCTTACTTCTGAGTAGGCAGTGTATTGTCAGGGACTTAAATCAACTGTGCTTGATGATAATAGCAAAAATGAATAATAGCTATATTTATTTAAATTATTTTATAATCCAGTCTTCATTGTTCACACAATCCCAGAACCAGGAACAATGTAAAAATTCAGTAAGGAAATATTTCATTTAAATACAGAATGTAACATCAAAATATGTTGTTGTTGTTGTTGTTGTTGTTGTTGCTGTTGTAGTGTTCGGGTTTTTGCTGAGTCAGTAGCATAAAACACCATCAGATTGCTTCTTCACTCAATCGAATCTAGGTCAAACTAATCTAGGTCAAACTAATAACATTTGGCAGAAAGCCAAGGTCTGCTTCTACCTTAGCAACAGCGTTTCTATTGGTTGAGGTTCAACACTGAGACTTGTTATCTGTGAAAGCCAGTTCAGTGTGTGTGTGGTGAGTGTAGGAGAGAAATTGCTGTATAGGTTGAGAGAGAGACAGAGAGGAGAGGATTTATTTTGCTTTGTATATAGAAACTCTGTTTTATTTTATTTTAATAAATCCTGTAAATAGTTTATTCTGCGTCCAGACGTCTAGTCATTTCAGTTACCGCCAGAAGCTTCCGGAAAAACCTGCGCAAACTCTGCTGTGTTCAGGCTGCAGTCACACCTGACACTTAAAAACTCTAAGAGGTTATGGGAAGGACACTGGCTGGTTCCTGGCTGGCGTGTTGGCATCAGTGAGCTGGTGAAGCCGTGGACGTGTGGAATCGTTTGGACAACAGCTGCAGCGTGGAAGTGCTGGATGCTGTGTTTCCTGTTCTCTCTCGGAGGCCGTGAGTAGCTGGTTCCAGGTTCCAGGGAACATTGCTCTCAGATGGCGTCACAACCATTTCAGATGGCGTTTGAGCGTCTGAATGACAGCAATTACTTGCTATGGTCTGAACGCATGCAGGCAGTGCTGCAAAGGGAACATCTCTGGCAGGCTGTAAATAAGCCACCTGCAAAGCCAGATGATGAAGACCTGGATAATGACCAAAGAGCAAGGGCCACCATTATCTTGGGGCTTGAGAATTCCCAGTTACCGCATGTACGGGGGATTAAAACAGCCAAAGGTGTGTGGAAAGCGTTAAAAGACCTACATGTGCGTGAAACTGCTGTTTCCAAGTTATCTATTCGTAAGTCATTATACAAGGTGATGTTACAGCCTGGAGTGACAATGCATGATCATCTGCACAGTTTACAGATGAAGTTTGTAGAACTTCAGGAAAGAGACTGTACATTAGCCCAGGAGGAGAAAGTGTCTATCATTTTGAGCTCTCTCCCTGAAAGCTGGGACAATTTAGTAATGACTTTTGAGGCAATGAAAGAAGATGATTTAACTGTTAGTTATGTTACTGGGCGTTTACTGGAAGAATGGCAGAAACGGGAAGACAGGTTGTTGGCTGCAGAGGCATCGACAAGCGGTCGGCTTGGAAAGAATGTGAATGCCGTTCCAGAAGGGAAGCAGCAACCACCACGTTCCTGTGAAGAGTCAGCGTATGCTGTGCGACGGTGTTTTCGGTGTGGATCAACAAAACATCTAAAACGCGGGTGCCCAGAGGTGACGAAGTATCAGCGACAAGATCAGCAGCAGCAACAGCAGCAGCAACAGCGGCAGAAGAAATTCTTCAAGCGTAAACAGTCGGCTCATCTTGTGACAGCCGTGGTCAAGGTTGCTAATGAGAAACAAACTGTCTGGGTGGTTGACTCAGGTGCCACTCGTCACATTGTAAATTCTGACGAGTTGTTTGTTTCAAAGAGCGTGGCACAACGTAGCCAAATTGCTCTCGCTGACGGGAGAACTTCTGAGGTACATTCGGGGGGTTCAGTGTTTGTTCCTTGTCTGCGTGAGTGCCTGGAGAATGTGTTATGTGTGCCCTCACTAAGAAAAATAAAAAAATTCCTTCAGTAGCACCTTAAAGACCAACTAAGTTTTTATTTTGGTATGAGCTTTCGTGTGCATGCACACTTCTTCATGCACTCTGAAGAAGTGTGCATGCACACGAAAGCTCATACCAAAATAAAAACTTAGTTGGTCTTTAAGGTGCTACTGAAGGAATTTTTTTATTTTACTTCGATCCAGACCAACACGGCTACCAACCTCACTAAGAAGCAACTTAATGTCAGTAGATTGTTTGCTAAAAGCTGGTTTCAAAGTACATTTTGAAGAAAACAGCTGTGTTATCAAAAAGAATGGTGAGATTCTGGGAACTGCTAAGTCAGAGGGAGGTTTGTTTATGCTTAAAGCAGGTTCTCCAATTTCAGCAGTAGTCAGTGAATCTCAGCCTGTGTTGGGTAACAAAGCTGTGCATGACAACTGTGTGCATTTATTACATAGAAAAATGGGACATGCTGGTTGGAAAAGTATTTTAAAAATGCCTATGCTAGCTGATGGGTGCAAACTGAAGAATTGTAATAAATTTTTGGATTGCAATGTTTGCAAAAAAGTTAAAACCCAGAGAGTATCATTTCCCAGAAGTGATAGAGTGAGCGATACACCGCTACAGCTTGTTCATATGGATGTAATTGGTCCATTTGCTGTTAGCAGAGGTGGAGCGCGTTTTTCTTTGACTATTGTGGATGACGCAACGCGTTATTCCTGGGTTTATCCCATGAAAAGCAAGGGAGACGTGTTTACCAAGTTCAAAGGCTGGGTGGCGTCTGTGGAGAGGTTTTTTTTCTCTCAAACTGAAAAGGATTCAGACGGATAAAGGTGGAGAATTTTTGTCAAATGCTTTCTGTGATTGGTTGCATAAACGGGGCATAGGGCATAGAAAAACAAACACTTTTTCTCCTGAAGAAAATGGAGTTGCGGAGAGAAAAAATAGATCTTTACAAACTATGATGTTTTCTATGATTGAAGATGCTGGGTTACCAATGTCCTTTTGGGCGGAAAGCATGGTTACATCTTGCTATCTTCAGAACAGACTATTCCATCAAACCATTGGTACAACTCCTTATTTCAAATTGTTTGGAAAGAAACCTAAAGTAGACCATTTGCATGTGTTTGGGTCAAAAGCATGGGTACTTATTCCCAAACAGGTACGCAAGAAAGGAGAGCCTAAAACCAAGCAGCTAATTTTTGTGGGTTATCAAGAGCTTGGGAAAGGATATAGGTTCGCAGAAGGAGCAAATGGAATTGTAATTTCCAGAAATGCCACTTTTTGTGAGCATAGTGGTTGGGAGAAATTACATGCTAACACAGAAATTTGGTTTCAATCTTCCCAAGGACGCAGTGATAGTAAAAAAGAGCCTGAGAGTGGAGAGTCTGAGAATGAGGGGGAGAAAAGTACAGATAAGAGATCCTCACAGCAAGAAACTAGTCAGACTTCACCCGTTGCTAAGGAACCGAAAGGGGGGCGAAGTTCTGAGGGGGAAAGTGAGACTGCAGAAACTTTTTCTCCCAGGCGATCTCAGAGGAAAAACAAAGGTGTACCACCAGAACGTTATTCTCCTGATATGGCTAACGTGTTTAATGTTTTAGTGGAGCCACAAAGCTATCAGGAAGTGCTGAGTTTGCCAGAAGAGCAGGCTAACATGTGGTTACAGGCTATGCAGGAAGAGATGTCTTCTCTAAATGAGCATAAAGTTTTTACACCAGTAGCAAAGCCTGAGGGGGCTAAAATTGTGGGCTGCAGATGGGTGTATAAGCTTAAGGCTCTAGTAACAGGAGGGTACAAACACAAGGCTCGCTTAGTAGCACAGGGGTATACTCAAAGACCTGGACTGGACTTTGACGAGACTTTTGCCCCGACTGTCAGGCCTGAAAGTGTAAGGTTACTTCTGACAATAGGAGCTAAAAGAAAGCTGAAACTCAATCATTTTGATATACAAGCTGCATACTTACATGCATCTTTAACTGAAGAACTTTACCTTACTGAGCCACCTGGTTTTGAGACAGGGTGCAATAGAGTGTTAAAGTTAAATAAAGCTCTCTATGGGCTTAAGCAGGCTGCTAGATCCTGGAATAAATGTCTCCATGAAGCATTGGTATCTTTAAATTTCAAACAGAGTGTAGCAGACAATTGTGTCTATGTACGTGGAACTGGAAGTGAACAAGAGTTGTGTCTAATATATGTTGATGATGTCTTATATGGTTGCAGGTCAGACAAACAGACAAAAAGGTTTGCAAAACAACTGTCTAGCAAATTCAAAGTAAAGGACCTAGGTCCAGTTCGATCATATTTAGGCTTGGAAGTGTGCTGGGCCAAGGATGGTAGTTGTTTGATAAATCAGCAGAGTAAAATCAAGCAGCTTTTAATTAACTATAGGATGCAAGACTGCAAAGGAACTGCAGTACCTATGGAGCCTGGATTTATAAAATCACTTCACACAGATGAGAGCTCATTGTTTGAACACCCTGAACTATATCATTCAGTTATTGGGAGTTTGTTATATCTGGCACAGTGGTCCAGACCAGATATTAGTTACGCAGTTGGCATATTAAGCAGACTGGTTTCAAAACCTACGCTTAATGCCTGGAAAGCAGTGAAACAAGTACTAAGGTACCTTAAGCAAACAATTGGCTATGTTTTACAATTAAATTCAGAAGGAGATGAAGTACTGTATTGTTACTGTGATAGTGACTGGGGAAATCTGCCAGATCGAAAATCTGTTACTGGTTTAGTCATTATGTTTGGTGGGGCGTTAATTACTTGGCGGTCCAGGAAGCAGAACGTAGTAAGTGGATCGTCTACTGAATCGGAATTTGCTGCAATTAATGAATTATGCAACGAAGTGATTTATTTCAAGCAGTTGTTAACAGATATAAATGTAAATTGTGAACAACCTGTACAAGTTTATGTGGATAACCAAGCATGCATAACTTTGAGTAATACAGAAGGTTTGAAATCACGTTCGAAACACATTGCAGTGAAATACCAAAACGTACGTTGCTGTGTACAGAATGATGTGATTAAATGTACTTATGTATCTAGTGAGGAAAATATTGCTGATGTGTTAACTAAACCGTTGTCAAAGATCAAGAACAAACAAATGTGTAAAGGTTTAGGTTTGCTAGAAAAAGCAAGTGAAGAGTTAATTGGTTCAGAAGAATCTGAGAGGGGGTGTTCGGGTTTTTGCTGAGTCAGTAGCATAAAACACCATCAGATTGCTTCTTCACTCAATCGAATCTAGGTCAAACTAATCTAGGTCAAACTAATAACATTTGGCAGAAAGCCAAGGTCTGCTTCTACCTTAGCAACAGCGTTTCTATTGGTTGAGGTTCAACACTGAGACTTGTTATCTGTGAAAGCCAGTTCAGTGTGTGTGTGGTGAGTGTAGGAGAGAAATTGCTGTATAGGTTGAGAGAGAGACAGAGAGGAGAGGATTTATTTTGCTTTGTATATAGAAACTCTGTTTTATTTTATTTTAATAAATCCTGTAAATAGTTTATTCTGCGTCCAGACGTCTAGTCATTTCAGTTACCGCCAGAAGCTTCCGGAAAAACCTGCGCAAACTCTGCTGTGTTCAGGCTGCAGTCACACCTGACACTTAAAAACTCTAAGATGTAGTTGTTGTTAACTTTTTATACTACAACATAGAGAGGGGCACCACTTTAACCAAATGCTCGGGTGAGTAGCTACGTTTTTGCCTGACAGTGAAACTCCATTCACATTGTTGTGAATTGCACCTGAAAGTGATGCCGCTATTGAGTATGCCCTCTCACAAGTTGCCGCAGGCCATATCACAGAGAGCCGAGGCACCATGAGGAGTCTGGGCAGGTGTATAAGAGATTAGGGGTGTTTCATGTATACATACAAGAAATGCCTGTATAAAATAAACTAACAAGATGATATTCACGAACAGATGCCATTGCAATTGTAAAAGGTAAAGGGACCCCTGACCATTAGGTCCAGTCGTGACCGACTCTGGGGTTGTGCGCTCATCTCGCATTATTGGCCGAGGGAGCCGGCGTATAGCTTCCAGGTCATGTGGCCAGCATGACAAAGCCGCTTCTGGTAAACCAGAGCAGCACATGGAAACGCCGTTTACCTTCCCGCTGTAGCGGTTCCTATTTATCTACTTGCATTTTGACATGCTTTCGAACTGCTAGGTTGGCAGGAGCTGGGACCAAGCAACGGGAGCTCACCCCATCACAGGGATTCGAACCGCCGACCTTCTGATCAGCAAGCCCTAGGCTCAGTGGTTTAACCACAGCGCCACCTGGGTCCCTAATGTACCCACCTGGGTACAATTGCAATTGTAAAATGATGTAATTTCAGAAATGTTAAAAAAACAAATAATGTGAAGTTCATGGTGGTTTGCATCCTGAGTATAAAAACCAGAAGCAGCAGCCATGTGTGTGAAGCTAGTAGGACAGTCCACTGGCAGCAGGGAGGAGAATGGGAGCAAGAGGCAGCATTGCTGATCCACTTTAGGTAGCAGAATATCTTAGCGCAGCCCTGCATACGTCTTATCAGGGAGAAAAATGCACATCCTCTATTGCAATTGTTCGCATCTCTTTAGAGATGCTTCACAGTTCTTTGAGTACTATTGCCCTGGATTATCTGGGAAATACATCTTTCATTAGTGCATTAAATGACAGGCAGACTGTTCTGGATACAAAGGAGTGCTTTGCCTTTATTTTTTAAAAATCAATGCAAGCTGATTTAAAATGTACGTTATAAAAGTTCACATTACTTCCTTTGTTGGATTCATGAAACTACTGTTTTACACAGCTTCTCCTACAAGTTTCTGGCATTGCCACTCAGTGCCTGTCTATAAGGATATCCTGCTATACCAGTGTTTTTTTCTGGGGTGACGGATACCCCTAAACATTTTGTGAATCTAAGTTTGGCCTCATTGAGGGGCAGTATTTCAATATGAGTACAGTAGGAAAACGAGAGTAGCCCTAAACATTTTTTAAAGAAAAAAAGCATTGTACCATACCAAAGAGAAGTGGACGCAGGCAAGATGTTTGGAGATTTAATGTAACCTTAACATGAATATATTCTGAATTGTGCCCCTTACAAATTCTGCAGAAACTGAAGACTTGCATTAAATAGCTATGTACTCCCTTTCTTTCTTGTTTTCTTCCTAGTACTTACAAGTTCCAGACAGCAGTACATTCAGCATCTGCTCAGCTACAGAGACAGACACTGCCAAAGCAAGTTCTGTTGTTTTTTGGGACTTGATGCCTGATATTACCCAGCCAGATTTTGATATGCTCCCTCTTCAAAAGTACATGTTGCTAAGCTTCAAACATAGCATTAATTGCCGTGCCATTTCATGTTGGAGTCCACCAGCTGTCATCCGGCAGGAATTCCCAAGGCAGAGTATAGCTGTACCCATTGGAGGTAGAACTGAAAATGGATTCTGCACCAGGTATGTAGAATGCGTGTGAAGGAGCTTTATATTGACAGGCAGAGGACAATGCCAGTCTTAAAAAATGCAAGGGGTTGATTTAAAAGTTAAAATAGTGAGGCTGGTCCTCAGTAATGCTGTTGTTGTTGTTTAGTCATTTAGTCGTGTCTGACTCTTCGTGACCCCATGGACCAGAGCACGCCAGGCACTCCTGTCTTGCACTGCCTCCCGCAGTTTGGTCAAACTCATGTTCGTAGCTTCGAGAACACTGTCCAACCATCTCGTCCTCTGTCGTCCCCTTCTCCTTGTGCCCTCCATCTTTCCCAACATCAGGGTCTTTTCCAGGGAGTCTTCCCTTCTCATGAGGTGGCCAAAGTATTGAAGCCTCAGCTTCAGGATCTGTCCTTCCAGTGAGCACTCAGGGCTGATTTCCTTCAGAATGGATAGGTTTGATCTTCTTGCAGTCCATGGGACTCTCAAGAGTCTCCTCCAGCACCATAATTCAAAAGTATCAATTCTTCGGCGATCAGCCTTCTTTATGGTCCAGCTCTCAGTAATGCTATAGACTCTTAAATACAAATACAGTGGTACCTTGGTTTTCGAACGTAATCCATTCTGGAAGGCCATTTGAGTTCTGAAATGTTTGAAAACTGAAACCTCAATAGGCAACACCTAAGCCTTGCACTCAGCGGAAGCTGCGTGGCATGTTCAGCTTTTGAGGCATTCGAAAACCAAGGTACCACTGTACAAATACTTTGATAGTGTGCAAGAAATTCATTTTGAATATAGCTTTCCTACATTATGGGTAAACGGCATGTTTCCAACAAAAATAAAATGAAAAGTGTGTTGCATAATGTTCCTGTGCCCTCTTTCTGGCATATTTGTGTGGGCTAGAAGGGACAAGGGAGAAGTTATCTCCCCCCCCCAAAAAAAAATCAGATTACAATTTTACAATCGCATATCCAACATACAACATAAAAACAAGATTCCAGAGAATCTCCTGGACTTCCCTCTTCCCCTTTGTGTGTCCTATCGTTAATCATTTCCTCCTGCATCTTTTATGATAATTCAAATATTTTACTTCTCCATTGTGTCCAAAATTCACCAGTAAACTACAAGTGTTATTCCAATTCTACTAACAATTTTAACTGTTTACAATGGTTTTTAAGATAAATTATAATTTCCCCCCATTCCTTATTAAAATTTTGGTCTTCCTGATTTCTGATTCTCCCGGTCATTTTAGCCATTTCGGCTTAACCCATCAACTTGATCTGCCTTCTTCTCTGGTAGGGACTTTATCTTCTTTCCATCTCTGGGCCAACAACATCCACACAGCCGTGGTCACATACATAAATAGTCTTTTCTGCTCTATTGGGATTTCGGCATCTAGAATTCCAAAAAGAAATGCTTCAGGGGTTTTTTAGGGGAAAAAACATTTCAAACATTTTTTTCAACCCATTATATATCATTTCCCAAAATTATTTTACTACCTTACATTTCCACCACATATGATAAAAGGTGCCCACAATGGAGAAGTTAGCATATCATTCCTGAAAACAAGAGGGTAAATATCTTGATTGTTTCATATGTTGCATTCAGACAACAGACGCAACTAGGGAGGCATTCTTGATAGTTTCTATTCAATTATGAAATCAACTTGCTTTGGAGATTTACCCAGGTCAACACTTGAGCATCATAAGAAAGCACTATGAAGCTCTTTGGTATGGACAAGTGGGAAGTAGATTGGAAGGGCATCTGCTGGAAATTCATGCTGATTCATGCTTCATCTTAGAGTCTACAATATATGCACCACCACATTCCACATAGCACCCAGAAATAATAACAGCAGGAGTGGAGGGCTGAAATATTGTCATTTGTCTTGCATGGCATATAGAAATCATGTATTTCTTGCATAAAAAATGTATGTTCTGCTTTTAATTGCTTAAGCTTTGCCATTTTTGATATGAAAAATGATTTTGTTCTCTGTTCATCTACTTTCGTAACATCTTGATAGCTTGAGAAAGAAATGTGCTCTCAGACAGCTTGTGAACAATTATACTTTTAATAATCCAATTGTATGTGTCTCTGTCTTCTACAGCAGTTTAGCTATTTAAAATGGCACATTATATGTTAAAAGAAGAGGGGGGCGGGGAAACTTGAATAGGAACAATACTGAGAAGACAGTAGGAAATGTAGAAAACTTTCCAAGTCTAAAAGGCTGCCTATATCTAAAATTGCACCCCCTTTTGAAAATAAGCCACTGTATAGTAAAAATTCCACTGCTTCATAGAAGACATATTTTCCGTTTCCTGCCCCCAAAACTGATGTTGTTCTTACTGTATGATGCAGATCTAAATAAAGAGCTATATAGAGCCACGTAAGATCAGAATCAGCCATATGGTATTGCCCTTGCTGTGAGCTGTGTGGGAGATGCTTTGAAGACAATGTGTGCTTCAATCTCTTGAGCATTGAGGAGGGAATACCTATATCAATTCAATTACTCAGCAGTGACTCTTCTGGGTGATTTATGAATGATGTGGCTGGACTCAAAGAGATTCCAATATGGGCCTTAGAAGAAAGGATGCTGACAAAATACAGTGATCCTAACAGGCGGGAGCAGGAGTCAAAACCAGGATTATGAGAAAGAGGAAACTGTTCCCTCTTCCAAACTGACACATTTTTATCTTCACATATTCTTGGGGGGGAAATCACTCTAATAGAATAAAGGTGAACCAGGCAGCTTTAAAAAGAATATGTGCGAACAGGAATTTGTCTGTGAGCCCAGTGATGTAGGCATCACTGTCAATGGGCATGATGCATGATGCGGAGCCCATCAACCCCAACCAGGTTCAGGGATCTTGCAAGTTGTAGTCCCGCATCCAGAAGAGACCTATTGGTGGGAGGTATCTTTCTGCTTCATTGGATTTTTAGTGCCTTTTTTTGCGTTTCTTTCGTACCAGCAGCGTGCGAGTTGCTTTACAGTGTATGCTGGTTTTCTATGCAAGAAGGCTATTTAATAGAATTACCATCAAAAGTTACTTAGAAAATAAAGTTTCTTTTAAAATCCATGAAAACCGAGGCCACCATCGTGCAAACTTTTGTATGTGACCTTAAATATGTTCATAGGAAGTTTGATCCTTTGTTGACGTTGTTTCCCTTCTCTTTCTTTCTTTTGAACTTCGTTTTTGCTGGACACACAGCCACTTTTTTTAAAAAGTGGGCAAGTATTCATGAGATCTTGGTTTTAAGAGTAGAGAAATTTCCCATAATTGGTTGTTCTTTCATACATTACTAGGTTGGTATGAAATTTGTAACAGTAAATTAAGTTGACTTTCAGATGTCTAATGTTACAATCTTGTTCGCTTTAGAGCAATTGCGCTGACTTATCAGGAACATCTTGGGGTGACGTACTTAACTCTATCAGAAGATCCTAGTCCTCGCATAATTATCCACAACAGGTGTCCTGTCTCATTGCTTGTGAAAGAGAACATCAAAGGTATGTAATTTATCCTGCTTCGACATAATGTTTAAGCCTTTGAATTAATTGGCTTGCTTTCCTCTTAAATTCTTAATTTAAGAAGTGTGCTCAGAATTAACATATTTAATTCAAGAAGCAGTTTGTGTACGAAGGGGATATGAAAGGGGGGTCTGAAAAATAAGCAAAAAGCAATAATTGTATTTCCTGATAATTTCTTGGGCAGTTTGTTACACTCTAGCTTGTGTGTGTGCAATGAAATCAGATGAAACTGTGCCATAAATACAAACATATTTCCTTAAATAACTTTCTGGATCTTTTATCAAATTCCAGACACACCGAAGTTTGATATTTACTGCAAGCATGTTCCAGCTGAAAGCTCAGTACACCATGAACTTTATCATCAACTTTCCGGCTATCCAGATTGCAAAACCAAAGACCTGGTGCCCAGCATCCTTTTGAAAGTTGTATCATCAGAGGAATTAACAAATGAATGGAGTGATTTTGTGGATATGAATAACCAAGGCACACAGGTAGTTTAAGTCAGCGGTTTCAACCAGTGTGCTGGGGCGCCTTGAATGATGGTCAGGGGTGCCATGGGCAACACTGACCTCTGCCCCTCTTTCCTGCCCTCCCTCCTCTAATGCCCTCTCGCATCTCTGCCTCCCAAAGGCTTGCACAGCTGGTTGTTGCAGCAGCCCTGGCTGCAAGCTCCCCAGACGAATGGTGCCTCTGGCAGGCAACTCTCTTTGGGGCGGGGGGGGGGAGGTGCAGCTCAGAGACAAGGGCTGGCAGCTGTAGCTGCACAGAGGACTCCCAAGGAGGAGGGAGGGGAGAGGAGACTCGGAGAACAGTCCACAAGGGAGGGTGTTAAAAAAAAAGGTGAGAGGCTGCCAGCCCTGCAGGCAAGGGGTGACATAACTGGGCTCCACAGGGGTGCCGCAGAAAGAATGTAGTTGGTTAAGAGAGCTATGGACTCAAAAAAGTTGAAAACCTCCAATTTAGGCTAAGTGTTCTTTCTTTGTCTAGTAAGAAAGCTATATATGTATTTACTGAAATTCACATCTGCCATCCACGATCAGAGGCAGTTCTGGCTCAGATTCCAAAGTTATTTGATTGAAGTGTTCAGAAACAGGCAAGAGTTGCAAGGGGTGGGGGAGCACTTTCCACAATGCGAGATTAAAAGGATACTTGGTGGAAAGAATGTCTCTAAATGTAAAGAAAAGAAATAGAAATACTTCCTCCGCTGTGTTTATTTGACCTGTGGAATTAATTGCCGTCAGGAAATCTTCAAAGAAATAATTTAGCAAGATGTTATTTCATATATCAGAGCAGTGCTGTGGCCGCTCATAACATTTGTAAGCCCAGATAAGGGTAGTACGGAAACAAAAACTAATTTATCTAGCTTTTAATAACATGGTTGGTTTTGGAATGGGTCCTTACTCTCCGCTGTTAAGTTAGTGCATTCCGGGGTTATTCACCTGACTCAAAAGCAAATGAACACAGGTCACTGGGAGGGATGGCTCCAGACAATGGCATTATGATGCAGTTAATAGTAAATGAATTCTGGACCATTTAATTATTAAGATACAGCATCCGTGGTTTTTAATTTAGATATACCGTAGCAATGTTTCTACTATCAATAAACCTAGGAAATAGAAAGTGGATCTGACTGCTGTAATTTTTCTTTAAGAAATGCACATTCCTTTGGTGGAATGTGTAGATTCTTCAGCTTCCAAAGCCAACTAGACTGCCCACTTTTGCTTCTGCCTTAATCAGTTGGGGATTCAGATTATTACGGTACTTATTAGTGAGATTGTCCGTTCTCCCCATTTCTTCTGCAGCTTTGGCTTTATCAGTGCTGGAGAGGTGCCTTTGTCAAGTCTCGCCAATAAACCACCTCAGTAGGAGCACCATATTTTTGCTGGTGTTTGTTACTGTGGGTGGCAGCTGGTGTTTTTTCCCCCATTGCGCAGTCAGTTTTTTCCTGCCCCGTCCTATTCCATGCAAGGTGGTTCTCTCTCACCAGATCATCTCTACCCTTCTCTTATTCTCATTTAGCAGAAGCAGATTGGATGGCTTTACAACTGCATTTTTAACTATGCTAAGAGTCCCAGTCTACATTCACATGGTACTAAGAGTGCTGCGTGACTACTTGTGCTGCTACTAGAGTGGAAATCATAACTGCTTTTCCATCAAGGCATCTGACCCCACTATAGACACACAAATGCACACAGCCCGGGAGCAAATGTTTGCCTCTCATTTCCCTGTCTAGCCCCCACCACTTGTTCTTTGCCCACATTCTTTGATTCAGGTGAAGGAGGGAAGACTGGACAGGAATAGGAGATGTGCTCAGGCCTTACATTTTCCATATCTCCATAATGATTTCATTTTCTGAGACTATTATTACATAATCCTCTTGAAGAAGAGAACTTGCTTGGTTGCCAGGCTTTGTAATGCCACATGTCGGGCATTAAGTCCCTCCAGATGTTGTTGGATTCCAACTCCCATCAGCTCCATCCATCTTGGTCAGTGGTCAAAGATAATGGGAGTTGTAGTCCAACAGCATCTGGAAAGCCACACTCTGTCATAAGAAGATACCTCCACATGCGGGTGCTGTGTCCTTGGTGGGCTGGATTGGGGCCATAATATTTTGCACCTGGAAAAATGTATGTTTCCCAGATAATGCATTCATAACCATTGTGGCTGTTCATCTGTTGGGCATAGCTTATTTCTAAGAGGGGCTAGTGCCATTCCTCTTATGTGTTCAGTTGCATTCTGCTAGCTGCTCAATCTTGCCATGGCATACTGTAAACATTTTCTCCATAGGCAGTGCATATGAAAGTTGGCATTGATTTTCTGCATTCTCAATGGAGACTTGCATTTTATTGCTTTTGCACCATTTAGCTCTTGGCTTTCCTTTAGATATTTTCTATTTCATCAATAGAGCCTTCTTGGCTTGTGTGTTCAACCTGCCTTGGTGTAGCTCCATAAAATCCACTCTGCATGCTGCTGTTTGGTTTCTTCTTCCATAAAAAAAGAAGAAGCAAGCGTTGCACTCTTGACTATGGAAAAAGTAGATCAGGCTACAGCTATAACAACATTCCCAAGTTGTCAGAGCTGTTTAAACCAAGAGAGCTACCCCCAAAACTGTATGTCTTGCAAACCACTGCATGTTACATACTGTTCCTGCTGATACAGATTCTACACTCCCCTTTGATTGGCGCCTTTGATTTCTCAAAAATAGCATGGAGGGGGGAATGAAAATCGTTCTATATTTAATGTTGCCTCTATGTAATTTCCTGAGAAATAAGCTTTTCTAAGTGTTAATCCCACAACCCCATACTTGAGGTGTTTGGAATCATGCTGAGTTCTTCCTTTCCAAAGCGGCATCAACAGCAATAAAATTCCCTAGGGCAGATTATTGCTTCATGAACAAATATGCTACTGCCCAAACTGTGCTGTCTTCTCTGCTTTTATTTTCACCTGAAATTAAGAGGTGGTGTTACCTTCACCATAGCAAACGATAGAAAGAAATCTCGGTGTTCTGGAAAAAAATTTTTTAATACAATCCTGATCTGTTTGCTTTGGTATTGAGACAACAAGAAAGGAGGGCCACACTGAAAATTGCCAGAGAAGGAAAAAGAGAGGTGAACCTTCAGCAAGAGCCTGAAAGAGAAGTTACTGCCTCAAATACACTGCCCCATTCCCCCCCCCAAAAAAAACTACCTTCCTCGGGGACAATTGTTTCTCCTATTTAATTTTTTTAAGTGATTCCTCAGAATGTTCTTTAACATAAGATGTTCTGCTGGGACATTTCTTTAGACTCCTTTTTTAAAGGATTACTCCCTTCTTGCTTCACCACCCATTTAGACCTCACAGCCTAAATTTGAATGTCTGCCCCACCTGAGTGTTTATTTTGGTAGGCCAGGGGACCTGCTCCACTGTAAAGCCATAGATAAGAGGTAGAGAATCTTTTTCAGCCCAAGAGGCCACATTCCTCCATAGGCAACTTTTCAGGAGCCACATGCTACTGATGGGCAGGGGTCAGAGACAAAAGTGGGTGGCAGAACGATGCATATGGCTCTCCTATAGTAGGCCACATGGCTAGGTGCACCTCACTGGGGAGAACCTTTCACAGACGTTGATCTGCCACTGAAAGTTATTTTTCCATGGGCCCCAGTGCTGTGCACTCAGTCATGTGTATAGGGTTGACCAGTTTGTTTGTTTTTTTCAAATTTTTTTATTCTTTTTAACATTAATAAAGTAACAATACAATAACAAAAACAAGTAGAAGAATACATATACACACAAATACAAAACAGAAAAAAGAAAAAAGAAAAGAAAAATATCACAATTCTAAATCTTTATTCTAATCTTCTTACTACGACTTCCTCTGCTCCCTACTCGCTGCGATTCACTATTAATCACATATAGCAATTCTAGCTCATTATCCATTTCTAAGGTTACTATATCTCACTCCTCTTTTCTAATATTCTGTAAATATATTCGTCCTCTATTTTTCTTCACTTTACTTTCATACTACGCTGCAATTCCTAGTAACATTCAAAAATCCCTATCTTCTTAATCAATTACAATACTATATTTCTTCAAATAACTCTTAAAACTTGACCATTCTTCTTCTGTCGCTTTCTCCCCCTGGTCACGGAGTCTTCCGGTCAGATCAGCCAGTTCCATATAGTCCAACATTTTCATTTGCCATTCTTCCACTGAAGGTATCTCCTGTGTCTTCCACTTCTGTGCTATCAGCATTCTCGCTGCTGTTGTGGCATACAAAAAAACCGTAACCTCTTTCTTTGGTATCTCCCCCCCCCAAAATCCCCAACAAAAAGGCCTCTGGTTTCTTAATGAACGTATTTTTAAACATTTTCTTTAATTCGTTATAAATCTTATCCCAGAAGTCTTTTACCTTGGGGCAAGTCCACCACATATGATAAAACGTCCCTTCTCTTTCTTTACATTTCCAACACTTATTATCATGTGTGTGGTACATCTTTGCTAACTTAACTGGGGTCAGATACCATCTGTACATCATCTTCAACATATTTTCTTTCAAAGCATTACATGCTGTGAATTTTATAGATTTTTTCCACATTTTTTCCCAGTCCTGTATCATTATATTATGTCCAACATCTTTGGCCCACTCTATCATTACTGACTTTGTTTGTTCGTCCTTCGTTTGCCACTCCAGCAGTAAATTATACATCTTAGATAGATTTTTAGTTTTCGAGTTTAACAACAATGTTTCCAACTTGGATTCTTCTTTTTGAAAACCTACTTTTTGGTCCATTTTAAACACTTCATTGATTTGATGATACTGTAACCAATCAGATAGTACATCTTTCAACTGGTCATATGGTTTAAGTTTGTATTGTTCGCCTTCCTGTACTAAAATATCCTTATATCTTGGCCATCTGGCTTCCATATTACGCCTTTTAAAGGCTTTAGCCTCCAGTGGTGAAACCCACCTGGGTGTTTTACTCTCTAATAAATCCTTATACCTCAACCAAACATTTAACAATGATTTCCTGATTATATGGGTCTTGAAACCTTTATACACCTTTGCTTTGTCATACCATAAATATGCATGCCATCCATACACATTATCAAAGCCTTCCAGGTCTAATACATCCGTGTTTTCTAGCAAAAACCATTCCTTCATCCAACATAAAGCCGCAGCTTCAAAGTATAATTTCAAATCTGGCAAAGAGAAGCCCCCCCTTTCTTTAGTGTCTGTTAAAATCTTAAACTTAATTCTGGGTTTTTTCCCCTGCCAGATAAATTTCGATAACATCTTCTGCCATTCCTTGAAGCATTTCACATTATCAATTATAGGTAAGACTTGGAATAAAAACAACATCCTTGGCAATACATTCATCTTAATAACTGAGATTCTACCTAACAATGACAGTTTTAAACTAGACCATGTTTCAAGATCCCTTTTTATCTCATTCCACATCTTCTCATAATTATCTTTATACAAATTCAAATTCTTTGCTGTCATGTTTACCCCCAGGTACTTCACCTTTTTTACAAAGTTCAAGCCAGTGGCCTCTTGTATCTTATTTCTTTCCTCTAACGTCAGATTTTTTTCTAAAACCTTCGTTTTAGCCTTGTTCAATTTAAACCCCGCAACATGTCCAAACTCCTGAATTATTTCCAGCGCTTTAACTACGCTGGTTTCTGGGTCCTCTAAAGTAAGCACTAAATCATCCGCAAAGGCTTTTAATTTGTATTGCTTTGACCCCACCACTACTCCTCTAATCTCTTCTTCCCTTCTAATCATGTTCAGCAGCACCTCCAGGACCGTTATGAATAGCAGTGGGGAGAGCGGGCACCCTTGTCTAGTTCCTTTTTCAATTCTAATTTCCTCCGCCACCACATTGTTGACTATAATTTTCGCTTTTTGCTCATAATATAATGCATTCAGGCCATTCATAAAACCTGAACCCACACCCATACCTTCCATATTTTTCTTCATAAAATCCCATGAAATATTATCGAAGGCCTTCTCTGCATCTATAAACATCAAGATCGCATGTGTATTCTTTTTAGTCTGCAGAAACTCTAATATATCTACAATGTTCCGTATATTATCCTTCATATGCCTTGTTGGTAAAAAACCCGCTTGATCATGGTGTATCAAGTCCTTAAGGATTCTTTTCAATCTCGATGCCATAATGTTCGCAAAAATTTTGTAATCCACATTTAATAAGGAAATGGGACGGTAATTCTTAACTTGAATTCTGTCCGCCCCTTCCTTTGGCAACAATGTGATGAAGGCGTCTTTCCACGACTCTGGTGCCCGATCCCCTTCCAATATTTTGTTGCATACTTCCATCAAAGGCTGTATTAGCCAGTCCTTTAAAGTCTTATAGTATTTTGCAGTAAGTCCGTCTGGTCCTGGTGCTTTACCCAGTTGCATTTGGTTGATTGCTGTTTCGATTTCATTCCTTGTTATCCTGCTGTTAAGTATGATTTTATTTTGAGGTGAGATTTTTTGTAATCCATATTTTATCACAAATTGATCCAATTCTCCCAAATCTACTTTATCTTTCTTATATAATTCTTTATAATATTTCTGAAAACATTTCCTAATTTCTGCAGGTTTCTCTATTATCTTTTCCTCCTGTATTATCTTGCTTATTGTGCTTTGCTTTAGTCTCTTTTTCATTTGCCATGCCAACAATCTTCCACACTTATTTGCTGATTAAAGGTTCTTTGCCTCATCATCTTTACCTTCCACTCAATTTCCAGATTTATTAATTGAGAGTACTGTGTCTGTAACGCCTTTATCTCTTTTTGTATCTGTAGATTTTTTGGCTTAGCTCTTAATTTCTTCTCTTCTTCTTTTAATCTGTTTAATATACTCTCTTTCTTTGCCTCTTGGGTTTTCCTTTTTAATGTATTTTGTTGAATTAAAAAACCTCTCATCACCGCCTTGCTGGCATCCCATGTAACCCTTATGTCCGTTTCATTATTTAAATTTAGTTCAAAATAGTCTTTAAGGGTTTTCTGAGCTTTTTGCACTATCTGTTCATTCCTTAATAGAGCATCATTCATTCTCCATCTAAACGAACCCTGCAGAAATAATTTCAGTTCCATTAAAACTGCATTATGATCAGAAAATGTCTTTGGGCAGATTTCCACCTTTATTATTTTGGGAGATAAATCCCTTGTGGTCCAAATATGGTCCAATCTGGAACCTGTTTGATGCACATCTGAGAGGTTTTTCAACCTCCATGTGTCTATCATATCAAAATTGTCTACCAACTCAAAAAAAGTCTTGGGGAGTCTGCCTTCATTTGTTATTCTTTGTCTTTGTGACCTATCCATCAACGTAGATACAACCCCATTAAAATCTCCCATCAAGATTATTTTGTAATCCAAATAGTCCAGCAGTCTTTCATGCAACTTTTGGAAGAAATCAGATTTAGCATCATTCGGGGCATAAATTCCAACAACCAAAAATTTTTCGCCTTGCGCTTTTATTTCCACCGCAACATATCTTCCTTCATCATCTTTAAATAACAACTTGGCTTCCAATTTGTCCTTGACATAAATCACTACACCTCTTTTCTTAACTCTGTCCGATGATATAAAGTCATTTCCCAGGTTTTTATTTTGCAAAATTTTTCTATGAGATCTTGTCACATGCGTTTCCTGTAGACATATCACATCTAAATTCTGTTTTCTTAACACGTGGTAGATTTGATTTCTTTTCACCTTAGAATTAAAACCGTGGACATTCCATGTAAGTATTCTCAATGCCATCATGACTGCTTAGTTTGGAAATAATGAAAATGGTGCTGCTCCTGGTCCCGCTCCTCCCAGCAGATTCGGGTCGAAAAGGGGTGGTGGTTTCACCTGTGGGTCTGTATCTGACTCTTTTTCTCTCTCAAAGTCTGTTGCGTTTTGCTCTAGAAATCTTAACTTGTCTTCCACTGATTTAATCCACACTTTCTTCTGTTGAAATTTAAAGAAAATTCCCTCCGGAAATTCCCAGCGAAAAAGAATGCCTTTCTTTGTCAAAAGGTTCGTTAAATCCGTGTATCTCTCCCTGAGCGACAGGAAGAATTTCGGGATATCCTTAAAAAGGATGACCTGTTTTCCTTTCACCTTTAACTTTCTCTGGTAATGTAGACCCAAAATTTTGTCTCTCTGCTCCTTTGTCTGGAAAACCACCATACAGTCACTAGTGAATTGGGAATCTTTCTTCTTAGATTTTGCTCCAAATCTGTATGCCTTTACAATTGTTGGTTCTAATTCCTCTCTTGTTAAATTCCAGGCCGTCGTGAATTCCTGAATTAGAGTAGCTTTTAAATCTTCTTTTTCTATCTCCGGAAAATTCCTTATCCTCAGGTTCATCTGTCTCTCCCTTAACTGTAAAAACGCAATTTGCACCTGCGTTTGGTATTGCTGGCTTTCCAAATCTTGCACTCTTATGTTTTCCAAATGTGCCACTCTAGTTTCCACTCCTGCCACTTCCGTCTTTACCTGTTGAACGTCTTGTTTCAAAGTGCCAATCTTCTCTTTTAATTCCTTAAATTCCTCTGTATGTTTATCTTGTGTCTCTTGTAATTTATCCTGCCCCTCCTTGAGGGAACCTAGCAATTTAAGCACCTCATCTTCAAAGGTTGGCGAAATCGATGTTTTCCTCCTTGGTCTGCCTCCTGGACCTGGACCCGGCCCCTCGCCTGCCATACCAGCCTGCAGCTATACGGTCACTAAAGAGTTAATCAGGCTTTCTCTCCTATACAGCGGCTTCCCACAGTTGAAGAGTCGTTTTGCTTACTTGCTTGCAAGCTTGGAATTTCAAGGTCACCGCTTTCTCACTGTCTCAGCCGGCTGCAGCTGCGAAACACACCAATTCCACCAATCCCCAGTAATGGAAACTTTCGTACTGCCAAAACAACTTAAGATATAGTCCACAGGCAAGAAGAAAGCAGTTACCTTCACAGACCACAAGAAATCAAAAAGCGTTGCCAATTGTCTTTATACTTAAAAGTCTAAAGTATCTTTTCTCAAGAGCCCAGGCTGTTGCAGAGTCACTTTATCTCCCGTTAGAAACACTGTTACCAATACTGTGTTTTACTCCATTTCCTTACGTCGTTCAAAGCATCTGACGATCTGATCCGGTCTCTCCCTCCCAGGGTGGGATGCGGCTTCTCTTTTACTGACTTTACCGGGCAAAATTAGTCTCTATCTCCCCCCCCCACTGCCCTATTGCGGGAGGGGGACCCGAGGGTGGGATTTTGCTATTAAAAAGTCCAAAGAGCTTGGTTATTGCAGCAATTCTTACTTGCTTCCGTTATTAGCGCAGCAAGAAGGGGGGAGCGACCTCCATTTTAACTCCTCCCCGCAAATCGAATAATTGTCCAAATTATCCAGGCTCTAATTGAATTTACTCACGGAGTACAAATTAATCCATTCAGCCTTGTTTTGGTTGGAGAACTTGATCGCTTGAAGATCTGTCGGACTTGCGGCTACGCGCTCCGGGGATAGCGAAAGTGCTTCGATGGCGCCCTAGTCTTCAACCTCGCCCGCTCTCAGCGACCCTTACTAGGGTCTACCGGGGAGTAAGGGAGACGTCCAGACACCTGCCGAATCCTGCCCTCGTAACGCTCAATATGAGGCTTGTATGGAAACCCGCATCGCCGTTGCCGCGGTTTCCTTGCCCCCAGAGTGCCGGAGGTTCCCGCAGCTGGGAAACTCCCGTCCGACCAGCTCCGCGATCAAGCGGAAGAGGGGGTTGACCAGTTTGGCTGTGAAGTAGACACAGTGCTAAAATGTCCATAACAAGCATGCCAAAATTGGAAGAGTTGCCAGACGGGAGTGCCTGTGTAACTTAATCCAATATTGTGCTAACTTCTGAGGTATTCCCGTCTTTGCGCCACTTTTATGTGAAATGTGAAATAGTTATGAAAAGTTAAATATGGAACATAAAAAACGAGTCAGGTTGAAGAGAACACTTCCCTTTTCCATGCAATGGGAGCATTTTTACACTGATGACTTTTAAACACTTCTCCACGCTACCAGGCCATAGTAGTACTGAGATTATGAACGTCTTGGTGGCATGATGAAGTGAATGATACTTCAAATTTGTTGTTGTTGTTTAGTCATGTCCGACTCTTCGTGACCCCATGGACCAGAGCACGCCAGGCACTCCTGTCTTCCACTACCTCCCGCAGTTTGGTCAGACTCATATTCGTAGCTTCGAGAACACTGTCCAACCATCTCGTCCTCTGTCGTCCCCTTCTCCTTGTGCCCTCCATCTTTCCCAACATCAGGGTCTTTTCCAGGGAGTCTTCTCTTCTCATGAAGTGGCCAAAGTATTGGAGCCTCAGCTTCAGGGTCTGTCCTTCCAGTGAGCACTCAGGGCTGATTTCCTTCAGAATGGATAGGTTTGATCTTCTTGCAGTCCATGGGACTCTCAAGAGTCTCCTCCAGCACCATAATTCAAAAGCATCAATTCTTCGGCGATCAGCCTTCAGTATCAGGCTGATACTTCAAATAGCAGCCTGCAAATGGATATCAGTGGTCAAAGTACATCTCCACAAGATACTTTAGGCCAGTTTCAAATAAAAGTTAGTCAGATTATGTAGAACTCTGTCATTAGCCTTTTCTTTCTCCCCTCTCTCCACTACTGCTAATAGGAAATTCTGCTGTTTTGAGGAGTGTGGTAATGTGTGTTTATATGCTGCGTTGCTTGTGCAGTATACATACTACAAGCCTTTTTTGAGTTTCTGCCTCACAGAAATGATTGCAGGACTGTGTGGCATACAACATGTGGCAGTGTGCACAAGCAAGCAAAACAAATGGCAAGAGTGAGGTAAAGAAAAAATGTCTTGTGCCATGTCCAGTTCTGGTGGCTTTTAAAGAAACCAGATGTTTGAATTGTTGTATCTTTGTGTCTGATGCCGTAGGAAATATGTTCTTATTATTTCACTTGAAACAGAAAGTTAAAACTAAAAGCTGCAATTTCCAAACAAGTTGTGTCACTATATTTGTACAGATGTCTATAGAACTATATTGGAGAAAGTGCTTTTAGTCCAAAGAGTATTAACATTAATTGGCTCAAGGTGTAGCTATATTTCATAAATTTCTAAGTAAGCGTTTTCTCCGCTTCTAGATTGTGTTCTTAACTGGCTTTGGCTACGTTTATGTGGATATTGCTCATCAGTGTGGAACAATAATTGTCACTTTAGCACCTGAAGGAAGACCAGGACAACAGATCAGTTTGAACAGGTATGTTAAAACTGTTTTAGAAGATCATAAAAGAGAATTTTCCCGTGTTCAGTCCTTTAGGTGTGAAGTGACTTATTAAATCTAGCACAACTGTTTGTTTTGTCTAGTGTTGCTGCGTATGTGTTGCGTATGTTTAGACCACATGTTAACATTTTGTATATCACAGTAAAACATGACAATCTAACATCTGAGGTCATGTCACCCTAGGATAAACACGAAATGCCTGGTACAATAAACAAGGCTAAGAGAGGACACACAAGTTTAAAGTTTATTTGGCCAGATTGGCAGTCCTTACTTGCATAGAACTCCCATTGAGATCTGTGGGAGTTCTCACTCATGATGCAGGGCAGAAGAATGGTCCTAGGCAAACTATGTAGTCAATCATCTTTATTACAGCTCCTTATGCCCCAAAGTTACAAAACCTTTGTTGCAAGCCACACTCAGCTTGAATTATAACATCACCTTTTTATAACAGTTGAAGTTCTTGGCTTCCAGAGGTGCATCACAGAAAGAGCAGGGTGCGTTTTTGTGGATTTTGCTTATATGCCCTATAATGAAGTATTAATACCCATGAAATTAGTGATTCTCCATGCTTAGTAGCCCACTTATTAGTTAAGTTTTGCCAAGAGTAGTTAACGCTATAAAGCAAGCAACCCATCATCAGTTTAAAATAGTTACAGTGATTTAATAAGGGAATATATTGCTTCCATAATGTGAAGTTAATGATCCGTATTAGAAACGCTCTGTTTTGTCTGCTGCAAAAGAGCCAAAATCGTAACATGTGACAACGTGTGAAGATATTTTACGTTGTCTGCTTTAGCTTCATGCTACATTGCAAGTACGACCAAGAACTACTGTGCATAAAACGTTATAGCAAAGGTCAAATATATCTTTATGTTAAATGGGTAGGACGGATGTAACTTGGCATAGACAAGCAATAATACCTCTTTGTATGCTTTGGCTGTAGGTATTTTGATCTCTAAATCTGGTTCCTATTTATAACATTTGCACATTGACGTACCCGATTATCATTTTTTCCCTTGGCTAATTTCATTTGAAATTGGAGGAAACTAGTTGCTGTTTTCTCTCCCCCCCCCCACAGAACTCAAGAGCAGAGCCTCCTTCTTAAAACGTTCATCAGCCAGCTGAGCCTCACTGTATATGATGACATCACAAGCCCAAAAACATCGTCTGAACTTTTGCGGTTCACAGTCGACCACATTTACCTTCATATGGTTCCAGTTGCCAGCTACCTTAGGCCTCTCTCTCATGAATTTCACGGAGAGGCCACCAGTGGCCTTCAGCAGTTTTATACACTCCATATCTATTGTGGAGACTTGCAGCTGGACAATCAGCTTTACAGCAAATCCAATTTCCATTTTCCTGTCTTGCTGTGCCAGGGAGAGAAAAACGAAACCACACAATGGACCAAAGTGCACAACCTCATGGTATCCAACAAAGATCTGGAAGAATATAATGAAAATTCCTTCATCAAACTCTGCCTCACTCTGTCGGAAGAGCAGAATTTGCGGTTTCATGTGAATGACCTCAGCTTTGAAATGAAACCAGCCAGGTTATATGTAGAAGACACATTTGTTTATTACATTAAAACTTTATTTGAGACCTACCTGCCAGACAGCAAAGGCATTTGCCACTCTGCAGAAGCCTCAGCTATTAGCCGGATACTTCCTGAACCAGTAAGGCAGCATGCGAATGCTTTAGCCAATCCAGTGAAATTAAGGAAGTTAGCAATCCAGCCAGTGAGCCTCTTGGTCAGCGTCCATGCTTCCCTGAAGCTCTATATTGCTTCAGATCACACTCCTCTCTCCTTCTCTGTGTTCGAACGAGGACCCATTTTTACAACTGCCAGGCAGCTCATTCATGCGTTGGCCATGCATTATGCTGCAGGAGCATTATTCAGAGCAGGTATGTTTGTTCCATAACATATTTGTACCTTTTTGACATAGCCCAATGTTTGCAGCATGTGACTAAGTGACAATTCAGGGTACACTTGATTAGACACCGATGATGATCAACAAGCTTAAATCCACACAACTATGATCAGGCTGCCTGTTGGTTTTTGTTGGGGAAGTCAAAGATGACCAAGGCTTGGACATTACATTGAGTAAAATGATAGATCTAAAAATGATATGAATGTGAAATAGTAGAGATCAACATTCTCTTGCAGGCTATTTGCAAAGCCTGTGAGAAATAGGGGAATAGCGCCGTATTCTGATTTTCTTTCTTTTGTCCTAGCCAGCCTGCACAACTCAGAATTCATAGCAACTAATTCCTAACATGAACTCAACAAAAGGAATTTCTTTCATGAAATTATTCAATCTGTCTCGATACATTTGAGGCAAATTATGCCATTGAACACTGTTTTCTTGTTCAATCTCCTTTTGGCTGCCGTTTATGATTAGCAATCTGTCTTTCTTCACAGAATCCTCATGCTAGACTGGCACACAGATGTTTATTGTCCTTTGATCTGAAGAGTGTGTTTGTTTTACTGATTCTTTCCCATACAAGATCAATAGTGAGCAAACAGTCTATTAGATTAATGGATACCTTGTCTCACTTCCATACATGTGCATTCATAAAGTGACTCAATCTCTGCAGTACCTTTGCTATATAAGAACATGTACGTTGCAGTGGAAAAGGAGACTAGCCTTTGATCACCCACAGCCAATGCACTATTGCTTTGGCTGAAACATGATCATTATCTTTCTCCATGCCAATTGCTGTTGGGCCCTGTACCATTCAACAGCGTAACAGTCTGTGAACCACTTTTATTGTGTGTTATGTGCAATTAAAAAGTCCTACTTATTATAACATCATAGCCAGATAGGCTACTTGTAGGAACTTGGAGTGCTCTTTGATCATATCTGATTCTCTTATAGTGCAAGCCTATGCAGGAGCACATTCATCTACACCTGGGTTTCCTAAACTTGGGTCTCCAGCTGTTTTTGGACTACAATTTCCATCATCCTTGACCACTAGTCCTGCTAGCTAGGGATGATGGGAGTTGTAGTCCAAAAACAGCTGGAGACCCAAGTTTGGGAAACCCTGGTCTACATGGACTGACACACAAGTGACAGGCATAAAGAAAATTCTGGCTTGAGTTCCTGGCATCTCCCAGAGCTCTAAGAAAGACCTATGCCTGAGACCATGGAAAGCTACCACCAGTCAGAGTTGAAAATACTGGGCTACAATAGCATATAGGACGAATAGGCTGACTTGGTATAAAGCAGTGTTCTTATATGTTCATTTGTCATTCATTCATTCATTCATTCATTCAAGTTGTATAGTCAATAATGATGGCTTTCCTCATGACAGTCCCTTCACTTGGTTGTGCAAATTCGATACAGGGTAAATTTAAACAGTCTAACAGACCAGACTTATTAGGATAACAATGAAGTGGTATGCAATCTGAAAGGTGAGCCTCAGAATCCCTTACGGCAGGGATGATTCACCTGTGACCCACCCTCTGTTGGACTATGATTCCCATCATCCCTGATCATTGGCCATACTGGCTGGGGCTAATGAGAGCTGGAGTCTCATAACAACCAGAGGGCCACAGGTAAACTACACCTGCCTTACAATGTTACAGGGGATGTTAGGGCGCAAAACTTGCTATTAATGTGATTTGTGTATTGCACTGAAGGATCTTCTTCAACATTTGCATCCTGGTGTGCATATGCAGCTATTTGGGATGGTGCCTGATGAGACACTGCCATTTGGCTGAGTGCCAAGAGTGGGAAAAAACTCTTCAAGTGGTTTTTGTAGTTTCACATATTTGCAGCAGAATCAGATAAACCCCAAAGGCACAAGTCTTGCTATATATGCACATGTTGGAGGAAGCAGCAGCCAGTCAGCAAGTCCCTGTGGAATGTACCCACACATATTTTTTAATGTAAATCCATTATAAATTCCTAGTATGTAATAGACAGGTTTGTGATGATGGTGATGGTGATGGTGATAATTTGAATTGATATACCACCCTATATAGTACCTGTAGCCCTTACTAGTGTTTGGTTGCATTCATTTGAATCTTTCCTCCACTTGCATTCAAGCAATCTCCCAGCTGTTTCCTCGCCCTAAACTCTGGAGCAGTGTTTCCCAACCAGTGTGCCTCCAGATGTTTTGGGACTACAACTCCCATCATTCCTGATCACTGGTCTTGCTAGCTAGGGATGATGGGAGTTGTAGTCCCAAAACATCTGGAGGCACACTGGTTGGGAAACACTGCTCTGGAGTATACAAACTTGAGCTATGCTACTTAAACCACTGAAACCAAACTCCATTGCATTGACCGTTTTTCTAAAGAGGACCATCTCTTGGATCCCTCCGTTTTAGGGCTCTGAACAAACTGCACAGCACATAGGAACGGATTTTGCCCTCAGATAGAAGCCAGCTTAGGCCTTAGGGTGCCAGGACGAAGGAGAGGAGCAGATTTTGGGGGGGGGGGCAGTGTTTGGTGGCCTGCTTGTGAATTAGCTATTCAGACTCACTGTAGAGTCAGTGAAAAGGCATAGCTCTTAGTATAGGAGACTCTGAAAAAGGAGAAGTCAAAAGGAGACTTTAAGTTTCAGTATATGCAGAATCAAAGTTTATGCTATTGAGGGCTCTGATTCATGTAAGTGCATGCTTAACAATATACTTATTAGTTTTTAAGGTGCCACAAGCCTCTCTTGTTGTTCTTGCAAAATTTAATTCAAAGAACTCCTTGTGATGAACATCATCAATAGAAATAAATTTTGCCCACCTGCTTACGAATCAGGCAGCGTACCAAGTTACTCCTGGATTTTCCACATAACCTTGTTTGGCTCATGAGTTAATAGATATAAATCCCTCTCACATTATGATTTGTTACAGAAGTACGTTACTGAGGCATACCATTGACCAAAAAGTACAGATGTGGGAAGGGGAATTGTCTGTCTGTTCTGCCAGTACCTACTATAATTGGCAGCTCAGTTGATCATTAGAAGCATGATTAAATGTCTTTGTTTTACTTGTACAGCCAATGCATAACCAAACCTGCAGGCAGAGACCACTCCTGTAATATTCTGATGTCACAGGCTCTTTCCAGGTAGCCTCATGGGGCCATGCTGTTGGGTGCTGCAAACACCCAGCAGTTGTGTGACCTTACAATCCCTTTTGACAGTTCCTTTCTGGCTTCCAAGGCAGCATAGCAGCACAGCTTGTAGCAAACAAAGGACAATGTGCTTGGACCTCAGGCTACCTGCCAGCAACTGTAATTTTATGGAGGAAACCAAATCCTAGGAATCCTCCATACTCATCCCCTTGTGGGGAACTCATAAGGGATCCTTCTTCTGAGTAACATAATCAGCATGCAAATGTCATTGCTGTTTACACAACTGCACTGAGCAAAAAGCCATTTATCTGGCTATAACTAGACTCTGCAAGAAAGTGATCAGCACAGAGCTGTTGGGGTGGTTTAAAATAATTCCTTGTGCACTTGTCAAAAATCTGCATCCCCTTTCCCAACACCCCATCAAGCAGTTTGACCTTCACACTCCCCCAAGGCTGTACACTGCATCACTGTAAACTAGCTGTCATGATTCTTTCACTGTGAGGACGTGAAATAACAAAGTTGCTTTACAAGATGTAAAGCCTTCTAAGCAAAATAAGCCTCTGCTCCTATTACTTCGAGCTATTTGAATGCAGCATCCATCTCTCCACACGCAGTTTTAGCAGAAATACGGGAGGCTCATGGAAGGAAGTCATTTTAAAGCTATTTGTGTTTTTGCCAAAGGGATTTCTTTGATTTAGAAAGCATGAAAGATTGCCATTGCTGAATCCGTAGTGGATGAGCTATTTCCCGTGTTTTTCTCAAAGGAAGTTCGTGATGTGATAAATTTTTGTGTAAAAGTGGGAGGGAGGGAGGGAGAGTAGAGGGGGTTCCCCTCCCTTCCTTTTTGGTTAAACTGCTTTTTCTGTGGTTTTAGTGAGCATCAACTCTCTTCCCCCCCCCCCTTCTCTCTCTCTCTCCTTTTTCCTTATGTAGGATGGGTTGTTGGATCTCTGGAGATTCTTGGCAGCCCAGCCAGCTTGGTAAGAAGCATAGGGAATGGAATCGCCGATTTCTTCAGGCTCCCATACGAAGGGCTAACCCGTGGTCCTGGAGCCTTTGTTAGCGGAGTATCCAGAGGAACATCATCATTTGTAAAACACATTTCCAAAGGTAGATACCCTGCTGCTTTTTTTCCTAAGGGTTTTCAAAGACAGCGCTGAAGCTCTCAGATTTACCGTCCTCATCTTAGTTCTAGCTTGTTGGGTTTCAGCAAAATGCTGGGAGGGTAACAAACCTCACCAACCCTCTGTGTTTTTAAAGCAAGCAGTTCCCTTTAACATTATCCTAGAAACACTCGCGGTTTAAGCTTTCCCGCATGGCCACTTTGTCATGCAGCAACTGAACGGAGATGTTAAAGAAGTTCAGTACTTTTGCCGTACCTTGGAAATCCTACACCACATTGCCTCATCATATGTAGCCTTTTTAAGAAGAAAGGTAGGCACCATCGCGAAGTATTTCTGAACATGTTTTTGGAGCAAGCGTACATCTGGATTTTCCTGGGCTTGGACACAGACATAGTGCCATCTTGTGGCTTCAAAACCCAGCTGCAAAATGCAGAGGATTCAGAGCAAGAACTGTTGCTCTTCCAGCATTGCAGAACAGTATAAAAGGTCCCTATGTGGACTCATTTTTCTGTATCTGTGTGGCATTAGATTAGCTGAGCAATTATTGCTAGAAAGCTTGGTGGGTTACAGTTATGCCAGACCTCATAAGAAGGAAGACTGAAGGGGCTGTGGTAAAACCTGCACCGTACACCAATAAAATGCATTATTGATCTTTAACAGAAATACTGTATAGATTTTGTTCCTTGATTGAATGGACAAAATGCCATTGTTTCAGCAATTTGTTGATTTGACTTTCTAATCTGTTTGCACTTAGGCACACTGACATCAATTACAAACCTGGCAACAAGCCTTGCTCGGAATATGGATCGGCTGTCCCTGGATGAGGAGCATTACAACCGGCAAGAAGAATGGAGAAGGCAACTCCCTGAGAATCTGGGAGAAGGACTGAGACAAGGCCTCTCTCGGTTGGGCATCAGCCTTCTAGGTAATGGTTGTATGATTTCATGATCACTATACCCAGTCTTTGGGAGGTTGGGCTCCAAAAATAGTTACAAAAAATATTTTCCTCATTTTTAGGATGTTCATTTGGGGATAGTGTCCCCCTCCCACCTCCCCCACCACCAAATTATTGTGGGTTGAAAGACAAGAGACAGGCTTTTACAGTATATTTGGTCTCATGGGGCAATAGGTGCGTAGCTGTTGGAGGCGAGGGTAGGAAGAGAGCAGACTGCACTGAGCAAAGCACACTTCCTCAGCTGCAGTTAGCTTTGCTGCTTTTTTCCCTTAGCAGAAACTGACTGGTATGTTCTTAGGTTTTGTTCTCCACATTCATGCAGACCAAAGACTGTTGAAATGAAGGCTTATGTCAGATCCAGCCAACTGTCAAGTGAAGGGCATGGGGTCTAGGGAAGAAATCCAGGCAATGCTGACAAGGCAAAGGCAGAAGGTCCATCTATTATGGGGTAGCAACAAGCTGAGTTCTCAAACTGTGGGGTAGCTGCTGCTGGTGCTTGTGATGTCTCAGTGAAAGTTATAATTCTGAAGAAGATGGAGCCTTCCTCCTAATCAGGGGGTAGGTAGGTAGATTGTCTTCAGCAAAAAGCTCTCACTGGCCTATATCCTCAAACAGAAAGGAAGCTCAGGGATATGAGCTGCTTTGTTTATTTGTGTGCAGCTTTACTTACAGGAGGAGACCAGGGTTCCCTGTTCCGGTCCTCTTGTTATGCCAGTGTTGAGTTAGTGTTTCACATAAAGCAGCAGTCTGTAATCTGTTGCATATGAAAGTTGTCTTACCTGTGGAACAGATAGTTGGAGGCTGAGCATCACAGGGTAGATTAAATTCAGAAGAAGTAAGCAATTTCATGAGAAACAGTGGTTCAGATAAAGTCTGACCTGGAACCTTCTGTGGAAGTGAGGTTTTGCAACAAGGCCTGCCTTTGCTATCAGTGTTGCAAATTCATTGTCTTGCGAATTCAGATTGGTATGTTCTAGCTCCCCACCTGTGGTTAGCCAGTGTATACAGCTTGGGGATAAATCCCTGGCCATATATATCCTGATGAGGAACTGCTGCAGTCTCGAGTTCCCGACTGAACAGGTTATCCTGCTCTTTAATCCAGCATTAAATATTAGATTCAGTGTTCTGTTCCATTGCAGCTAGACAGGTTACAAAACATTTTCTGATGACCCTGTTACATGAGAAGGGAGTTTAATGCACATTTAAAAAACAAGCAAAAGCCAGCTGCATTTAAAATAGTGGCTGAAAGGGAATACATTTTTATTGTTAATGGTAATTGTGGGTATTTAGAAGTACAGTTATCCTTTAATTTAGATGTGGCAAAAGATGCTGGGGGAATGAATGTCATCACGTAAACAATATAGATACAAAGACATGATCATTCCAGTGTTTCCTTTTAATGAGCTACAGGAAAACCTTTCAGACTGGTTATTTCCTTTGCATCATAGATAACTTAGATGCTTGTTTTTGTTTGAAAAACATTTGGGTATAGTTCAAATGTCAAGTAAATGTTGACGAAAAATATTTCTGCAGCAGAAACAGTTACATCACATCAACGTTGTATAATAATATGAAAACTCCGGCCAAAAGGCTTAGCTAGGGGAGAAGATCACCATGGGTGTTTTAAACTATTACTTGCAAGTTTAAAAATTAACCACTTCATAGTAATTTGTGAAATGAAAGTAGGATTTAAAACTGAACTGTTTAGAAGCATGTGCGTTGCAGAGCATGCATGCATCCATTTCTTAAACTAGCAAAAGAACACAATTTATATTGCTTGGTAAAATGGTTTTGTGCATACTTGGGAGTATGTATCACCCTAAAAGATCAAAATGCTTGGAAATCAGCAGGCTTAGTAATTTAGAGGCTAGCTTAAAAAATACTCTCTTTTAAAATTTTCAGTTGCTATACAGCAGAACTTTACATAAGAAACCATCAGGCTGTCATAAAGAACAGCTGCACCATCTCAAGCTCTCAGTGCTTCTTTCCAGTAACCTGTACTACAATTTAGCTCCTTTCTGACATTGTTGTGCCGTGTATTTCACTGTCCACACCAACAATATTTATTTACTTCTAGGGTACCTTTTAGGGAAAGCCCTCAAAGCAGCTTGCATAAAAACAATTGAAGAAATCATTAGCCTGCCCCAGCCTGGTACCTTTTGGTGTTATTGTAGCCAAGTCCCATGTTCCCTGGCCATTGGCTCTGCTGGGAATTGTAGTCCAGACTATCCAGAGGGCACCAGGTTGGAGAAGATTAGACTACAGTATCATGTTTCAAGGCAAATGGGTAGCATCTGGACACAAAGTAAGTTTAAGTAGCTATTATAGAGAGAGAGATTCAACACAGAGCTGCCGGCTTCAGTGGTAGATTCATATTTCTTTTAATGTATTGCCAAGGAATTGGTGAAATGTTGGAAATTAGGTTAGGGCTGCTGGAAATTATTTCATAGCATGACATAACAAGGGCTTTGAAAAATGCAGGATGATGCAACAAGACTTTTAAAAAAATCCCTCCTAACAGCAGGTGAGTGCCATTTCCTTCAGGTGGAAAATATCAGTCTATTAATAAAAATGTCCATGCAGTAGAAAGCAGATTTCCTAAGAGTGGGGAATGCAGATATAAAAGAAGTATACCTACAGTAGTTAGGATCTGAAATACTGAAGAGCAGAATCAACAAAGATCTCCACTAAAATGAACTGAAGCAATTTAAGATCTGTCACATTGTCCTGCTAAGTTGTCCTCACAACAGTTTATTTTAAGGGTGTCAGTTTTTAAGAAGCATCGTTTTATGTTTTAGCTATGATAGGAAGGAAACTGCAATAGACAAATTGTGGAGTGTTCTTAATACACATCTGGAGTGTCTACCACTTACTCGGGCTACTGGAATCTACACCACCATATAACTCTGCAGAAATGTTCCTCAGCAGTTATTCTAATTTTTTTGGAAGATAGTAAAGTCCACAGTGTGTTAGAAGTCATGGCATCAGCAAATTGCTCTTAGCTTAAGCATATATAAGACCTACTTAATTTATCTTTCTCTAAAGGTTTCCACTCTTGACTTGGGTTGTGGAAGTGACAGTTGTTGTTGTTGTTGCTGCTGCTGCTGCTGCTGCTGCTATTGCTATTGCTATTATTAACCCTACACCAGCAAGTCTTAGGGTGGGTTGCTAAAATTTAAGAGTCAATATTAAAAACAATTAAAACACAGGTAGGTAGCAATGTTGGTCTGATGCAGTTGGAATTTAAAAAATATTTTAAAAATTGTCCAGT